>NW_026779177.1:635000-935000 GCF_030144855.1 Hypanus sabinus
ATAATCACTCTGTGTCTGACCCCGGGTGAGTTTGATGGGAATGTGTAGAGGAATAATCACTCTGTGTCTGTCCCCGGGAGTGTTTGATGGGACCGTGTGGAGGAATAATCACTCTGTGTCTGACCCCGGGTGAGTTTGATGAGAAGGTGTAGAGGAATAATCACTCTGTGTCTGACCCCGGGAGTGTTTGTTGGGACCGTGTAGAGGAATAATCTCTCTGTGTCTGACCCCGGGAGTGTGTGATGGGACGGTGTGGAGGGAGATTAACTCTGTGTCTGACCCCGGGAGAGTGTGATGGGCGGTGTAGAGGAATAATCACTCTGTGTCTGACCCAGGGAGTTTGTGACGGGACGGTGTGGAGGGAGATTCACTCTGTGTCTGACCCCGGGAGTATTTGATGGGAACGTGTAGAGGAATAATCACTCTGAGTCTGACCCCGGGAGTGTGTGTTGGGACGGTGTGGACGGAGATTCACTTTGTGTCTGACCCCGGGAGTGTTTGATTGGACCGTGTAGAGGAATAATCACTCTGTGTCTGACACCGGGAGTGTGTGATGGGACGGTGTGGAGGAATAATCTCTCTGTGTCTGACCCCGGGAGTGTTTAATGGGACCGTGTAGAGGAATAATCTCTCTGTGTCTGACCCTGGGAGTGTGTGATGGGACGGTGTGGAGAGAGATTAACTCTGTGTCTGACCCCGGGAGAGTGTGATGGGACCGTGTAGAGGAATAATCACTCTGTGTCTGACCCCGGGAGTGTGTGATGGGACGGTGTGGACGGAGATTCACTGTGTCTGACCCCGGGAGTGTTTGATGGGACCGTGCAGAGGAATAATCACTCTGTGTCTGAAACCGGGAGTGTGTGATGGGCCGGCGTGGAGGGAGATTCACTCTGTGTCTGACCCCGGGTGAGTTTGATGGGACCGTGTACAGGAATAATCATACTGAGTCTGACCCCTGGAGTGTGTGTTGGGACGGTCTGGACGGAGATTCACTTTGTGTCTGACCACGGGAGTGTTTGATGGGACCGTGTACAGGAATAATCACTCTGTGTCTGACCCTGGGAGTGTTTGATGGGACCGTGTAGAGGAATAATCACTCTGTGTCTGACCATTGGAGTGTGTGATGGGACGGTGTGGAGGGAGATTCACTGTGTGTCTGATCCCGGGAGTGTGTGATGGGCCGGCGTTAAGGGAGATTCACTCTGTGTCTGACCCCGGGTGAGTTTGATGGGAAGGTGTAGAGGAATAATCGCTCTGTGTCTGACCCCGGGAGAGTTTGATGGGAAGGTGTAGAGGAATAATCACTCTGTGTCTGACCCCGGGAGTGTTTGATGGGACCGTGTAGAGGAATAATCACTCTGTGTCTGACCAAGGGAGTATGTGACGGGACGGTGTGGAGGGAGATTCACTCTGTGTCTGACCACGGGAGTGTTTGATGGGAACGTGTAGAGGAATAATCACTCTGAGTCTGACCCCGGGAGTGTGTGTTGGGACGGTGTGGACGGAGATTCACTTTGTGTCTGACCCCGGGAGTGTTTGTTTGGACCGTGTAGAGGAATAATCACTCTGTGTCTGACCCCGGGAGTGTGTGATGGGACGGTGTGGAGGGAGATTCACTGTGTCTGACCCCGGGAGTGTTTGATGGGACCGTGTAGAGGAATAATCACTCTGTGTCTGACCCCGGGAGTGTGTGATGGGCCGGCGTGGAGGGAGATTCACTCTGTGTCTGACCCCGGGAGAGTGCGATGGGCGGTGTAGAGTAATAATCACTCTGTCTGACCCAGGGAATTTGGACGGGACGGTGTGGAGGGAGATTCACTCTGTGTCTGACCCCGGGAGTGTTTGATGTGACCGTGTTGAGGAATAATCACTCTGTGTCTGACCCCGGGAGTGTGTGATGGGCCGGCGTGGAGGGAGATTCACTCTGTGTCTGACCGCGGGTGAGTTTGATGGGAAGGTGTAGAGGAATAATCACTCTGTGTCTGACCCCGGGAGTGTGTGATGGGACGGTGTGCAGGGACATTAACTCTGTGTCTGACCCCGGGAGAGTGTGATGGGCGGTGTAGAGGAATAATCACTCTGTGTCTGACCCAGGGAGTTTGTGACGGGACGGTGTGGAGGGAGATTCACTCTGTGTCTGACCAAGGGAGTGTTTGATGGGAACGTGTAGAGGAATAATCACTCTGAGTCTGACCCCGGGAGTGTGTGTTGGGACGGTGTGGACGGAGATTCACTTTGTGTCTGACCCCGGGAGTGTTTGATTGGACCGTGTAGAGGAATAATCACTCTGTGTCTGACACCGGGAGTGTGTGATGGGACGGTGTGGAGGGAGATTCACTGTGTCTGACCCCGGGAGTGTTTGATGGGACCGTGCAGAGGAATAATCACTCTGTGTCTGACCCCGGGAGTGTGTGATGGGCCGGCGTGGAGGGAGATTCACTCTGTGTCTGACCCCGGGTGAGTTTGATGGGAAGGTGTAGAGGAATAATCACTCTGTGTCTGACCCCGGGAGAGTTTGATGGGACCGTGTAGAGGAATAATCTCTCTGTGTCTGACCCCGGGAGTGTGTTATCGGACGGTGTGGAGGGAGATTAGCTCTGTGTCTGACCCCGGGAGAGTGTGATGGGCGGTGTAGAGTAATAATCACTCTGTGTCTGACCCAGGGAATTTGGACGGGACGGTGTGGAGGGAGATTCACTCTGTGTCTGACCCCGGGAGTGTTTGATGTGACCGTGTAGAGGAATAATCACTCTGTGTCTGACCCCGGGAGTGTATGATGGGCCGGCGTGGAGGGAGATTCACTCTGTGTCTGACCGCGGGTGAGTTTGATGGGAAGGTGTAGAGGAATAATCACTCTGTGTCTGACCCCGGGAGTGTTTGATGGGACCGTGTAGATGAATAATCTCTCTGTGTCTGACCCCGGGAGTATGTGATGGGACGGTGTGCAGGGACATTAACTCTGTGTCTGACCCCGGGAGAGTGTGATGGGCGGTGTAGAGGAATAATCACTCTGTGTCTGACCCAGGGAGTTTGTGATTGGACGGTGTGGAGGGAGATTCACGCTGTGTCTGACCCCGGGAGTGTTTGATGGGACCGGGTAGAGGAATAATCACTATGTCTCACCCCGGGAGTGTGTGTTGGGACGGTGTGGACGGAGATTAACTCTGTGTCTGAACCCGGGAGAGTGTGATGTGACCGTGTAGAGGAATAATCACTATGTGTCTGACCCCGGGAGTGTGTGATGGGACGGTGTGCAGGGACATTAACTCTGTGTCTGACCCCGGGAGAGTGTGATGGGCGGTGTAGAGGAATAATCACTCTGTGTCTGACCCAGGGAGTTTGTGACGGGACGGTGTGGAGGGAGATTCACGCTGTGTCTGACCTCGGGAGTGTTTGATGGGACCGTGTAGAGGAATAATCACTCTGAGTCTGACCCCGGGAGTGTGTGTTGGGACGGTGTGGAGGGAGATTAACTCTGTGTCTGACCCCGGGAGAGTGTGATGGGCGGTGTAGAGGAATAATCACTCTGTGTCTGACCCAGGGAGTTTGTGACGGGACGGTGTGGAGGGAGATTAACTCTGTGTCTGACCAAGGGAGTGTTTGATGGGAACGTGTAGAGGAATAATCACTCTGAGTCTGACCCCGGGAGTGTGTGTTGGGACGGTGTGGACGGAGATTCACTTTGTGTCTGACCCCGGGAGTGTTTGATTGGACCGTGTAGAGGAATAATCACTCTGTGTCTGACACCGGGAGTGTGTGATGGGACGGTGTGGAGGGAGATTCACTGTGTCTGACCCCGGGAGTGTTTGATGGGACCGTGCAGAGGAATAATCACTCTGTGTCTGACCCCGGGAGTGTGTGATGGGCCGGCGTGGAGGGAGATTCACTCTGTGTCTGACCCCGGGTGAGTTTGATGGGAAGGTGTAGAGGAATAATCACTCTGTGTCTGACCCCGGGAGAGTTTGATGGGACCGTGTAGAGGAATAATCTCTCTGTGTCTGACCCCGGGAGTGTGTTATCGGACGGTGTGGAGGGAGATTAGCTCTGTGACTGACCCCGGGAGAGTGTGATGGGCGGTGTAGAGTAATAATCACTCTGTGTCTGACCCAGGGAATTTGGACGGGACGGTGTGGAGGGAGATTCACTCTGTGTCTGACCCCGGGAGTGTTTGATGTGACCGTGTAGAGGAATAATCTCTCTGTGTCTGACCCCGGGAGTGTGTTATCGGACGATGTGGAGGGTGGTTCACTATGTGTCTGATCCCGGGAGTGTGTGATGGGCCGGCGTGGAGGGAGATTCACTCTGTGTCTGACCCCGGGTGAGTTTGATGGGAAGGTGTAGAGGAATAATCACTCTGTGTCTGACCCCGGGAGAGTTTGATGGGACCGTGTAGAGGAATAATCTCTCTGTGTCTGACCCCGGGAGTTTATTATCGGACGGTGTGGAGGGAGATTAGCTCTGTGTCTGACCCCGGGAGAGTGTGATGGGCGGTGTAGAGTAATAATCACTCTGTGTCTGACCCAGGGAATTTGGACGGGACGGTGTGGAGGGAGATTCACTCTGTGTCTGACCCCGGGAGTGTATGATGGGCCGGCGTGGAGGGAGATTCACTCTGTGTCTGACCGCGGGTGAGTTTGATGGGAAGGTGTAGAGGAATAATCACTCTGTGTCTGACCCCGGGAGTGTTTGATGGGACCGTGTAGATGAATAATCTCTCTGTGTCTGACCCCGGGAGTGTGTGATGGGACGGTGTGCAGGGACATTAACTCTGTGTCTGACCCCGGGAGAGTGTGATGGGCGGTGTAGAGGAATAATCACTCTGTGTCTGACCCAGGGAGTTTGTGATTGGACGGTGTGGACGGAGATTAACTCTGTGTCTGAACCCGGGAGAGTGTGATGTGACCGTGTAGAGGAATAATCACTATGTGTCTGACCCCGGGAGTGTGTGATGGGCCGGCGTGGAGGGAGATTCACTCTGTGTCTGACCCCGGGTGAGTTTGATGGGACCGTGTAGAGGAATAATCATTCTGAGTCTGACCCCGGGAGTGTGTGTTGGGACGGTGTGGACGGAGATTCACTTTGTGTCTGACCCCGGGAGTGTTTGATTGGACCGTGTACAGGAATAATCACTCTGTGTCTGACCGCCGGGAGTGTTTGATGGGACCGTGTAGAGGAATAATCACTCTGTGTCTGACCATTGGAGTGTGTGATGGGACGGTGTGGAGGGAGATTCACTGTGTGTCTGACCCCGGGAGTGTGTGATGGGCGCTGTAGAGGAATAATCACTATGTGTCTGATCCCGGGAGTGTGTGATGGGCCGTGTAGAGGGAGATTCACTCTGTGTCTGACCCAGGACGTGTGTGATGGGACAGTGTAGAGAAATAATCACTCTGTGTCTGACCCCGGGAGTGTGTGATGGGACGGTGTGGAGGGAGATTCACTCTGTGTCTGAACCCGGGAGTGTTTGATGGGACCGAGTAGAGGAATAATCACTCTGTGTCTGACCCCGGGAGTGTGTGATGGGACGGTGTGGAGTGAGATTAACTCTGTGTCTGACCCCGGGAGAGTGTGATGGGCGGTGTAAAATGAATAATCACTCTGTGTCTGACCCCGGGAGAGTGTGATGGGCGGTGTAAAATGAATAATCACTCTGTGTCTGACCCAGGGAGTTTGTGACGGGACGGTGTGGAGGGAGATTCACTCTGTGTCTGACCCCGGGAGTGTTTGATGGGAACGTGTAGAGGAATAATCACTCTGAGTGTGACCCCGGGAGTGTTTGATGGGACAGTGTGGAGGAATAATCACTCTGTGTCTGACCCCGTGTGAGTTTGATGGGAATGTGTAGAGGAATAATCACTCTGTGTCTGACCCCGGGAGTGTTTGATGGGACCGTGTGGAGGAATAATCACTCTGTGTCTGACCCCGGGTGAGTTTGATGAGAAGGTGTAGAGGAATAATCACTCTGTGTCTGACCCCGGGAGTGTTTGTTGGGACCGTGTAGAGGAATAATCTCTCTGTGTCTGACCCCGGGAGTGTGTGATGGGACGGTGTGGAGGGAGATTAACTCTGTGTCTGACCCCGGGAGAGTGTGATGGGCGGTGTAGAGGAATAATCACTCTGTGTCTGACCCAGGGAGTTTGAGACGGGACGGTGTGGAGGGAGATTCACTCTGTGTCTGACCCCGGGAGTATTTGATGGGAACGTGTAGAGGAATAATCACTCTGAGTCTGACCCCGGGAGTGTGTGTTGGGACGGTGTGGACGTAGATTCACTTTGTGTCTGACCCCGGGAGTGTGTGATGGGCGGTGTAGAGGAATAATCACTCTGTGTCAGACCCTGGGAGTGTTTGATGGGACCGTGTAGAAGAATAATCTCTCTGTGTCTGACTTCGGGAGTGTGTGTTCGGACGGTGTGGAGGGAGATTAACTCTGTGTCTGACCCCGTGAGAGTGTGATGGGCGGAGTAGAGGAATAATCACTCTGTGTCTGACGCAGGGAGTTTTTGATGGGACCGTGTAGAGGAATAATCACTCTGAGACTGACCCCGGGAGAGTGTGTTGGGACGGTGTAAAGGAATATTCACTCTGTGTCTGACACCGGGATTGTTTGATGGTACCGTGTAGCGGAATAATCCCTATGTGTCTGACCCCGGGAGTGTGTGATGGGACGGCGTGGAGGGAGATTCACTCTGTGTCTGACCCCGGGAGTGTTTGATGGGACCGTTTAGAGGAATAATCACTGTCTGTCTGACACACGGAGTGTTTGATGCTACCGTGTAGAGGAATAATCAGTCTGTGTCTGACCCCGGGAGTGTGTGATGGGCCGGCGTGGAGGGAGATTCACTCTGTGTCTGACCGCGGGTGAGTTTGATGGGAAGGTGTAGAGGAATAATCACACTGTGTCTGACCCCGGGAGTGTTTGATGGGACCGTGTAGAGGAATAATCTCTCTGTGTCTGACCCCGGGAGTGTGTGATTGGACGGTGTGGAGGGACATTAACTCTGTGTCTGACCACGGGAGAGTGTGATGGGCGGTGTAGAGGAATAATCACTCTGTGTCTGACCCAGGGAGATTGTGACGGGACGGTGTGGAGGGAGATGCACTCTGTGTCTGACCCCGGGAGTGTTTGAAGGGAACGTGTAGAGGAATAATCACTCTGAGTCTGACCCCGGGAGTGTGTGCTGGGACGGTGTGGACGGAGATTCACTTTGTGTCTGACCCCGGGAGTGTGTGATGGGACGGTGTGGAGGGAGATTCACTGTGTCTGACCCCGGGAGTGTGTGATGTGCCGGCGTGGAGGATGATTCACTCTGTGTCTGACCTCGGGTGAGTTTGATGGGAAGGTGTAGAGGAATAAACACTCTGTGTCTGACCCCGGGAGTGTGTGATGTGCCGGCGTGGAGGATGATTCACTCTGTGTCTGACCCCGGGTGAGTTTGATGGGAAGGTGTAGAGGAATAATCACTCTGTGTCTGACCCCGGGAGTGTTTGATGGGACCGTGTAGAAGAATAATCTCTCTGTGTCTGACCCCGGGAGTGTGTGAATGGACGGTGTGGAGGGAGAGTCACTGTCTGTCTGACCCCGGGAGTGTGTGACGGGCGGTGTAGAGGAATAATCACTTTGTGTCTGACCCCGGGAGTGTGTGCTGGGACGGTGTGCAGCGTGGTTCACTAAGTGTCTCATCCCGGGAGTGTGTGATGGGCGGTGTAGAGGGAGATTCACTCTGTGTCTGATTCAGGGCGTGTGTGATGGGACCGTGTAGAGCAATAATCTCTCTGTTTCTGAAAGCGGGAGTGTCTGAAGGGACGGTTTGGAGGGAGATTCACTGTGTCTGACCCCGGCAGTGTTTGATGGGACCGTGTAGAGGAATAATCACTCTGTGTCTGACCCCGGGAGTGTGTGCTGGGACGATGTGGAGGGTGGTTCACTATGTGTCTGATCCCGGGAGTGTGTGATGGGCCGGCGTTAAGGGAGATTCACTCTGTGTCTGACCCCGGGTGAGTTTGATGGGAAGGTGTCGAGGAATAAACGCTCTGTGTCTGACCCCGGCAGAGTTTGATGGGACCGTGTAGAGGAATAATCACTCTGTGTCTGACCCCGGGTGAGTTTGATGGGAAGGTGTAGAGGAATAATCACTCTGTGTCTGACCCCGGGAGTGTTTGATGGGACCGTGTAGAGGAATAATCTCTCTGTGTCTGACCCCGGGAGTGTGTGATGGGACGGTGTGGAGGGAGATTAACTCTGTGTCTGACCCCGGGAGAGTGTGATGTGCGGTGTAGAGGAATAATCACTCTGTGTCTGACCCAGGGAGTTTGTGACGGGACTGTGTGTAGGGAGATTCACTCTGTGTCTGACCCCGGGAGTGTTTGATGGGAACGTGAAGAGGAATAATCACTCTGAGTCTGACCCCGGGAGTGTGTGTTGGGACGGTGTGGACGGAGATTCACTTTGTGTCTGACCCCGGGTGAGTTTGATGGGAAGGTGTAGAGGAATAAACACTCTGTGTCTGACCCCGGGAGTGTGTGATGTGCCGGCGTGGAGGATGATTCACTCTGTGTCTGACCCCGGGTGAGTTTGATGGGAAGGTGTAGAGGAATAATCACTCTGTGTCTGACCCCGGGAGTGTTTGATGGGACGTGTCGAGGAATAATCACTCTGTGTCTGACCCCGGGAGTGTTTGATGGGACCGTTTAGAGGAATAATCACTCTGTGTCTGATCATTGGAGTGTGTGCTGGGACGATGTGGAGGATGGTTCACTAATTGTCTGATCCCGGTAGTGTGTGATGGGCCGTGTAGAGGGAGATTCACTATGTGTCTGACCCAGGGCGTGTGTGATGGGACAGTGTAGAGAAATAACCACTCTGTGTCTGACCCCGGGAGTGTGTGATGGGACGGTGTGGAGGGAGATTCACTCTGTGTCTGTACCCGGGAGTGTTTGATGGGACCGAATAGAGGAATAATCACTCTGTGTCTGACCCAGGGAGTGTGGGATGGGCCGGCGTTAAGGGAGTTTCACTCTGTGTCTGACCCCGGGTGAGTTTGATGGGAAGGTGTAGAGGAATAATCACTCTGTGTCTGACCCCGGGAGAGTTTGATGGGACCGTGTGGAGGAATAATCTCTCTGTGTCTGACCCCGGGAGTGTGTGATGGGACGGTGTGGACGGAGATTAACTCTGTGTCTGACCCCGGGAGAGTGTGATGGTCGGTGTAGAGGAATAATCACTCTGTGTCTGACTGAGGGAGTTTGTGACGGGACGGTGTGGAGGGAGATTCACTCTGTGTCTGACCCCGGGAGTGTTTGATGGGAACGTGTAGAGGTATAATCACTCTGAGTCTGACCCCGGGAGTGTGTGTTGGGACGGTGTGGACGGAGGTTCACTTTGTGTCTGACCCCGGGAGTGTTTGATGTGACCGTGTAGAGGAATAATCACCCTGTGTCTGATCCCCGGGAGTGTGTGATGGGAAGGTGTAGAGGAATAATCACTCCGTGTCTGAGCCAGGGAGAGTTTCATGGGACCCTGTAGAGGAATAATCTCTCTGTGTCTGACCCCGTGAGTGTGTGTTCGGAAGGTGTGGAGGGAGATTATCTCTGTGTCTGACCCCGGGAGAGTGTGATGGGCGGTGTAGAGGAATAATCACTCTGTGTCTGACCCCGGGATTGTTTGATGGTACCGTGTAGCGGAATAATCACTATGTGTTGACCCCGGGAGTGTGTGATGGGACGGCGTGGAGGGAGATTCACTCTGTGCCTGACCCCGGGAGTGTTTGATGGGACCGTTTAGAGGAATAATCACTGTCTGTCTGACACACGGAGTGTTTGATGCTACCGTGTAGAGGAATAATCAGTCTGTGTCTGACCCCGGGGTGTGTGATGGGACGGTGTAGAGGAATAATCACACTGTGTCTGACCCCGGGAGTGTGTGCTGGGACGATGTGGACGGTGGTTCACTATGTGTCTGATCCCGGGAGTGTGTGATGGGCCGGCGTTAAGGGAGATTCACTCTGTGTCTGACCCCGGGTGAGTTTGATGGGAAGGTGTAGAGGAATAATCGCTCTGTGTCTGACCCCGGGAGAGTTTGATGGGAAGGTGTGGAGGGAGATTCATTCTGTGTCTGACCCCGGGAGTGTTTGATGGGAACGTGTAGAGGAATAATCACTCTGTGTCTGACACCGGGAGTGTGTGATGGGACGGTGTGGAGGGAGATTCACTGTGTCTGACCACGGGATTGTTTGATCGGACCGTGTAGAGGAATAATCACTCTGTGTCTGACCCCGGGAGTGTGTGATGGGAAGGTGTAGAGGAATAATCACTCTGTGTCTGACCCCGGGAGAGTTTGATGGGACCGTGTAGAGGAATAATCTCTCTGTGTCTGACCCCGGGAGTGTGTGATCGGACGGTGTGGAGGGAGATTAACTCTGTGTCTGACCCCGGGAGAGTGTGATGGGCGGTGTAGAGGAATAATCACTCTGTGTCTGACCCAGGGAATTTGGACGGGACGGTGTGGAGGGAGATTCACTCTGTGTCTGACCCCGGGAGTGTTTGATGGGACCGTGTAGAGGAATAATCACTCTGTGTCTGACCCCGGGAGTGTGTGATGGGACGGTGTGGAGGGAGATTCACTGTGTCTGACCCCGGGAGTGTTTGATCGGACCGTGTAGAGGAATAATCACTCTGTGTCTGACCCCGGGAGTGTGTGATGGGAAGGTGTAGAGGAATAATCACTCTGTGTCTGACCCCGGGAGAGTTTGATGGGACCGTGTAGAGGAATAATCTCTCTGTGTCTGACCCCGGGAGTGTGTGATCGGACGGTGTGGAGGGAGATTAACTCTGTGTCTGACCCCGGGAGAGTGTGATGGGCGGTGTAGAGGAATAATCACTCTGTGTCTGACCCAGGGAATTTGGACGGGACGGTGTGGAGGGAGATTCACTCTGTGTCTGACCCCGGGAGTGTTTGATGGGACCGTGTAGAGGAATAATCACTCTGAGTCTGACCCCGGGAGTGTGTGTTGGGACGGTGTGGACGGAGATTAACTCTGTGTCTGACCCCGGGAGAGTGTGTTGTGACCGTGTAGAGGAATAATCACTCTGTGTCTGACCCCGGGAGTGTGTGATGGGCCGGCGTGGAGGGAGATTCACTCTGTGTCTGACCCCGGGTGAGTTTGATGGGACCGTGTAGAGGAATAATCATTCTGAGTCTGACCCCGGGAGTGTTTGTTGGGACGGTGTGGACGGAGATTCACTTTGTATCTGACCCCGGGAGTGTTTGATGGGACCGTGTACAGGAATTATCACTCTGTGTCTGACCGCCGGGAGTGTTTGATGGGACCGTGTCGAGGAATAATCACTCTGTGTCTGACCCCGGTAGTGTGTGATGGGACGGTGTGGAGGGAGATTCACTCTGTGTCTGACCCCGGGAGTGTGTGATGGGCGCTGTAGAGGAATAATCACTCTGTGTCTGACCCCGGGAGTGTGTGCTGGGACGATGTGGAGGGTGGTTCACTATGTGTCAGATCCCGGGAGTGTGTGATGGGCCGGCGTTAAGGGAGATTCACTCTGTGTCTGACCCCGGGTGAGTTTGATGGGAAGGTGTAGAGGAATAATCGCTCGGTGTCTGACCCCGGGAGAGTTTGATGGGAAGGTGTAGAGGAATAATCACTCTGTGTCTGACCCCGGGAGTGTTTGATGGGACCGTGTAGAGGAATAATCACTATGTGTTGACCCCGGGAGTGTGTGATGGGACGGCGTGGAGGGAGATTCACTCTGTGCCTGACCCCGGGAGTGTTTGATGGGACCGTTTAGAGGAATAATCACTGTCTGTCTGACACACGGAGTGTTTGATGCTACCGTGTAGAGGAATAATCAGTCTGTGTCTGACCCCGGGAGTGTGTGATGGGACGGTGTGGAGGGAGATTCACTCTGTGTCTGACCCCGGGAGTGTGTGATGGGCGCTGTAGAGGAATAATCACTCTGTGTCTGACCGCCGGGAGTGTTTGATGGGACCGTGTAGAGGAATAATCACTCTGTGTCTGACCCCGGGAGTGTTTGATGTGACCGTGTAGAGGAATAATCACTCTGTTTCTGACCCCGGGAGTGTGTGCAGGGACGATGTGGAGGGTGGTTCACTATGTGTCTGATCCCGGGAGTGTGTGATGGGCCGGCGTTAAGGGAGATTCACTCTGCGTCTGACCCCGGGTGAGTTTGACGGGAAGGTGCAGAGGAATAATCGCTCTGTGTCTGACCCCGGGAGAGTTTGATGGGAAGGTGTAGAGGAATAATCACTCTGTGTCTGACCCCGGGAGTGTTTGATCGGACCGTGTAGAGGAATAATCTCTCTGTGTCTGACCCCGGGAGTGTGTGATGGGAGGGTGTGGAGGGAGATTAACTCTGTGTCTGACCCCGGGAGAGTGTGATGGGCGGTGTAGAGGAATAATCACTCTGTGTCTGACCCAGGGAGTTTGTGACGGGACGGTGTGGAGGAATAATCACTCTGTGTCTGACCCAGGGAGTTTGTGACAGGACGGTGTGGAGGGAGATTCATTCTGTGTCTGACCCCGGGAGTGTTTGATGGGAACGTGTAGAGGAAGAATCACTATGAGTCTGACCCCGGGAGTGTGTGTTGGGACGGTGTGGACGGAGATTCACTTTGTGTCTGACCCCGGGAGTGTTTGATGGGACCGTGTAGAGGAATAATCACTCTGTGTCTGACCCCGGGAGTGTGTGATGGGAAGGTGTAGAGGAATAATCACTCTGTGTCTGACCACGGGAGAGTTTGATGGGACCGTGTAGAGGAATAATCTCTCTGTGTCTGACCCCGGGAGTGTGTGATCGGACGGTGTGGAGGGAGATTAACTCTGTGTATGACCCCGGGAGAGTGTGATGGGCGGTGTAGAGGAATAATCACTCTGTGTCTGACCCAGGGAATTTGGACGGGACGGTGTGGAGGGAGATTCACTCTGTGTCTGACCCCGGGAGTGTTTGATGGGCGCTGTAGAGGAATAATCACTCTGTGTCTGACCCCGGGAGTGTGTGCAGGGACGATGTGGAGGGTGGTTCACTATGTGTCTGATCCCGGGAGTGTGTGATGGGAAAGTGTAGAGGAATAATCACTCTGTGTCTGACCCCGGGAGAGTTTGATGGGACCGTGTAGAGGAATAATCTCTCTGTGTCTGACCCCGGGAGTGTGTGTTGGGACGGTGTAGAGGAATAATCACTCTGTGTCTGACCCCGGGATTGTTTGATGGTACCGTGTAGCGGAATAATCACTCTGTGTCTGACCCCGGGAGTGTGTGATGGGACGGCGTAGAGGGAGATTCACTCTGTGTCTGACCCCGGGAGTGTTTGATGGGACCGTTTAAAGGAATAATCACTGTCTGTCTGACAAACGGAGTGTTTGATGGGACCGTGTAGAGGAATAATCTCTCTGTGTCTGACCATTGGAGTGTGTGATGGGACGGTGTGAAGGGAGATTAACTCTGTGTCTGACCCCGGGAGAGTGTGATGGGCGGTGTAGAGGAATAATCACTCTGTGTCTGACCCAGGGAGTTTGTGACGGGACAGTGTGGAGGGAGATTCACTCTGTGTTTGACCCCGGGAGTGTTTGATTGGACCTTGTAGAGGAATAATCACTCTGAGTCTGACCCCGGGAGTGTGTGTTGGGACGGTGTGGACGGAGATTAACTCTGTGTCTGACCCCGGGAGAGTGTGATGTGATCGTGTAGAGGAATAATCACTCTGTGTCTGACCCCGGGAGTGTGTGATGGGCCGGCGTGGAGGTAGATTCACTCTGTGTCTGACCCCGGGTGAGTTTGATGGGACCGTGTAGAGGAATAATCATTCTGAGTCTGACCCCGGGAGTGTGTGTTGGGACGGTGTGGACGGAGATTCACTTTGTGTCTGACCCCGGGAGTGTTTGATGGGACCGTGTACAGGAATTATCACTCTGTGTCTGACCGCCGGGAGTGTTTGATGGGACCGTGTCGAGGAATAATCACTCTGTGTCTGACCCCGGGAGTGTGTGATGGGACGGTGTGGAGGGAGATTCACTCTGTGTCTGACCCCGGGAGTGTGTGATGGGCGCTGTAGAGGAATAATCACTCTGTGTCTGACCCCGGGAGTGTGTGCTGGGACGATGTGGAGGGTGGTTCACTATGTGTCTGATCCCGGGAGTGTGTGATGGGCCGGCGTTAAGGGAGATTCACTCTGTGTCTGACCCCGGGTGAGTTTGATGGGAAGGTGTAGAGGAATAATCGCTCTGTGTCTGACCCCGGGGAGAGTTTGATGGGAAGGTGTAGAGGAATAATCACTCTGTGTCTGACCCCGGGAGTGTTTGATGGGACCGTGTAGAGGAATAATCACTATGTGTTGACCCCGGGAGTGTGTGATGGGACGGCGTGGAGGGAGATTCACTCTGTGCCTGACCCCGGGAGTGTTTGATGGGACCGTTTAGAGGAATAATCACTGTCTGTCTGACACACGGAGTGTTTGATGCTACCGTGTAGAGGAATAATCAGTCTGTGTCTGACCCCGGGAGTGTGTGATGGGACGGTGTGGAGGGAGATTCACTCTGTGTCTGACCCCGGGAGTGTGTGATGGGCGCTGTAGAGGAATAATCACTGTGTGTCTGACCCCGGGAGTGTGTGATGGGCCGGCGTTAAGGGAGATTCACTCTGCGTCTGACCCCGGGTGAGTTTGATGGGAAGGTGTAGAGGAATAATCGCTCTGTGTCTGACCCCGGGAGAGTTTGATGGGAAGGTGTAGAGGAATAATCACTCTGTGTCTGACCCCGGGAGTGTTTGATGGGACCGTGTAGAGGAATAATCTCTCTGTGTCTGACCCCGGGAGTGTGTGATGGGAGGGTGTGGAGGGAGATTAACTCTGTGTCTGACCCCGGGAGCGTTTGATCGGACCGTGTAGAGGAATAATCACTCTGTGTCTGACCCCGGGAGTGTGTGATGGGCCGGCGTGGAGGGAGATTCACTCTGTGTCTGACCCCGGGTGAGTTTGATGGGAAGGTGTAGAGGAATAATCACTCTGTGCCTGACCCCGGGAGTGTTTGATGGGACCGTTTAGAGGAATAATCACTGTCTGTCTGACACACGGAGTGTTTGATGCTACCGTGTAGAGGAATAATCAGTCTGTGTCTGACCCCGGGAGTGTGTGATGGGACGGTGTGGAGGGAGATTCACTCTGTGTCTGACCCCGGGAGTGTGTGATGGGCGCTGTAGAGGAATAATCACTCTATGTCTGACCCCGGGAGTGTGTGCAGGGACGATGTGGAGGGTGGTTCACTATGTGTCTGATCCCGGGAGTGTGTGATGGGCCGGCGTTAAGGGAGATTTACTCTGCGTCTGACCCCGGGTGAGTTTGATGGGAAGGTGCAGAGGAATAATCGCTCTGTGTCTGACCCCGGGAGAGTTTGATGGGAAGGTGTAGAGGAATAATCACTCTGTGTCTGACCCCGGGAGTGTTTGATGGGACCGTGTAGAGGAATAATCTCTCTGTGTCTGACCCCGGGAGTGTGTGATGGGAGGGTCTGGAGGGAGATTAACTCTGTGTCTGACCCCGGGAGAGTGTGATGGGCGGTGTTGAGGAATAATCACTCTGTGTCTGACCCAGGGAGTTTGTGACGGGACGGTGTGGAGGAATAATCACTCTGTGTCTGACCCAGGGAGTTTGTGACAGGACGGTGTGGAGGGAGATTCATTCTGTGTCTGACCCCGGGAGTGTTTGATGGGAACGTGTAGAGGAATAATCACTATGAGTCTGACCCCGGGAGTGTGTGTTGGGACGGTGTGGACGGAGATTCACTTTGTGTCTGACCCCGGGAGTGTTTGATGGGACCGTGTAGAGGAATAATCACTCTGTGTCTGACCCCGGGAGTGTGTGATGGGACGGTGTGGAGGGAGATTCACTGTGTCTGACCACGGGAGTGTTTGATCGGACCGTGTAGAGGAATAATCACTCTGTGTCTAACCCCGGGAGTGTGTGATGGGAAGGTGTAGAGGAATAATCACTCTGTGTCTGACCCCGGGAGAGTTTGATGGGACCGTGTAGAGGAATAATCTCTCTGTGTCTGACCCCGGGAGTGTGTGATCGGACGGTGTGGAGGGAGAATAACTCTGTGTCTGACCCCGGGAGAGTGTGATGGGCGGTGTAGAGGAATAATCACTCTGTGTCTGACCCCGGGAATTTGGACGGGACGGTGTGGAGGGAGATTCACTCTGTGTCTGACCCCGGGAGTGTTTGATGGGCGCTGTAGAGGAATAATCACTCTGTGTCTGACCCCGGGAGTGTGTGCAGGGACGATGTGGAGGGTGGTTCACTATGTGTCTGATCCCGGGAGTGTGTGACGGGAAGGTGTAGAGGAATAATCACTCTGTGTCTGACCCCGGGAGAGTTTGATGGGACCGTGTAGAGGAATAATCTCTCTGTGTCTGACCCCGGGAGTGTGTGATCGGACGGTGTGGAGGGAGATTAATTCTGTGTCTGACCCCGGGAGAGTGTGATGGGCGGTGTAGAGGAATAATCACTCTGTGTCTGACCCAGGGAATTTGGACGGGACGGTGTGGAGGGAGATTCACTCTGTGTCTGACCCCGGGATTGTTTGATGGGACCGTGTAGAGGAATAATCACTCTGAGTCTGACCCCGGGAGTGTGTGTTGGGACGGTGTAGAGGAATAATCACTCTGTGTCTGACCCCGGGATTGTTTGATGGTACCGTGTAGCGGAATAATCACTCTGTGTCTGACCCCGGGAGTGTGTGATGGGACGGCGTAGAGGGAGATTCACTCTGTGTCTGACCCCGGGAGTGTTTGATGGGACCGTTTAAAGGAATAATCACTGTCTGTCTGACAAACGGAGTGTTTGATGGGACCGTGTAGAGGAATAATCTCTCTGTGTCTGACCATTGGAGTGTGTGATGGGACGGTGTGAAGGGAGATTAACTCTGTGTCTGACCCCGGGAGAGTGTGATGGGCGGTGTAGAGGAATAATCACTCTGTGTCTGACCCAGGGAGTTTGTGACGGGACGGTGTGGAGGGAGATTCACTCTGTGTTTGACCCCGGGAGTGTTTGATTGGACCTTGTAGAGGAATAATCACTCTGAGTCTGACCCCGGGAGTGTGTGTTGGGACGGTGTGGACGGAGATTAACTCTGTGTCTGACCCCGGGAGAGTGTGATGTGATCGTGTAGAGGAATAATCACTCTGTGTCTGACCCCGGGAGTGTGTGATGGGCCGGCGTGGAGGTAGATTCACTCTGTGTCTGACCCCGGGTGAGTTTGATGGGACCGTGTAGAGGAATAATCATTCTGAGTCTGACCCCGGGAGTGTGTGTTGGGACGGTGTGGACGGAGATTCACTTTGTGTCTGACCCCGGGAGTGTTTGATGGGACCGTGTACAGGAATTATCACTCTGTGTCTGACCGCCGGGAGTGTTTGATGGGACCGTGTCGAGGAATAATCACTCTGTGTCTGACCCCGGGAGTGTGTGATGGGACGGTGTGGAGGGAGATTCACTCTGTGTCTGACCCCGGGAGTGTGTGATGGGCGCTGTAGAGGAATAATCACTCTGTGTCTGACCCCTGGAGTGTGTGCTGGGACGATGTGGAGGGTGGTTCACTATGTGTCTGATCCCGGGAGTGTGTGATGGGCCGGCGTTAAGGGAGATTCACTCTGTGTCTGACCCCGTGTGAGTTTGATGGGAAGGTGTAGAGGAATAATCGCTCTGTGTCTGACCCCGGGAGAGTTTGATGGGAAGGTGTAGAGGAATAATCACTCTGTGTCTGACCCCGGGAGTGTTTGATGGGACCGTGTAGAGGAATAATCACTATGTGTTGACCCCGGGAGTGTGTGATGGGACGGCGTGGAGGGAGATTCACTCTGTGCCTGACCCCGGGAGTGTTTGATGGGACCGTTTAGAGGAATAATCACTGTCTGTCTGACACACGGAGTGTTTGATGCTACCGTGTAGAGGAATAATCAGTCTGTGTCTGACCCCGGGAGTGTGTGATGGGACGGTGTGGAGGGAGATTCACTCTGTGTCTGACCCCGGGAGTGTGTGATCGGACGGTGTGGAGGGAGATTAATTCTGTGTCTGACCCCGGGAGAGTGTGATGGGCGGTGTAGAGGAATAATCACTCTGTGTCTGACCCAGGGAATTTGGACGGGACGGTGTGGAGGGAGATTCACTCTGTGTCTGACCCCGGGAGTGTTTGATGGGACCGTGTAGAGGAATAATCACTCTGAGTCTGACCCCGGGAGTGTGTGTTGGGACGGTGTAGAGGAATAATCACTCTGTGTCTGACCCCGGGATTGTTTGATGGTACCGTGTAGCGGAATAATCACTCTGTGTCTGACCCCGGGAGTGTGTGATGGGACGGCGTAGAGGGAGATTCACTCTGTGTCTGACCCCGGGAGTGTTTGATGGGACCGTTTAAAGGAATAATCACTGTCTGTCTGACAAACGGAGTGTTTGATGGGACCGTGTAGAGGAATAATCTCTCTGTGTCTGACCATTGGAGTGTGTGATGGGACGGTGTGAAGGGAGATTAACTCTGTGTCTGACCCCGGGAGAGTGTGATGGGCGGTGTAGAGGAATAATCACTCTGTGTCTGACCCAGGGAGTTTGTGACGGGACAGTGTGGAGGGAGATTCACTCTGTGTTTGACCCCGGGAGTGTTTGATTGGACCTTGTAGAGGAATAATCACTCTGAGTCTGACCCCGGGAGTGTGTGTTGGGACGGTGTGGACGGAGATTAACTCTGTGTCTGACCCCGGGAGAGTGTGATGTGATCGTGTAGAGGAATAATCACTCTGTGTCTGACCCCGGGAGTGTGTGATGGGCCGGCGTGGAGGTAGATTCACTCTGTGTCTGACCCCGGGTGAGTTTGATGGGACCGTGTAGAGGAATAATCATTCTGAGTCTGACCCCGGGAGTCTGTGTTGGGACGGTGTGGACGGAGATTCACTTTGTGTCTGACCCCGGGAGTGTTTGATGGGACCGTGTACAGGAATTATCACTCTGTGTCTGACCGCCGGGAGTGTTTGATGGGACCGTGTCGAGGAATAATCACTCTGTGTCTGACCCCGGGAGTGTGTGATGGGACGGTGTGGAGGGAGATTCACTCTGTGTCTGACCCCGGGAGTGTGTGATGGGCGCTGTAGAGGAATAATCACTCTGTGTCTGACCCCGGGAGTGTGTGCTGGGACGATGTGGAGGGTGGTTCACTATGTGTCTGATCCCGGGAGTGTGTGATGGGCCGGCGTTAAGGGAGATTCACTCTGTGTCTGACCCCGGGTGAGTTTGATGGGAAGGTGTAGAGGAATAATCGCTCTGTGTCTGACCCCGGGAGAGTTTGATGGGAAGGTGTAGAGGAATAATCACTCTGTGTCTGACCCCGGGAGTGTTTGATGGGACTGTGTAGAGGAATAATCACTATGTGTTGACCCCGGGAGTGTGTGATGGGACGGCGTGGAGGGAGATTCACTCTGTGCCTGACCCCGGGAGTGTTTGATGGGACCGTTTAGAGGAATAATCACTGTCTGTCTGACACACGGAGTGTTTGATGCTACCGTGTAGAGGAATAATCAGTCTGTGTCTGACCCCGGGAGTGTGTGATGGGACGGTGTGGAGGGAGATTCACTCTGTGTCTGACCCCGGGAGTGTGTGATGGGCGCTGTAGAGGAATAATCACTGTGTGTCTGACCCCGGGAGTGTGTGATGGGCCGGCGTTAAGGGAGATTCACTCTGCGTCTGACCCCGGGTGAGTTTGATGGGAAGGTGTAGAGGAATAATCGCTCTGTGTCTGACCCCGGGAGAGTTTGATGGGAAGGTGTAGAGGAATAATCACTCTGTGTCTGACCCCGGGAGTGTTTGATGGGACCGTGTAGAGGAATAATCTCTCTGTGTCTGACCCCGGGAGTGTGTGATGGGAGGGTGTGGAGGGAGATTAACTCTGTGTCTGACCCCGGGAGAGTGTGATGGGCGGTGTAGAGGAATAATCACTCTGTGTCTGACCCAGGGAGTTTGTGACGGGACGGTGTGGAGGGAGATTCACTCTGTGTCTGACCCCGGGTGTGTTTGATGGGAACGTGTAGAGGAATAATCACTCTGAGTCTGACCCCGGGAGTGTGTGATGGGACGGTGTGGAGGGAGATTAACTCTGTGTCTGACCCCGGGAGCGTTTGATCGGACCGTGTAGAGGAATAATCACTCTGTGTCTGACCCCGGGAGTGTGTGATGGGCCGGCGTGGAGGGAGATTCACTCTGTGTCTGACCCCGGGTGAGTTTGATGGGAAGGTGTAGAGGAATAATCACT
The DNA here is from genome assembly GCF_030144855.1 of Hypanus sabinus. NCBI lineage: Eukaryota > Metazoa > Chordata > Chondrichthyes > Myliobatiformes > Dasyatidae > Hypanus > Hypanus sabinus. Next base: position 655,319 of record NW_026779177.1, read on the forward strand.
CTGTGCCTGACCCCGGGAGTGTTTGATGGGACCGTTTAGAGGAATAATCACTGTCTGTCTGACACACGGAGTGTTTGATGCTACCGTGTAGAGGAATAATCAGTCTGTGTCTGACCCCGGGAGTGTGTGATGGGACGGTGTGGAGGGAGATTCACTCTGTGTCTGACCCCGGGAGTGTGTGATGGGCGCTGTAGAGGAATAATCACTCTATGTCTGACCACGGGAGTGTGTGCAGGGACGATGTGGAGGGTGGTTCACTATGTGTCTGATCCCGGGAGTGTGTGATGGGCCGGCGTTAAGGGAGATTTACTCTGCGTCTGACCCCGGGTGAGTTTGATGGGAAGGTGCAGAGGAATAATCGCTCTGTGTCTGACCCCGGGAGAGTTTGATGGGAAGGTGTAGAGGAATAATCACTCTGTGTCTGACCCCGGGAGTGTTTGATGGGACCGTGTAGAGTAATAATCTCTCTGTGTCTGACCCCGGGAGTGTGTGATGGGAGGGTCTGGAGGGAGATTAACTCTGTGTCTGACCCCGGGAGAGTGTGATGGGCGGTGTTGAGGAATAATCACTCTGTGTCTGACCCAGGGAGTTTGTGACGGGACGGTGTGGAGGAATAATCACTCTGTGTCTGACCCAGGGAGTTTGTGACAGGACGGTGTGGAGGGAGATTCATTCTGTGTCTGACCCCAGGAGTGTTTGATGGGAACGTGTAGAGGAATAATCACTATGAGTCTGACCCCGGGAGTGTGTGTTGGGACGGTGTGGACGGAGATTCACTTTGTGTCTGACCCCGGGAGTGTTTGATGGGACCGTGTAGAGGAATAATCACTCTGTGTCTGACCCCGGGAGTGTGTGATGGGACGGTGTGGAGGGAGATTCACTGTGTCTGACCACGGGAGTGTTTGATCGGACCGTGTAGAGGAATAATCACTCTGTGTCTAACCCCGGGAGTGTGTGATGGGAAGGTGTAGAGGAATAATCACTCTGTGTCTGACCCCGGGAGAGTTTGATGGGACCGTGTAGAGGAATAATCTCTCTGTGTCTGACCCCGGGAGTGTGTGATCGGACGGTGTGGAGGGAGATTAACTCTGTGTCTGACCCCGGGAGAGTGTGATGGGCGGTGTAGAGGAATAATCACTCTGTGTCTGACCCAGGGAATTTGGACGGGACGGTGTGGAGGGAGATTCACTCTGTGTCTGACCCCGGGAGTGTTTGATGGGCGCTGTAGAGGAATAATCACTCTGTGTCTGACCCCGGGAGTGTGTGCAGGGACGATGTGGAGGGTGGTTCACTATGTGTCTGATCCCGGGAGTGTGTGATGGGAAGGTGTAGAGGAATAATCACTCTGTGTCTGACCCCGGGAGAGTTTGATGGGACCGTGTAGAGGAATAATCTCTCTGTGTCTGACCCCGGGAGTGTGTGATCGGACGGTGTGGAGGGAGATTAATTCTGTGTCTGACCCCGGGAGAGTGTGATGGGCGGTGTAGAGGAATAATCACTCTGTGTCTGACCCAGGGAATTTGGACGGGACGGTGTGGAGGGAGATTCACTCTGTGTCTGACCCCGGGATTGTTTGATGGGACCGTGTAGAGGAATAATCACTCTGAGTCTGACCCCGGGAGTGTGTGTTGGGACGGTGTAGAGGAATAATCACTCTGTGTCTGACCCCGGGATTGTTTGATGGTACCGTGTAGCGGAATAATCACTCTGTGTCTGACCCCGGGAGTGTGTGATGGGACGGCGTAGAGGGAGATTCACTCTGTGTCTGACCCCGGGAGTGTTTGATGGGACCGTTTAAAGGAATAATCACTGTCTGTCTGACAAACGGAGTGTTTGATGGGACCGTGTAGAGGAATAATCTCTCTGTGTCTGACCATTGGAGTGTGTGATGGGACGGTGTGAAGGGAGATTAACTCTGTGTCTGACCCCGGGAGAGTGTGATGGGCGGTGTAGAGGAATAATCACTCTGTGTCTGACCCAGGGAGTTTGTGACGGGACGGTGTGGAGGGAGATTCACTCTGTGTTTGACCCCGGGAGTGTTTGATTGGACCTTGTAGAGGAATAATCACTCTGAGTCTGACCCCGGGAGTGTGTGTTGGGACGGTGTGGACGGAGATTAACTCTGTGTCTGACCCCGGGAGAGTGTGATGTGATCGTGTAGAGGAATAATCACTCTGTGTCTGACCCCGGGAGTGTGTGATGGGCCGGCGTGGAGGTAGATTCACTCTGTGTCTGACCCCGGGTGAGTTTGATGGGACCGTGTAGAGGAATAATCATTCTGAGTCTGACCCCGGGAGTGTGTGTTGGGACGGTGTGGACGGAGATTCACTTTGTGTCTGACCCCGGGAGTGTTTGATGGGACCGTGTACAGGAATTATCACTCTGTGTCTGACCGCCGGGAGTGTTTGATGGGACCGTGTCGAGGAATAATCACTCTGTGTCTGACCCCGGGAGTGTGTGATGGGACGGTGTGGAGGGAGATTCACTCTGTGTCTGACCCCGGGAGTGTGTGATGGGCGCTGTAGAGGAATAATCACTCTGTGTCTGACCCCTGGAGTGTGTGCTGGGACGATGTGGAGGGTGGTTCACTATGTGTCTGATCCCGGGAGTGTGTGATGGGCCGGCGTTAAGGGAGATTCACTCTGTGTCTGACCCCGGGTGAGTTTGATGGGAAGGTGTAGAGGAATAATCGCACTGTGTCTGACCCCGGGAGAGTTTGATGGGAAGGTGTAGAGGAATAATCACTCTGTGTCTGACCCCGGGAGTGTTTGATGGGACCGTGTAGAGGAATAATCACTATGTGTTGACCCCGGGAGTGTGTGATGGGACGGCGTGGAGGGAGATTCACTCTGTGCCTGACCCCGGGAGTGTTTGATGGGACCGTTTAGAGGAATAATCACTGTCTGTCTGACACACGGAGTGTTTGATGCTACCGTGTAGAGGAATAATCAGTCTGTGTCTGACCCCGGGAGTGTGTGATGGGACGGTGTGGAGGGAGATTCACTCTGTGTCTGACCCCGGGAGTGTGTGATGGGCGCTGTAGAGGAATAATCACTGTGTGTCTGACCCCGGGAGTGTGTGATGGGCCGGCGTTAAGGGAGATTCACTCTGCGTCTGACCCCGGGTGAGTTTGATGGGAAGGTGTAGAGGAATAATCGCTCTGTGTCTGACCCCGGGAGAGTTTGATGGGAAGGTGTAGAGGAATAATCACTCTGTGTCTGACCCCGGGAGTGTTTGATGGGACCGTGTAGAGGAATAATCTCTCTGTGTCTGACCCCGGGAGTGTGTGATGGGAGGGTGTGGAGGGAGATTAACTCTGTGTCTGACCCCGGGAGAGTGTGATGGGCGGTGTAGAGGAATAATCACTCTGTGTCTGACCCAGGGAGTTTGTGACGGGACGGTGTGGAGGGAGATTCACTCTGTGTCTGACCCCGGGTGTGTTTGATGGGAACGTGTAGAGGAATAATCACTCTGAGTCTGACCCCGGGAGTGTGTGATGGGACGGTGTGGAGGGAGATTAACTCTGTGTCTGACCCCGGGAGCGTTTGATCGGACCGTGTAGAGGAATAATCACTCTGTGTCTGACCCCGGGAGTGTGTGATGGGCCGGCGTGGAGGGAGATTCACTCTGTGTCTGACCCCGGGTGAGTTTGATGGGAAGGTGTAGAGGAATAATCACTCTGTGCCTGACCCCGGGAGTGTTTGATGGGACCGTTTAGAGGAATAATCACTGTCTGTCTGACACACGGAGTGTTTGATGCTACCGTGTAGAGGAATAATCAGTCTGTGTCTGACCCCGGGAGTGTGTGATGGGACGGTGTGGAGGGAGATTCACTCTGTGTCTGACCCCGGGAGTGTGTGATGGGCGCTGTAGAGGAATAATCACTCTATGTCTGACCCCGGGAGTGTGTGCAGGGACGATGTGGAGGGTGGTTCACTATGTGTCTGATCCCGGGAGTGTGTGATGGGCCGGCGTTAAGGGAGATTTACTCTGCGTCTGACCCCGGGTGAGTTTGATGGGAAGGTGCAGAGGAATAATCGCTCTGTGTCTGACCCCGGGAGAGTTTGATGGGAAGGTGTAGAGGAATAATCACTCTGTGTCTGACCCCGGGAGTGTTTGATGGGACCGTGTAGAGGAATAATCTCTCTGTGTCTGACCCCGGGAGTGTGTGATGGGAGGGTCTGGAGGGAGATTAACTCTGTGTCTGACCCCGGGAGAGTGTGATGGGCGGTGTTGAGGAATAATCACTCTGTGTCTGACCCAGGGAGTTTGTGACGGGACGGTGTGGAGGAATAATCACTCTGTGTCTGACCCAGGGAGTTTGTGACAGGACGGTGTGGAGGGAGATTCATTCTGTGTCTGACCCCGGGAGTGTTTGATGGGAACGTGTAGAGGAATAATCACTATGAGTCTGACCCCGGGAGTGTGTGTTGGGACGGTGTGGACGGAGATTCACTTTGTGTCTGACCCCGGGAGTGTTTGATGGGACCGTGTAGAGGAATAATCACTCTGTGTCTGACCCCGGGAGTGTGTGATGGGACGGTGTGGAGGGAGATTCACTGTGTCTGACCACGGGAGTGTTTGATCGGACCGTGTAGAGGAATAATCACTCTGTGTCTGACCCCGGGAGTGTGTGATGGGAAGGTGTAGAGGAATAATCACTCTGTGTCTGACCCCGGGAGAGTTTGATGGGACCGTGTAGAGGAATAATCTCTCTGTGTCTGACCCCGGGAGTGTGTGATCGGACGGTGTGGAGGGAGATTAACTCTGTGTCTGACCCCGGGAGAGTGTGATGGGCGGTGTAGAGGAATTATCACTCTGTGTCTGACCCAGGGAATTTGGACGGGACGGTGTGGAGGGAGATTCACTCTGTGTCTGACCACGGGAGTGTTTGATGGGACCGTGTAGAGGAATAATCACTCTGTGTCTGACCCCGGGAGTGTGTGATGGGACGGTGTGGAGGGAGATTCACTGTGTCTGACCCCGGGAGTGTTTGATCGGACCGTGTAGAGGAATAATCACTCTGTGTCTGACCCCGGGAGTGTGTGATGGGAAGGTGTAGAGGAATAATCACTCTGTGTCTGACCCCGGGAGAGTTTGATGGGACCGTGTAGAGGAATAATCTCTCTGTGTCTGACCCCGGGAGTGTGTGATCGGACGGTGTGGAGGGAGATTAATTCTGTGTCTGACCCCGGGAGAGTGTGATGGGCGGTGTAGAGGAATAATCACTCTGTGTCTGACCCAGGGAATTTGGACGGGACGGTGTGGAGGGAGATTCACTCTATGTCTGACCCCGGGAGTGTTTGATGGGACCGTGTAGAGGAATAATCACTCTGAGTCTGACCCCGGGAGTGTGTGTTGGGACGGTGTAGAGGAATAATCACTCTGTGTCTGACCCCGGGATTGTTTGATGGTACCGTGTAGCGGAATAATCACTCTGTGTCTGACCCCGGGAGAGTGTGATGGGACGGCGTGGAGGGAGATTCACTCTGTGTCTGACCCCGGGAGTGTTTGATGGGACCGTTTAAAGGAATAATCACTGTCTGTCTGATAAACGGAGTGTTTGATGGGACCGTGTAGAGGAATAATCTCTCTGTGTCTGACCATTGGAGTGTGTGATGGGACGGTGTGAAGGGAGATTAACTCTGTGTCTGACCCCGGGAGAGTGTGATGGGCGGTGTAGAGGAATAATCACTCTGTGTCTGACCCAGGGAGTTTGTGACGGGACGGTGTGGAGGGAGATTCACTCTGTGTTTGACCCCGGGAGTGTTTGATTGGACCGTGTAGAGGAATAATCACTCTGAGTCTGACCCCGGGAGTGTGTGTTGGGACGGTGTGGACGGAGATTAACTCTGTGTCTGACCCCGGGAGAGTGTGATGTGACCGTGTAGAGGAATAATCACTCTGTGTCTGACCCCGGGAGTGTGTGATCGGACGGTGTGGAGGGAGATTAACTCTGTGTCTGACCCCGGGAGAGTGTGATGGGCGGTGTAGAGGAATAATCACTCTGTGTCTGACCCAGGGAATTTGGACGGGACGGTGTGGAGGGAGATTCACTCTGTGTCTGACCACGGGAGTGTTTGATGGGACCGTGTAGAGGAATAATCACTCTGTGTCTGACCCCGGGAGTGTGTGATGGGACGGTGTGGAGGGAGATTCACTGTGTCTGACCCCGGGAGTGTTTGATCGGACCGTGTAGAGGAATAATCACTCTGTGTCTGACCCCGGGAGTGTGTGATGGGAAGGTGTAGAGGAATAATCACTCTGTGTCTGACCCCGGGAGAGTTTGATGGGACCGTGTAGAGGAATAATCTCTCTGTGTCTGACCCCGGGAGTGTGTGATCGGACGGTGTGGAGGGAGATTAATTCTGTGTCTGACCCCGGGAGAGTGTGATGGGCGGTGTAGAGGAATAATCACTCTGTGTCTGACCCAGGGAATTTGGACGGGACGGTGTGGAGGGAGATTCACTCTGTGTCTGACCCCGGGAGTGTTTGATGGGACCGTGTAGAGGAATAATCACTCTGAGTCTGACCCCGGGAGTGTGTGTTGGGACGGTGTAGAGGAATAATCACTCTGTGTCTGACCCCGGGATTGTTTGATGGTACCGTGTAGCGGAATAATCACTCTGTGTCTGACCCCGGGAGAGTGTGATGGGACGGCGTGGAGGGAGATTCACTCTGTGTCTGACCCCGGGAGTGTTTGATGGGACCGTTTAAAGGAATAATCACTGTCTGTCTGACAAACGGAGTGTTTGATGGGACCGTGTAGAGGAATAATCTCTCTGTGTCTGACCATTGGAGTGTGTGATGGGACGGTGTGAAGGGAGATTAACTCTGTGTCTGACCCCGGGAGAGTGTGATGGGCGGTGTAGAGGAATAATCACTCTGTGTCTGACCCAGGGAGTTTGTGACGGGACGGTGTGGAGGGAGATTCACTCTGTGTTTGACCCCGGGAGTGTTTGATTGGACCGTGTAGAGGAATAATCACTCTGTGTCTGACCCCGGGAGAGTTTGATGGGACCGTGTAGAGGAATAATCTCTCTGTGTCTGACCCCGGGAGTGTGTGATCGGACGGTGTGGAGGGAGATTAACTCTGTGTCTGACCCATGGAAAGTGTGATGGGCGATGTAGAGGAATAATCACTCTGTGTCTAACCCAGTGAATTTGGACGGGACGGTGTGGAGGGAGATTCACTCTGTGTCTGACCCCGGGAGTGTTTGATGGGACCGTGTAGAGGAATAATCACTCTGAGTCTGACCCCGGGAGTGTGTGTTGGGACGGTGTAGTGGAATAATCACTCTGTGTCTGACCCCGGGATTGTTTGATGGTACCGTGTAGCGGAATAATCACTCTGTGTCTGTCCCCGGGAGTGTGTGATGGGACGGCGTGGAGGGAGATTCACTCTGTGTCTGACCCCGGGAGTGTTTGATGGGACCGTGTAGAGGAATAATCTCTCTGTGTCTGACCATTGGAGTGTGTGATGGGACGGTGTGGAGGGAGATTAACTCTGTGTCTGACCCCGGGAGAGTGTGATGGGCGGTGTAGAGGAATAATCACTCTGTGTCTGACCCAGGGAGTTTGTGACGGGACGGTGTGGAGGGAGATTTAATCTGTGTTTGACCCCGGGAGTGTTTGATTGGACCGTGTAGAGGAATAATCACTCTGAGTCTGACCCCGGGAGTGTGTGTTGGGACGGTGTGGACGGAGATTAACTCTGTGACTGACCCCGGGAGAGAGTGATGTGACCGTGTAGAGGAATAATCACTCTGTGTCTGACCCCGGGAGTGTGTGATGGGCCGGCGTGGAGGGAGATTCACTCTGTGTCTGACCCCGGGTGTGTTTGATGGGACCGTGTAGAGGAATAATCATTCTGAGTCTGACCCCGGGAGTGTGTGTTGGGACGGTGTGGACGGAGATTCACTTTGTGTCTGACCCCGGGAGTGTTTGATGGGACCGTGTACAGGAATTATCAGTCTGTGTCTGACCGCCGGGAGTGTTTGATGGGACCGTGTCGAGGAATAATCAATCTGTGTCTGACCCGGGAGTGTTGGATGGGACCGTTTAGAGGAATAATCACTCTGTGTCTGACCATTGGAGTGTGTGATGGGACGGTGTGGAGGGAGATTCACTGTGTGTCTGACCCCGGGAGTGTGTGATGGGCGCTGTAGAGGAATAATCACTGTGTGTCTGACCCCGGGAGTGTGTGCTGGGACGATGTGGAGGGTGGTTCATTATGTGTCTGATCCCGGGAGTGTGTGATGGGCCGTGTAGAGGGAGATTCACTCTGTGTCTGACCCAGGGCGTGTGTGATGGGACAGTGTAGAGAAATAATCACTCTGTGTCTGACCCAGGGAGTTTGTGACGGGACGGTGTGGAGGGAGATTCACTCTGTGTCTGACCCCGGGAGTGTGTGATGGGCGCTGTAGAGGAATAATCACTCTGTGTCTGACCCCGGGAGTGTGTGCTGGGACGATGTGGAGGGTGGTTCACTATGTGTCTGATCCCGGGAGTGTGTGATGGGCCGGCGTTAAGGGAGATTCACTCTGTGTCTGACCCCGGGTGAGTTTGATGGGAAGGTGTAGAGGAATAATCGCTCTGTGTCTGACCCCGGGAGAGTTTGATTGGAAGGTGTAGAGGAATAATCACTCTGTGTCTGACCCCGGGAGTGTTTGATGGGACCGTGTAGAGGAATAATCACTATGTGTTGACCCCGGGAGTGTGTGATGGGATGGCGTGGAGGGAGATTCACTCTGTGCCTGACCCCGGGAGTGTTTGATGGGACCGTTTAGAGGAATAATCACTGTCTGTCTGACACACGGAGTGTTTGATGCTACCGTGTAGAGGAATAATCAGTCTGTGTCTGACCCCGGGAGTGTGTGATGGGACGGTGTGGAGGGAGATTCACTCTGTGTCTGACCCCGGGAGTGTGTAATGGGCGCTGTAGAGGAATAATCACTCTGTGTCTGACCCCGGGAGTGTGTGCTGGGACGATGTGGAGGGTGGTTCACTATGTGTCTGTTCCCGGGAGTGTGTGATGGGCCGGCGTTAAGGGAGATTCACTCTGCGTCTTACCCCGGGTGAGTTTGATGGGAAGGTGTAGAAGAATAATCGCTCTGTGTCTGACCCCGGGAGAGTTTGATGGGAAGGTGTAGAGGAATAATCACTCTGTGTCTGACCCCGGGAGTGTTTGATGGGACCGTGTAGAGGAATAATCTCTCTGTGTCTGACCCCGGGAGTTTGTGATGGGAGGGTGTGGAGGGAGATTAACTCTGTGTCTGACCCCGGGAGAGTGTGATGGGCGGTGTAGAGGAATAATCACTCTGTGTCTGACCCAGGGAGTTTGTGACGGGACGGTGTGGAGGAATAATCACTCTGTGTCTGACCCAGGGAGTTTGTGACAGGACGGTGTGGAGGGAGATTCATTCTGTGTCTGACCCCGGGAGTGTTTGATGGGAACGTGTAGAGGAATAATCACTATGAGTCTGACCCCGGGAGTGTGTGTTGGGACGGTGTGGACGGAGATTCACTTTGTGTCTGACCCCGGGAGTGTTTGATGGGACCGTGTAGAGGAATAATCACTCTGTGTCTGACCCCGGGAGTGTGTGATGGGACGGTGTGGAGGGAGATTCACTGTGACTGACCACGGGAGTGTTTGATCGGACCGTGTAGAGGAATAATCACTCTGTGTCTGACCCCGGGAGTGTGTGATGGGAAGGTGTAGAGGAATAATCACTCTGTGTCTGATCCCGGGAGAGTTTGATGGGACCGTGTAGAGGAATAATCTCTCTGTGTCTGACCCCGGGAGTGTGTGATCGGACGGTGTGGAGGGAGATTAACTCTGTGTCTGACCCCGGGAGAGTGTGATGGGCGGTGTAGAGGAATAATCACTCTGTGTCTGACCCAGGGAATTTGGACGGGACGGTGTGGAGGGAGATTCACTCTGTGTCTGACCCCGGGAGTGTTTGATGGGACCGTGTAGAGGAATAATCACTCTGTGTCTGACCCCGGGAGTGTTTGATGGGACCGTGTAGAGGAATAATCACTCTGTGTCTGACCATTGGAGTGTGTGATGGGACGGTGTGGAGGGAGATTCACTGTGTGTCTGACCCCGGGAGTGTGTGATGGGCGCTGTAGAGGAATAATCACTGTGTGTCTGACCCCGGGAGTGTGTGCTGGGACGATGTGGAGGGTGGTTCATTATGTGTCTGATCCCGGGAGTGTGTGATGGGCCGTGTAGAGGGAGATTCACTCTGTGTCTGACCCAGGGCGTGTGTGATGGGACAGTGTAGAGAAATAATCACTCTGTGTCTGACCCAGGGAGTTTGTGACGGGACGGTGTGGAGGGAGATTCACTCTGTGTCTGACCCCGGGAGTGTGTGATGGGCGCTGTAGAGGAATAATCACTCTGTGTCTGACCCCGGGAGTGTGTGCTGGGACGATGTGGAGGGTGGTTCACTATGTGTCTGATCCCGGGAGTGTGTGATGGTCCGGCGTTAAGGGAGATTCACTCTGTGTCTGACCCCGGGTGAGTTTGATGGGAAGGTGTAGAGGAATAATCGCTCTGTGTCTGACCCCGGGAGAGTTTGATTGGAAGGTGTAGAGGAATAATCACTCTGTGTCTGACCCCGGGAGTGTTTGATGGGACCGTGTAGAGGAATAATCACTATGTGTTGACCCCGGGAGTGTGTGATGGGATGGCGTGGAGGGAGATTCACTCTGTGCCTGACCCCGGGAGTGTTTGATGGGACCGTTTAGAGGAATAATCACTGTCTGTCTGACACACGGAGTGTTTGATGCTACCGTGTAGAGGAATAATCAGTCTGTGTCTGACCCCGGGAGTGTGTGATGGGACGGTGTGGAGGGAGATTCACTCTGTGTCTGACCCCGGGAGTGTGTAATGGGCGCTGTAGAGGAATAATCACTCTGTGTCTGACCCCGGGAGTGTGTGCTGGGACGATGTGGAGGGTGGTTCACTATGTGTCTGTTCCCGGGAGTGTGTGATGGGCCGGCGTTAAGGGAGATTCACTCTGCGTCTTACCCCGGGTGAGTTTGATGGGAAGGTGTAGAAGAATAATCGCTCTGTGTCTGACCCCGGGAGAGTTTGATGGGAAGGTGTAGAGGAATAATCACTCTGTGTCTGACCCCGGGAGTGTTTGATGGGACCGTGTAGAGGAATAATCTCTCTGTGTCTGACCCCGGGAGTTTGTGATGGGAGGGTGTGGAGGGAGATTAACTCTGTGTCTGACCCCGGGAGAGTGTGATGGGCGGTGTAGAGGAATAATCACTCTGTGTCTGACCCAGGGAGTTTGTGACGGGACGGTGTGGAGGAATAATCACTCTGTGTCTGACCCAGGGAGTTTGTGACAGGACGGTGTGGAGGGAGATTCATTCTGTGTCTGACCCCGGGAGTGTTTGATGGGAACGTGTAGAGGAATAATCACTATGAGTCTGACCCCGGGAGTGTGTGTTGGGACGGTGTGGACGGAGATTCACTTTGTGTCTGACCCCGGGAGTGTTTGATGGGACCGTGTAGAGGAATAATCACTCTGTGTCTGACCCCGGGAGTGTGTGATGGGACGGTGTGGAGGGAGATTCACTGTGACTGACCACGGGAGTGTTTGATCGGACCGTGTAGAGGAATAATCACTCTGTGTCTGACCCCGGGAGTGTGTGATGGGAAGGTGTAGAGGAATAATCACTCTGTGTCTGATCCCGGGAGAGTTTGATGGGACCGTGTAGAGGAATAATCTCTCTGTGTCTGACCCCGGGAGTGTGTGATCGGACGGTGTGGAGGGAGATTAACTCTGTGTCTGACCCCGGGAGAGTGTGATGGGCGGTGTAGAGGAATAATCACTCTGTGTCTGACCCAGGGAATTTGGACGGGACGGTGTGGAGGGAGATTCACTCTGTGTCTGACCCCGGGAGTGTTTGATGGGACCGTGTAGAGGAATAATCACTCTGTGTCTGACCCCGGGAGTGTGTGATGGGACGGTGTGGAGGGAGATTCACTGTGTCTGACCCCGGGAGTGTTTGATCGGACCGTGTAGAGGAATAATCACTCTGTGTCTGACCCCGGGAGTGTGTGATGGGAAGGTGTAGAGGAATAATCACTCTGTGTCTGACCCCGGGAGAGTTTGATGGGACCGTGTAGAGGAATAATCTCTCTGTCTGACCCCGGGAGTGTGTGATCGGACGGTGTGGAGGGAGATTAATTCTGTGTCTGACCCCGGGAGAGTGTGATGGGCGGTGTAGAGGAATAATCACTCTGTGTCTGACCCAGGGAATTTGGACGGGACGTTGTGGAGGGAGATTCACTCTGTGTCTGACCCCGGGAGTGTTTGATGGGACCGTGTAGAGGAATAATCACTCTGAGTCTGACCCCGGGAGTGTGTGTTGGGACGGTGTAGAGGAATAATCACTCTGTGTCTGACCCCGGGATTGTTTGATGGTACCGTGTAGCGGAATAATCACTCTGTGTCTGACCCCGGGAGTGTGTGATGGGACGGCGTGGAGGGAGATTCACTCTGTGTCTGACCCCGGGAGTGTTTGATGGGACCGTTTAAAGGAATAATCACTGTCTGTCTGACAAACGGAGTGTTTGATGGGACCGTGTAGAGGAATAATCTCTCTGTGTCTGACCATTGGAGTGTGTGATGGGACGGTGTGGAGGGAGATTAACTCTGTGTCTGACCCCGGGAGAGTGTGATGGGCGGTGTAGAGGAATAATCACTCTGTGTCTGACCCAGGGAGTTTGTGACGGGACGGTGTGGATGAAGATTCACTCTGTGTTTGACCCCGGGAGTGTTTGATTGGACCGTGTAGAGGAATAATCACTCTGAGTCTGACCCCGGGAGTGTGTGTTGGGACGGTGTGGACGGAGATTAACTCTGTGTCTGACCCCGGGAGAGTGTGATGTGACCGTGTAGAGGAATAATCACTCTGTGTCTGACCCCGGGAGTGTGTGATGGGACGATGTGGAGGGTGGTTCACTATGTGTCTGTTCCCGGGAGTGTGTGATGGGCCGGCGTTAAGGGAGATTCACTCTGCGTCTGACCCCGGGTGAGTTTGATGGGAAGGTGTAGAAGAATAATCGCTCTGTGTCTGACCCCGGGAGAGTTTGATGGGAAGGTGTAGAGGAATAATCACTCTGTGTCTGACCCCGGGAGTGTTTGATGGGACCGTGTAGAGGAATAATCTCTCTGTGTCTGACCCCGGGAGTGTGTGATGGGAGGGTGTGGAGGGAGATTAACTCTGTGTCTGACCCCGGGAGAGTGTGATGGGCGGTGTAGAGGAATAATCACTCTGTGTCTGACCCAGGGAGTTTGTGACGGGACGGTGTGGAGGAATAATCACTCTGTGTCTGACCCAGGGAGTTTGTGACAGGACGGTGTGGAGGGAGATTCATTCTGTGTCTGACCCCGGGAGTGTTTGATGGGAACGTGTAGAGGAATAATCACTATGAGTCTGACCCCGGGAGTGTGTGTTGGGACGGTGTGGACGGAGATTCACTTTGTGTCTGACACCGGGAGTGTTTGATGGGACCGTGTAGAGGAATAATCACTCTGTGTCTGACCCCGGGAGTGTGTGATGGGACGGTGTGGAGGGAGATTCACTGTGACTGACCACGGGAGTGTTTGATCGGACCGTGTAGAGGAATAATCACTCTGTGTCTGACCACGGGAGTGTGTGATGGGAAGGTGTAGAGGAATAATCACTCTGTGTCTGATCCCGGGAGAGTTTGATGGGACCGTGTAGAGGAATAATCTCTCTGTGTCTGACCCCGGGAGTGTGTGATCGGACGGTGTGGAGGGAGATTAACTCTGTGTCTGACCCCGGGAGAGTGTGATGGGCGGTGTAGAGGAATAATCACTCTGTGTCTGACCCAGGGAATTTGGACGGGACGGTGTGGAGGGAGAATCACTCTGTGTCTGACCCCGGGAGTGTTTGATGGGACCGTGTAGAGGAATAATCACTCTGTGTCTGACCCCGGGAGTGTGTGATGGGACGGTGTGGAGGGAGATTCACTGTGTCTGACCCCGGGAGTGTTTGATCGGACCGTGTAGAGGAATAATCACTCTGTGTCTGACCCCGGGAGTGTGTGATGGGAAGGTGTAGAGGAATAATCACTCTGTGTCTGACCCCGGGAGAGTTTGATGGGACCGTGTAGAGGAATAATCTCTCTGTCTGACCCCGGGAGTGTGTGATCGGACGGTGTGGAGGGAGATTAATTCTGTGTCTGACCCCGGGAGAGTGTGATGGGCGGTGTAGAGGAATAATCACTCTGTGTCTGACCCAGGGAATTTGGACGGGACGGTGTGGAGGGAGATTCACTCTGTGTCTGACCCCGGGAGTGTTTGATGGGACCGTGTAGAGGAATAATCACTCTGAGTCTGACCCCGGGAGTGTGTGTTGGGACGGTGTAGAGGAATAATCACTCTGTGTCTGACCCCGGGATTGTTTGATGGTACCGTGTAGCGGAATAATCACTCTGTGTCTGACCCCGGGAGTGTGTGATGGGACGGCGTGGAGGGAGATTCACTCTGTGTCTGACCCCGGGAGTGTTTGATGGGACCGTTTAAAGGAATAATCACTGTCTGTCTGACAAACGGAGTGTTTGATGGGACCGTGTAGAGGAATAATCTCTCTGTGTCTGACCATTGGAGTGTGTGATGGGACGGTGTGGAGGGAGATTAACTCTGTGTCTGACCCCGGGAGAGTGTGATGGGCGGTGTAGAGGAATAATCACTCTGTGTCTGACCCAGGGAGTTTGTGACGGGACGGTGTGGATGGAGATTCACTCTGTGTTTGACCCCGGGAGTGTTTGATTGGACCGTGTAGAGGAATAATCACTCTGAGTCTGACCCCGGGAGTGTGTGTTGGGACGGTGTGGACGGAGATTAACTCTGTGTCTGACCCCGGGAGAGTGTGATGTGACCGTGTAGTGGAATAATCACTCTGTGTCTGTCCCAGGGAGTGTGTGATGGGCCGGCGTGGAGGGAGATTCACTCTGTGTCTGACCCCGGGTGAGTTTGATGGGACCGTGTAGAGGAATAATCATTCTGAGTCTGACCCCGGGAGTGTGTGTTGGGACGGTGTGGACGGAGATTCACTTTGTGTCTGACCCCGGGAGTGTTTGATGGGACCGTGTACAGGAATTATCACTCTGTGTCTGACCGCCGGGAGTGTTTGATGGGACCGTGTCGAGGAATAATCACTCTGTGTCTGACCCCGGGAGTGTGTGATGGGACGGTGTGGAGGGAGATTCACTCTGTGTCTGACCCCGGGAGTGTGTGATGGGCGCTGTAGAGGAATAATCACTCTGTGTCTGACCCCGGGAGTGTGTGCTGGGACGATGTGGAGGGTGGTTCACTATGTGTCTGATCCCGGAAGTGTGTGATGGGCCGGCGTTAAGGGAGATTCACTCTGTGTCTGACCCCGGGTGAGTTTGATGGGAAGGTGTAGAGGAATAATCGCTCTGTGTCTGACCCCGGGAGAGTTTGATGGGAAGGTGTAGAGGAATAATCACTCTGTGTCTGACCCCGGGAGTGTTTGATGGGACCGTGTAGAGGAATAATCTCTCTGTGTCTGATCCCGGGAGAGTTTGATGGGACCGTGTAGAGGAATAATCTCTCTGTGTCTGACCCCGGGAGTGTGTGATCGGACGGTGTGGAGGGAGATTAACTCTGTGTCTGACCCCGGGAGAGTGTGATGGGCGGTGTAGAGGAATAATCACTCTGTGTCTGACCCAGGGAATTTGGACGGGACGGTGTGGAGGGAGATTCACTCTGTGTCTGACCCCGGGAGTGTTTGATGGGACCGTGTAGAGGAATAATCACTCTGTGTCTGACCCCGGGAGTGTGTGATGGGACGGTGTGGAGGGAGATTCACTGTGTCTGACCCCGGGAGTGTTTGATCGGACCGTGTAGAGGAATAATCACTCTGTGTCTGACCCCGGGAGTGTGTGATGGGAAGGTGTAGAGGAATAATCACTCTGTGTCTGACCCCGGGAGAGTTTGATGGGACCGTGTAGAGGAATAATCTCTCTGTCTGACCCCGGGAGTGTGTGATCGGACGGTGTGGAGGGAGATTAATTCTGTGTCTGACCCCGGGAGAGTGTGATGGGCGGTGTAGAGGAATAATCACTCTGTGTCTGACCCAGGGAATTTGGACGGGACGGTGTGGAGGGAGATTCACTCTGTGTCTGACCCCGGGAGTGTTTGATGGGACCGTGTAGAGGAATAATCACTCTGAGTCTGACCCCGGGAGTGTGTGTTGGGACGGTGTAGAGGAATAATCACTCTGTGTCTGACCCCGGGATTGTTTGATGGTACCGTGTAGCGGAATAATCACTCTGTGTCTGACCCCGGGAGTGTGTGATGGGACGGCGTGGAGGGAGATTCACTCTGTGTCTGACCCCGGGAGTGTTTGATGGGACCGTTTAAAGGAATAATCACTGTCTGTCTGACAAACGGAGTGTTTGATGGGACCGTGTAGAGGAATAATCTCTCTGTGTCTGACCATTGGAGTGTGTGATGGGACGGTGTGGAGGGAGATTAACTCTGTGTCTGACCCCGGGAGAGTGTGATGGGCGGTGTAGAGGAATAATCACTCTGTGTCTGACCCAGGGAGTTTGTGACGGGACGGTGTGGATGGAGATTCACTCTGTGTTTGACCCCGGGAGTGTTTGATTGGACCGTGTAGAGGAATAATCACTCTGAGTCTGACCCCGGGAGTGTGTGTTGGGACGGTGTGGACGGAGATTAACTCTGTGTCTGACCCCGGGAGAGTGTGATGTGACCGTGTAGTGGAATAATCACTCTGTGTCTGACCCAGGGAGTGTGTGATGGGCCGGCGTGGAGGGAGATTCACTCGGTGTCTGACCCCGGGTGAGTTTGATGGGACCGTGTAGAGGAATAATCATTCTGAGTCTGACCCCGGGAGTGTGTGTTGGGACGGTGTGGACGGAGATTCACTTTGTGTCTGACCCCGGGAGTGTTTGATGGGACCGTGTACAGGAATTATCACTCTGTGTCTGACCGCCGGGAGTGTTTGATGGGACCGTGTCGAGGAATAATCACTCTGTGTCTGACCCCGGGAGTGTGTGATGGGACGGTGTGGAGGGAGATTCACTCTGTGTCTGACCCCGGGAGTGTGTGATGGGCGCTGTAGAGGAATAATCACTCTGTGTCTGACCCCGGGAGTGTGTGCTGGGACGATGTGGAGGGTGGTTCACTATGTGTCTGATCCCGGAAGTGTGTGATGGGCCGGCGTTAAGGGAGATTCACTCTGTGTCTGACCCCGGGTGAGTTTGATGGGAAGGTGTAGAGGAATAATCGCTCTGTGTCTGACCCCGGGAGAGTTTGATGGGAAGGTGTAGAGGAATAATCACTCTGTGTCTGACCCCGGGAGTGTTTGATGGGACCGTGTAGAGGAATAATCACTATGTGTTGACCCCGGGAGTGTGTGATGGGACGGCGAGGAGGGAGATTCACTCTGTGCCTGACCCCGGGAGTGTTTGATGGGACCGTTTAGAGGAATAATCACTGTCTGTCTGACACACGGAGTGTTTGATGCTACCGTGTAGAGGAATAATCAGTCTGTGTCTGACCCCGGGAGTGTGTGATGGGACGGTGTGGAGGGAGATTCACTCTGTGTCTGACCCCGGGAGTGTGTGATGGGCGCTGTAGAGGAATAATCACTCAGTGTCTGACCCCGGGAGTGTGTGCTGGGACGATGTGGAGGGTGGTTCACTATGTGTCTGATCCCGGGAGTGTGTGATGGGCCGGCGTTAAGGGAGATTCACTCTGCGTCTGACCCCGGGTGAGTTTGATGGGAAGGTGTAGAGGAATAATCGCTCTGTGTCTGACCCCAAGAGAGTTTGATGGGAAGGTGTAGAGGAATAATCACTCTGTGTCTGACCCCGGGAGTGTTTGATGGGACCGTGTAGAGGAATAATCTCTCTGTGTCTGACCCCGGGAGTGTGTGATGGGAGGGTGTGGAGGGAGATTAACTCTGTGTCTGACCCCGGGAGAGTGTGATGGGCGGTGTAGAGGAATAATCACTCTGTGTCTGACCCAGGGAGTTTGTGACGGGACGGTGTGGAGGGAGATTCACTCTGTGTCTGACCCCGGGAGTGTTTGATGGGAACGTGTAGAGGAATAATCACTCTGAGTCTGACCCCGGGAGTGTGTGATGGGACGGTGTGGAGGGAGATTCACTCTGTGTCTGACCCCGGGAGTGTTTGATCGGACCGTGTAGAGGAATAATCACTCTGTGTCTGACCCCGGGAGTGTGTGATGGGCCGGCGTGGAGGGAGATTCACTCTGTGTCTGACCCATGGAAAGTGTGATGGGCGATGTAGAGGAATAATCACTCTGTGTCTGACCCAGGGAATTTGGACGGGACGGTGTGGAGGGAGATTCACTCTGTGTCTGACCCCGGGAGTGTTTGATGGGACCGTGTAGAGGAATAATCACTCTGAGTCTGACCCCGGGAGTGTGTGTTGGGACGGCGTAGCGGAATAATCACTCTGTGTCTGACCCCGGGAGTGTGTGATGGGACGGCGTGGAGGGAGATTCACTCTGTGTCTGACCCCGGGAGTGTTTGAAGGGACCGTTTAGAGGAATAATCACTGTCTGTCTGACACACGGAGTGTTTGATGGGACCGTGTAGAGGAATAATCTCTCTGTGTCTGACCATTGGAGTGTGTGATGGGACGGTGTGGAGTGAGATTAACTCTGTGTCTGACCCCGGGAGAGTGTGATGGGCGGTGTAGAGGAATAATCACTCTGTGTCTGACCCAGTGAGTTTGTGACGGGACGGTGTGGAGGGAGATTTACTCTGTGTTTGACCCCGGGAGTGTTTGATTGGACCGTGTAGAGGAATAATCACTCTGAGTCTGACCCCGGGAGTGTGTGTTGGGTCGGTGTGGACGGAGATTAACTCTGTGACTGACCCCGGGAGAGTGTGATGTGACCGTGTAGAGGAATAATCAGTCTGTGTCTGACCCCGGGAGTGTGTGATGGGCCGGCGTGGAGGGAGATTCACTCTGTGTCTGACCCCGGGTGAGTTTGATGGGACCGTGTAGAGGAATAATCATTCTGAGTCTGACCCCGGGAGTGTGTGTTGGGACGGTGTGGACGGAGATTCACATTGTGTCTGACCCCGGGAGTGTTTGATGGGACCGTGTACAGGAATTATCACTCTGTGTCTGACCGCCGGGAGTGTTTGATGGGACCGTGTCGAGGAATAATCACTCTGTGTCTGACCCGGGAGAGTTTGATGGGACCGTTTAGAGGAATAATCACTCTGTGTCTGACCATTGGAGTGTGTGATGGGACGGTGTGGAGGGAGATTCACTCTGTGTCTGACCCCGGGAGTGTGTGATGGGCGCTGTAGAGGAATAATCACTGTGTGTCTGACCCCGGGAGTGTGTGCTGGGACGATGTGGAGGGTGGTTCATTATGTGTCTGATCCCGGGAGTGTGTGATGGGCCGTGTAGAGGGAGATTCACTCTGTGTCTGACCCAGGGCGTGTGTGATGGGACAGTGTAGAGAAATAATCACTCTGTGTCTGACCCAGGGAGTTTGTGACGGGACGGTGTGGAGGGAGATTCACTCTGTGTCTGACCCCGGGAGTGTTTGATGGGAACGTGTAGAGGAATAATCACTCTGAGTCTGACCCCGGGAGTGTGTGATGGGACGGTGTGGAGGGAGATTCACTCTGTGTCTGACTCCGGGAGTGTTTGATCGGACCGTGTAGAGGAATAATCACTCTGTGTCTGACCCCGGGAGTGTGTAATGGGCCGGCGTGGAGGGAGATTCACTCTGTGTCTGACCCCGGGTGAGTTTGATGGGAAGGTGTAGAGGAATAATCACTCTGTGTCTGACCCCGGGAGAGTTTGATGGGACCGTGTAGAGGAATAATCTCTCTGTGTCTGACCCCGGGAGTGTGTGATCGGACGGTGTGGAGGGAGATTCACTCTGTGCCTGACCCCGGGAGTGTTTGATGGGACCGTTTAGAGGAATAATCAGTCTGTGTCTGACCCCGGGAGTGTGAGATGGGACGGTGTGGAGGGAGATTCACTCTGTGTCTGACCCAGGGCGTGTGCGATGGGACAGAGTAGAGAAATAATCACTCTGTGTCTGACCCAGGGAGTTTGTGACGGGACGGTGTGGAGGGAGATTCACTCTGTGTCTGACCCCGGGAGTGTGTGATGGGCGCTGTAGAGGAATAATCACTCTGTGTCTGACCCCGGGAGTGTGTGCTGGGACGATGTGGAGGGTGGTTCACTATGTGTCTGATCCCGGGAGTGTGTGATGGGCCGGCGTTAAGGGAGATTCACTCTGTGTCTGACCCCGGGTGAGTTTGATGGGAAGGTGTAGAGGAATAATCGCTCTGTGTCTGACCCCGGGAGAGTTTGATGGGAAGGTGTAGAGGAATAATCACTCTTTGTCTGACCCCGGGAGTGTTTGATGGGACCGTGTAGAGGAATAATCACTATGTGTTGACCCCGGGAGTGTGTGATGGGACGGCGTGGAGGGAGATTCACTCTGTGCCTGACCCCGGGAGTGTTTGATGGGACCGTTTAGAGGAATAATCACTGTCTGTCTGACACACGGAGTGTTTGATGCTACCGTGTAGAGGAATAATCAGTCTGTGTCTGACCCCGGGAGTGTGTGATGGGACGGTGTGGAGGGAGATTCACTCTGTGTCTGACCCCGGGAGTGTGTGATGGGCGCTGTAGAGGAATAATCACTCTGTGTCTGACCCCGGGAGTGTGTGCTGGGACGATTTGGAGGGTGGTTCACTATGTGTCTGATCCCGGGAGTGTGTGTTGGGCCGGCGTTAAGGGAGATTCACTCTGCGTCTGACCCCGGGTGAGTTTGATGGGAAGGTGTAGAGGAATAATCGCTCTGTGTCTGACCCCGGGAGAGTTTGATGGGAAGGTGTAGAGGAATAATCACTCTGTGTCTGACCCCGGGAGTGTTTGATGGGACCGTGTAGAGGAATAATCTCTCTGTGTCTGACCCCGGGAGTGTGTGATGGGAGGGTGTGGAGGGAGATTAACTCTGTGTCTGACCCCGGGAGAGTGTGATGGGCGGTGTAGAGGAATAATCACTCTGTGTCTGACCCAGGGAGTTTGTGACGGGACGGTGTGGAGGAATAATCACTCTGTGTCTGACCCAGGGAGTTTGTGACAGGACGGTGTGGAGGGAGATTCATTCTGTGTCTGACCCCGGGAGTGTTTGATGGGAACGTGTAGAGGAATAATCACTATGAGTCTGACCCCGGGAGTGTGTGTTGGGACGGTGTGGACGGAGATTCACTTTGTGTCTGACCCCGGGAGTGTTTGATGGGACCGTGTAGAGGAATAATCACTCTGTGTCTGACCACGGGAGTGTGTGATGGGACGGTGTGGAGGGAGATTCACTGTGACTGACCACGGGAGTGTTTGATCGGACCGTGTAGAGGAATAATCACTCTGTGTCTGACCCCGGGAGTGTGTGATGGGAAGGTGTAGAGGAATAATCACTCTGTGTCTGACCCCGGGAGAGTTTGATGGGACCGTGTAGAGGAATAATCTCTCTGTGTCTGACCCCGGGAGTGTGTGATCGGACGGTGTGGAGGGAGATTAACTCTGTGTCTGACCCCGGGAGAGTGTGATGGGCGGTGTAGAGGAATAATCACTCTGTGTCTGACCCAGGGAATTTGGACGGGACGGTGTGGAGGGAGATTCACTCTGTGTCTGACCCCGGGAGTGTTTGATGGGACCGTGTAGAGGAATAATCACTCTGTGTCTGACCCCGGGAGTGTGTGATGGGACGGTGTGGAGGGAGATTCACTGTGTCTGACCCCGGGAGTGTTTGATCGGACCGTGTAGAGGAATAATCACTCTGTGTCTGACCCCGGGAGTGTGTGATGGGAAGGTGTAGAGGAATAATCACTCTGTGTCTGACCCCGGGAGAGTTTGATGGGACCGTGTAGAGGAATAATCTCTCTGTCTGACCCCGGGAGTGTGTGATCGGACGGTGTGGAGGGAGATTAATTCTGTGTCTGACCCCGGGAGAGTGTGATGGGCGGTGTAGAGGAATAATCACTCTGTGTCTGACCCAGGGAATTTGGACGGGACGGTGTGGAGGGAGATTCACTCTGTGTCTGACCCCGGGAGTGTTTGATGGGACCGTGTAGAGGAATAATCACTCTGAGTCTGACCCCGGGAGTGTGTGTTGGGACGGTGTAGAGGAATAATCACTCTGTGTCTGACCCCGGGATTGTTTGATGGTACCGTGTAGCGGAATAATCACTCTGTGTCTGACCCCGGGAGTGTGTGATGGGACGGCGTGGAGGGAGATTCACTCTGTGTCTGACCCCGGGAATGTTTGATGGGACCGTTTAAAGGAATAATCACTGTCTGTCTGACAAACGGAGTGTTTGATGGGACCGTGTAGAGGAATAATCTCTCTGTGTCTGACCATTGGAGTGTGTGATGGGACGGTGTGGAGGGAGATTAACTCTGTGTCTGACCCCGGGAGAGTGTGATGGGCGGTGTAGAGGAATAATCACTCTGTGTCTGACCCAGGGAGTTTGTGACGGGACGGTGTGGATGGAGATTCACTCTGTGTTTGACCCCGGGAGTGTTTGATTGGACCGTGTAGAGGAATAATCACTCTGAGTCTGACCCCGGGAGTGTGTGTTGGGACGGTGTGGACGGAGATTAACTCTGTGTCTGACCCCGGGAGAGTGTGATGTGACCGTGTAGAGGAATAATCACTCTGTGTCTGACCCCGGGAGTGTGTGATGGGCCGGCGTGGAGGGAGATTCACTCTGTGTCTGACCCCGGGTGAGTTTGATGGGACCGTGTAGAGGAATAATCATTCTGAGTCTGACCGCCGGGAGTGTTTGATGGGACCGTGTCGAGGAATAATCACTGTGTGTCTGACCCCGGGAGTGTGTGATGGGACGGCGTGGAGGGAGATTAACTCTGTGTCTGACCCCGGGAGTGTGTGCTGGGACGATGTGGAGGGTGGTTCACTATGTGTCTGATCCCGGGAGTGTGTGATGGGCCGGCGTTAAGGGAGATTCACTCTGTGTCTGACCCCGGGTGAGTTTGATGGGAAGGTGTAGAGGAATAATCGCTCTGTGTCTGACCCCGGGAGAGTTTGATGGGAAGGTGTAGAGGAATAATCACTCTGTGTCTGACCCCGGGAGTGTTTGATGGGACCGTGTAGAGGAATAATCACTATGTGTTGACCCCGGGAGTGTGTGATGGGACGGCGTGGAGGGAGATTCACTCTGTGCCTGACCCCGGGAGTGTTTGATGGGACCGTTTAGAGGAATAATCACTGTCTGTCTGACACACGGAGTGTTTGATGCTACCGTGTTGAGGAATAATCAGTCTGTGTCTGACCCCGGGAGTGTGTGATGGGACGGTGTGGAGGGAGATTCACTCTGTGTCTGACCCCGGGAGTGTGTGATGGGCGCTGTAGAGGAATAATCACTGTGTGTCTGACCCCGGGAATGTGTGCTGGGACGATGTGGAGGGTGGTTCACTATGTGTCTGATCCCGGGAGTGTGTGATGGGCCGGCGTTAAGGGAGATTCACTCTGCGTCTGACCCCGGGTGAGTTTGATGGGAAGGTGTAGAGGAATAATCGCTCTGTGTCTGACCCCGGGAGAGTTTGATGGGAAGGTGTAGAGGAATAATCACTCTGTGTCTGACCCCGGGAGTGTTTGATGGGACCGTGTAGAGGAATAATCTCTCTGTGTCTGACCCCGGGAGTGTGTGATGGGAGGGTGTGGAGGGAGATTAACTCTGTGTCTGACCCCGGGAGAGTGTGATGGGCGGTGTAGAGGAATAATCACTCTGTGTCTGACCCAGGGAGTTTGTGACGGGACGGTGTGGAGGGAGATTCACTCTGTGTCTGACCCCGGGAGTGTTTGATGGGAACGTGTAGAGGAATAATCACTCTGAGTCTGACCCCGGGAGTGTGTGATGGGACGGTGTGGAGGGAGATTCACTCTGTGTCTGACCCCGGGAGTGTTTGATCGGACCGTGTAGAGGAATAATCACTCTGTGTCTGACCCCGGGAGTGTGTGATGGGCCGGCGTGGAGGGAGATTCACTCTGTGTCTGACCCCGGGTGAGTTTGATGGGAAGGTGTAGAGGAATAATCACTCTGTGTCTGAGCCCGGGAGAGTTTGATGGGACCGTGTAGAGGAATAATCTCTCTGTGTCTGACCCCGGGAGTGTGTGATCGGACGGTGTGGAGGGAGATTATCTCTGTGTCTGACCCATGGAAAGTGTGATGGGCGATGTAGAGGAATAATCACTCTGTGTCTGACCCAGGGAATTTGGACGGGACGGTGTGGAGGGAGATTCACTCTGTGTCTGACCCCGGGAGTGTTTGATGGGACCGTGTAGAGGAATAATCACTCTGAGTCTGACCCCGGGAGTGTGTGTTGGGACGGTGTAGAGGAATAATCACTCTGTGTCTGACCCCGGGATTGTTTGATGGTACCTTGTAGCGGAATAATCACTCTGTGTCTGACCCCGGGAGTGTGTGATGGGACGGCGTGGAGGGAGATTCACTCTGTGTCTGACCCCGGGAGTGTTTGAAGGGACCGTTTAGAGGAATAATCACTGTCTGTCTGACACACGGAGTGTTTGATGGGACCGTGTAGAGGAATAATCTCTCTGTGTCTGACCATTGGAGTGTGTGATGGGACGGTGTGGAGGGAGATTAACTCTGTGTCTGACCCCGGGAGAGGGTGATGGGCGGTGTAGAGGAATAATCACTCTGTGTCTGACCCAGTGAGTTTGTGACGGGACGGTGTGGTGGGAGATTTACTCTGTGTTTTACCCCGGGAGTGTTTGATTGGACCGTGTAGAGGAATAATCACTCTGAGTCTGACCCCGGGAGTGTGTGTTGGGACGGTGTGGACGGAGATTAACTCTGTGACTGACCCCGGGAGAGTGTGATGTGACCGTGTAGAGGAATAATCACTCTGTGTCTGACCCCGGGAGTGTGTGATGGGCCGGCGTGGAGGGAGATTCACTCTGTGTCTGACCCCGGGTGAGTTTGATGGGACCGTGTAGAGGAATAATCATTCTGAGTCTGACCCCGGGAGTGTGTGTTGGGACGGTGTGGACGGAGATTCACATTGTGTCTGACCCCGGGAGTGTTTGATGGGACCGTGTACAGGAATTATCACTCTGTGTCTGACCGCCGGGAGTGTTTGATGGGACCGTGTCGAGGAATAATCACTCTGTGTCTGACCCGGGAGAGTTTGATGGGACCGTTTAGAGGAATAATCACTCTGTGTCTGACCATTGGAGTGTGTGATGGGACGGTGTGGAGGGAGATTCACTGTGTGTCTGACCCCGGGAGTGTGTGATGGGCGCTGTAGAGGAATAATCACTGTGTGTCTGACCCCGGGAGTGTGTGCTGGGACGATGTGGAGGGTGGTTCATTATGTGTCTGATCCCGGGAGTGTGTGATGGGCCGTGTAGAGGGAGATTCACTCTGTGTCTGACCCAGGGCGTGTGTGATGGGACAGTGTAGAGAAATAATCACTCTGTGTCTGACCCAGGGAGTTTGTGACGGGACGGTGTGGAGGGAGATTCACTCTGTGTCTGACCCCGGGAGTGTTTGATGGGAACGTGTAGAGGAATAATCACTATGTGTTGACCCCGGGAGTGTGTGATGGGACGGCGTGGAGGGAGATTCACTCTGTGCCTGACCCCGGGAGTGTTTGATGGGACCGTTTAGAGGAATAATCACTGTCTGTCTGACACACGGAGTGTTTGATGCTACCGTGTTGAGGAATAATCAGTCTGTGTCTGACCCCGGGAGTGTGTGATGGGACGGTGTGGAGGGAGATTCACTCTGTGTCTGACCCCGGGAGTGTGTGATGGGCGCTGTAGAGGAATAATCACTGTGTGTCTGACCCCGGGAATGTGTGCTGGGACGATGTGGAGGGTGGTTCACTATGTGTCTGATCCCGGGAGTGTGTGATGGGCCGGCGTTAAGGGAGATTCACTCTGCGTCTGACCCCGGGTGAGTTTGATGGGAAGGTGTAGAGGAATAATCGCTCTGTGTCTGACCCCGGGAGAGTTTGATGGGAAGGTGTAGAGGAATAATCACTCTGTGTCTGACCCCGGGAGTGTTTGATGGGACCGTGTAGAGGAATAATCTCTCTGTGTCTGACCCCGGGAGTGTGTGATGGGAGGGAGTGGAGGGAGATTAACTCTGTGTCTGACCCCGGGAGAGTGTGATGGGCGGTGTAGAGGAATAATCACTCTGTGTCTGACCCAGGGAGTTTGTGACGGGACGGTGTGGAGGGAGATTCACTCTGTGTCTGACCCCGGGAGTGTTTGATGGGAACGTGTAGAGGAATAATCACTCTGAGTCTGACCCCGGGAGTGTGTGATGGGACGGTGTGGAGTGAGATTCACTCTGTGTCTGACCCCGGGAGTGTTTGATCGGACCGTGTAGAGGAATAATCACTCTGTGTCTGACCCCGGGAGTGTGTGATGGGCCGGCGTGGAGGGAGATTCACTCTGTGTCTGACCCCGGGTGAGTTTGATGGGAAGGTGTAGAGGAATAATCACTCTGTGTCTGACCCCGGGAGAGTTTGATGGGACCGTGTAGAGGAATAATCTCTCTGTGTCTGACCCCGGGAGTGTGTGATCGGACGGTGTGGAGGGAGATTATCTCTGTGTCTGACCCATGGAAAGTGTGATGGGCGATGTAGAGGAATAATCACTCTGTGTCTGACCCAGGGAATTTGGACGGGACGGTGTGGAGGGAGATTCACTCTGTGTCTGACCCCGGGAGTGTTTGATGGGACCGTGTAGAGGAATAATCACTCTGAGTCTGACCCCGGGAGTGTGTGTTGGGACGGTGTAGAGGAATAATCACTCTGTGTCTGACCCCGGGATTGTTTGATGGTACCGTGTAGCGGAATAATCACTCTGTGTCTGACCCCGGGAGTGTGTGATGGGACGGCGTGGAGGGAGATTCACTCTGTGTCTGACCCCGGGAGTGTTTGAAGGGCCCGTTTAGAGGAATAATCACTGTCTGTCTGACACACGGAGTGTTTGATGGGACCGTGTAGAGGAATAATCTCTCTGTGTCTGACCATTGGAGTGTGTGATGGGACGGTGTGGAGGGAGATTAACTCTGTGTCTGACCCCGGGAGAGGGTGATGGGCGGTGTAGAGGAATAATCACTCTGTGTCTGACCCAGTGAGTTTGTGACGGGACGGTGTGGAGGGAGATTTACTCTGTGTTTTACCCCGGGAGTGTTTGATTGGACCGTGTAGAGGAATAATCACTCTGAGTCTGACCCCGGGAGTGTGTGTTGGGACGGTGTGGACGGAGATTAACTCTGTGACTGACCCCGGGAGAGTGTGATGTGACCGTGTAGAGGAATAATCACTCTGTGTCTGACCCCGGGAGTGTGTGATGGGCCGGCGTGGAGGGAGATTCACTCTGTGTCTGACCCCGGGTGAGTTTGATGGGATCGTGTAGAGGAATAATCATTCTGAGTCTGACCCCGGGAGTGTGTGTTGGGACGGTGTGGACGGAGATTCACATTGTGTCTGACCCCGGGAGTGTTTGATGGGACCGTGTACAGGAATTATCACTCTGTGTCTGACCGCCGGGAGTGTTTGATGGGACCGTGTCGAGGAATAATCACTCTGTGTCTGACCCGGGAGAGTTTGATGGGACCGTTTAGAGGAATAATCACTCTGTGTCTGACCATTGGAGTGTGTGATGGGACGGTGTGGAGGGAGATTCACTGTGTGTCTGACCCCGGGAGTGTGTGATGGGCGCTGTAGAGGAATAATCACTGTGTGTCTGACCCCGGGAGTGTGTGCTGGGACGATGTGGAGGGTGGTTCATTATGTGTCTGATCCCGGGAGTGTGTGATGGGCCGTGTAGAGGGAGATTCACTCTGTGTCTGACCCAGGGCGTGTGTGATGGGACAGTGTAGAGAAATAATCACTCTGTGTCTGACCCAGGGAGTTTGTGACGGGACGGTGTGGAGGGAGATTCACTCTGTGTCTGACCCCGGGAGTGTTTGATGGGAACGTGTAGAGGAATAATCACTCTGAGTCTGACCCCGGGAGTGTGTGATGGGACGGTGTGGAGGGAGATTCACTCTGTGTCTGACCCCGGGAGTGTTTGATCGGACCGTGTAGAGGAATAATCACTCTGTGTCTGACCCCGGGAGTGTGTAATGGGCCGGCGTGGAGGGAGATTCACTCTGTGTCTGACCCCGGGTGAGTTTGATGGGAAGGTGTAGAGGAATAATCACTCTGTGTCTGACCCCGGGAGAGTTTGATGGGACCGTGTAGAGGAATAATCTCTCTGTGTCTGACCCCGGGAGTGTGTGATCGGACGGTGTGGAGGGAGATTATCTCTGTGACTGACCCATGGAAAGTGTGATGGGCGATGTAGAGGAATAATCACTCTGTGTCTGACCAAGGGAATTTGGACGGGACGGTGTGGAGGGAGGTTCACTCTGTGTCTGACCCCGGGAGTGTTTGATGGGACCGTGTAGAGGAATAATCACTCTGAGTCTGACCCCGGGAGTGTGTGTTGGGACGGTGTAGAGGAATAATCACTCTGTGTCTGACCCCGGGATTGTTTGATGGTACCGTGTAGCGGAATAATCACTCTGTGTCTGACCCCGGGAGTGTGTGATGGGACGGCGTGGAGGGAGATTCACTCTGTGTCTGACCCCGGGAGTGTTTGAAGGGACCGTTTAGAGGATTAATCACTGTCTGTCTGACACACGGAGTGTTTGATGGGACCGTGTAGAGGAATAATCTCTCTGTGTCTGACCATTGGAGTGTGTGATGGGACGGTGTGGAGGGAGATTAACTCTGTGTTTGACCCCGGGAGTGTTTGATTGGACCGTGTAGAGGAATAATCTCTCTGAGTCTGACCCCGGGAGTGTGTGTTGGGACGGTGTGGACGGAGATTCACTCTGTGTCTGACCCCGGGAGTGTTTGATGGAACCGTGTAGAGGAATAATCACTCTGAGTCTGACCCCGGGAGTGTGTGTTGGGACGGTGTAGAGGAATAATCACTCTGTGTCTGACCCCGGGATTGTTTGATGGTACCGTGTAGCGGAATAATCACTCTGTGTCTGACCCCGGGAGTGTGTGATGGGACGGCGTGGAGGGAGATTCACTCTGTGTCTGACCCCGGGAGTGTTTGAAGGGACCGTTTAGAGGAATAATCACTGTCTGTCTGACACACGGAGTGTTTGATGGGACCGTGTAGAGGAATAATCTCTCTGTGTCTGACCATTGGAGTGTGTGATGGGACGGTGTGGAGGGAGATTAACTCTGTGTCTGACCCCGGGAGAGGGTGATGGGCGGTGTAGAGGAATAATCACTCTGTGTCTGACCCAGTGAGTTTGTGACGGGACGGTGTGGAGGGAGATTTACTCTGTGTTTTACCCCGGGAGTGTTTGATTGGACCGTGTAGAGGAATAATCACTCTGAGTCTGACCCCGGGAGTGTGTGTTGGGACGGTGTGGACGGAGATTAACTCTGTGACTGACCCCGGGAGAGTGTGATGTGACCGTGGAGAGGAATAATCACTCTGTGTCTGACCCCGGGAGTGTGTGATGGGCCGGCGTGGAGGGAGATTCACTCTGTGTCTGACCCCGGGTGAGTTTGATGGGATCGTGTAGAGGAATAATCATTCTGAGTCTGACCCCGGGAGTGTGTGTTGGGACGGTGTGGACGGAGATTCACATTGTGTCTGACCCCGGGAGTGTTTGATGGGACCGTGTACAGGAATTATCACTCTGTGTCTGACCGCCGGGAGTGTTTGATGGGACCGTGTCGAGGAATAATCACTCTGTGTCTGACCCGGGAGAGTTTGATGGGACCGTTTAGAGGAATAATCACTCTGTGTCTGACCATTGGAGTGTGTGATGGGACGGTGTGGAGGGAGATTCACTGTGTGTCTGACCCCGGGAGTGTGTGATGGGCGCTGTAGAGGAATAATCACTGTGTGTCTGACCCCGGGAGTGTGTGCTGGGACGATGTGGAGGGTGGTTCATTATGTGTCTGATCCCGGGAGTGTGTGATGGGCCGTGTAGAGGGAGATTCACTCTGTGTCTGACCCAGGGCGTGTGTGATGGGACAGTGTAGAGAAATAATCACTCTGTGTCTGACCCAGGGAGTTTGTGACGGGACGGTGTGGAGGGAGATTCACTCTGTGTCTGACCCCGGGAGTGTTTGATGGGAACGTGTAGAGGAATAATCACTCTGAGTCTGACCCCGGGAGTGTGTGATGGGACGGTGTGGAGGGAGATTCACTCTGTGTCTGACCCCGGGAGTGTTTGATCGGACCGTGTAGAGGAATAATCACTCTGTGTCTGACCCCGGGAGTGTGTAATGGGCCGGCGTGGAGGGAGATTCACTCTGTGTCTGACCCCGGGTGAGTTTGATGGGAAGGTGTAGAGGAATAATCACTCTGTGTCTGACCCCGGGAGAGTTTGATGGGACCGTGTAGAGGAATAATCTCTCTGTGTCTGACCCCGGGAGTGTGTGATCGGACGGTGTGGAGGGAGATTATCTCTGTGACTGACCCATGGAAAGTGTGATGGGCGATGTAGAGGAATAATCACTCTGTGTCTGACCAAGGGAATTTGGACGGGACGGTGTGGAGGGAGGTTCACTCTGTGTCTGACCCCGGGAGTGTTTGATGGGACCGTGTAGAGGAATAATCACTCTGAGTCTGACCCCGGGAGTGTGTGTTGGGACGGTGTAGAGGAATAATCACTCTGTGTCTGACCCCGGGATTGTTTGATGGTACCGTGTAGCGGAATAATCACTCTGTGTCTGACCCCGGGAGTGTGTGATGGGACGGCGTGGAGGGAGATTCACTCTGTGTCTGACCCCGGGAGTGTTTGAAGGGACCGTTTAGAGGATTAATCACTGTCTGTCTGACACACGGAGTGTTTGATGGGACCGTGTAGAGGAATAATCTCTCTGTGTCTGACCATTGGAGTGTGTGATGGGACGGTGTGGAGGGAGATTAACTCTGTGTTTGACCCCGGGAGTGTTTGATTGGACCGTGTAGAGGAATAATCTCTCTGAGTCTGACCCCGGGAGTGTGTGTTGGGACGGTGTGGACGGAGATTCACTCTGTGTCTGACCCCGGGAGTGTTTGATGGAACCGTGTAGAGGAATAATCACTCTGAGTCTGACCCCGGGAGTGTGTGTTGGGACGGTGTAGAGGAATAATCACTCTGTGTCTGACCCCGGGATTGTTTGATGGTACCGTGTAGCGGAATAATCACTCTGTGTCTGACCCCGGGAGTGTGTGATGGGACGGCGTGGAGGGAGATTCACTCTGTGTCTGACCCCGGGAGTGTTTGAAGGGACCGTTTAGAGGAATAATCACTGTCTGTCTGACACACGGAGTGTTTGATGGGACCGTGTAGAGGAATAATCTCTCTGTGTCTGACCATTGGAGTGTGTGATGGGACGGTGTGGAGGGAGATTAACTCTGTGTCTGACCCCGGGAGAGGGTGATGGGCGGTGTAGAGGAATAATCACTCTGTGTCTGACCCAGTGAGTTTGTGACGGGACGGTGTGGTGGGAGATTTACTCTGTGTTTTACCCCGGGAGTGTTTGATTGGACCGTGTAGAGGAATAATCACTCTGAGTCTGACCCCGGGAGTGTGTGTTGGGACGGTGTGGACGGAGATTAACTCTGTGACTGACCCCGGGAGAGTGTGATGTGACCGTGTAGAGGAATAATCACTCTGTGTCTGACCCCGGGAGTGTGTGATGGGCCGGCGTGGAGGGAGATTCACTCTGTGTCTGACCCCGGGTGAGTTTGATGGGATCGTGTAGAGGAATAATCATTCTGAGTCTGACCCCGGGAGTGTGTGTTGGGACGGTGTGGACGGAGATTCACATTGTGTCTGACCCCGGGAGTGTTTGATGGGACCGTGTACAGGAATTATCACTCTGTGTCTGACCGCCGGGAGTGTTTGATGGGACCGTGTCGAGGAATAATCACTCTGTGTCTGACCCGGGAGAGTTTGATGGGACCGTTTAGAGGAATAATCACTCTGTGTCTGACCATTGGAGTGTGTGATGGGACGGTGTGGAGGGAGATTCACTGTGTGTCTGACCCCGGGAGTGTGTGATGGGCGCTGTAGAGGAATAATCACTGTGTGTCTGACCCCGGGAGTGTGTGCTGGGACGATGTGGAGGGTGGTTCATTATGTGTCTGATCCCGGGAGTGTGTGATGGGCCGTGTAGAGGGAGATTCACTCTGTGTCTGACCCAGGGCGTGTGTGATGGGACAGTGTAGAGAAATAATCACTCTGTGTCTGACCCAGGGAGTTTGTGACGGGACGGTGTGGAGGGAGATTCACTCTGTGTCTGACCCCGGGAGTGTTTGATGGGAACGTGTAGAGGAATAATCACTCTGAGTCTGACCCCGGGAGTGTGTGTTGGGACGGTGTGGACGGAGATTAACTCTGTGACTGACCCCGGGAGAGTGTGATGTGACCGTGTAGAGGAATAATCACTCTGTGTCTGACCCCGGGAGTGTGTGATGGGCCGGCGTGGAGGGAGATTCACTCTGTGTCTGACCCCGGGTGAGTTTGATGGGATCGTGTAGAGGAATAATCATTCTGAGTCTGACCCCGGGAGTGTGTGTTGGGACGGTGTGGACGGAGATTCACATTGTGTCTGACCCCGGGAGTGTTTGATGGGACCGTGTACAGGAATTATCACTCTGTGTCTGACCGCCGGGAGTGTTTGATGGGACCGTGTCGAGGAATAATCACTCTGTGTCTGACCCGGGAGAGTTTGATGGGACCGTTTAGAGGAATAATCACTCTGTGTCTGACCATTGGAGTGTGTGATGGGACGGTGTGGAGGGAGATTCACTGTGTGTCTGACCCCGGGAGTGTGTGATGGGCGCTGTAGAGGAATAATCACTGTGTGTCTGACCCCGGGAGTGTGTGCTGGGACGATGTGGAGGGTGGTTCATTATGTGTCTGATCCCGGGAGTGTGTGATGGGCCGTGTAGAGGGAGATTCACTCTGTGTCTGACCCAGGGCGTGTGTGATGGGACAGTGTAGAGAAATAATCACTCTGTGTCTGACCCAGGGAGTTTGTGACGGGACGGTGTGGAGGGAGATTCACTCTGTGTCTGACCCCGGGAGTGTTTGATGGGAACGTGTAGAGGAATAATCACTCTGAGTCTGACCCCGGGAGTGTGTGATGGGACGGTGTGGAGGGAGATTCACTCTGTGTCTGACCCCGGGAGTGTTTGATCGGACCGTGTAGAGGAATAATCACTCTGTGTCTGACCCCGGGAGTGTGTAATGGGCCGGCGTGGAGGGAGATTCACTCTGTGTCTGACCCCGGGTGAGTTTGATGGGAAGGTGTAGAGGAATAATCACTCTGTGTCTGACCCCGGGAGAGTTTGATGGGACCGTGTAGAGGAATAATCTCTCTGTGTCTGACCCCGGGAGTGTGTGATCGGACGGTGTGGAGGGAGATTATCTCTGTGACTGACCCATGGAAAGTGTGATGGGCGATGTAGAGGAATAATCACTCTGTGTCTGACCAAGGGAATTTGGACGGGACGGTGTGGAGGGAGGTTCACTCTGTGTCTGACCCCGGGAGTGTTTGATGGAACCGTGTAGAGGAATAATCACTCTGAGTCTGACCCCGGGAGTGTGTGTTGGGACGGTGTAGAGGAATAATCACTCTGTGTCTGACCCCGGGATTGTTTGATGGTACCGTGTAGCGGAATAATCACTCTGTGTCTGACCCCGGGAGTGTGTGATGGGACGGCGTGGAGGGAGATTCACTCTGTGTCTGACCCCGGGAGTGTTTGAAGGGACCGTTTAGAGGAATAATCACTGTCTGTCTGACACACGGAGTGTTTGATGGGACCGTGTAGAGGAATAATCTCTCTGTGTCTGACCATTGGAGTGTGTGATGGGACGGTGTGGAGGGAGATTAACTCTGTGTCTGACCCCGGGAGAGGGTGATGGGCGGTGTAGAGGAATAATCACTCTGTGTCTGACCCAGTGAGTTTGTGACGGGACGGTGTGGAGGGAGATTTACTCTGTGTTTTACCCCGGGAGTGTTTGATTGGACCGTGTAGAGGAATAATCACTCTGAGTCTGACCCCGGGAGTGTGTGTTGGGACGGTGTGGACGGAGATTAACTCTGTGACTGACCCCGGGAGAGTGTGATGTGACCGTGTAGAGGAATAATCAGTCTGTGTCTGACCCCGGGAGTGTGTGATGGGCCGGCGTGGAGGGAGATTCACTCTGTGTCTGACCCCGGGTGAGTTTGATGGGACCGTGTAGAGGAATAATCATTCTGAGTCTGACCCCGGGAGTGTGTGTTGGGACTGTGTGGACGGAGATTCACATTGTGTCTGACCCCGGGAGTGTTTGATGGGACCGTGTACAGGAATTATCACTCTGTGTCTGACCGCCGGGAGTGTTTGATGGGACCGTGTCGAGGAATAATCACTCTGTGTCTGACCCGGGAGAGTTTGATGGGACCGTTTAGAGGAATAATCACTCTGTGTCTGACCATTGGAGTGTGTGATGGGACGGTGTGGAGGGAGATTCACTGTGTGTCTGACCCCGGGAGTGTGTGATGGGCGCTGTAGAGGAATAATCACTGTGTGTCTGACCCCGGGAGTGTGTGCTGGGACGATGTGGAGGGTGGTTCATTATGTGTCTGATCCCGGGAGTGTGTGATGGGCCGTGTAGAGGGAGATTCACTCTGTGTCTGACCCAGGGCGTGTGTGATGGGACAGTGTAGAGAAATAATCACTCTGTGTCTGACCCAGGGAGTTTGTGACGGGACGGTGTGGAGGGAGATTCACTCTGTGTCTGACCCCGGGAGTGTTTGATGGGAACGTGTAGAGGAATAATCACTATGTGTTGACCCCGGGAGTGTGTGATGGGACGGCGTGGAGGGAGATTCACTCTGTGCCTGACCCCGGGAGTGTTTGATGGGACCGTTTAGAGGAATAATCACTGTCTGTCTGACACACGGAGTGTTTGATGCTACCGTGTTGAGGAATAATCAGTCTGTGTCTGACCCCGGGAGTGTGTGATGGGACGGAGTGGAGGGAGATTCACTCTGTGTCTGACCCCGGGAGTGTGTGATGGGCGCTGTAGAAGAATAATCACTGTGTGTCTGACCCCGGGAATGTGTGCTGGGACGATGTGGAGGGTGGTTCACTATGTGTCTGATCCCGGGAGTGTGTGATGGGCCGGCGTTAAGGGAGATTCACTCTGCGTCTGACCCCGGGTGAGTTTGATGGGAAGGTGTAGAGGAATAATCGCTCTGTGTCTGACCCCGGGAGAGTTTGATGGGAAGGTGTAGAGGAATAATCACTCTGTGTCTGACCCCGGGAGTGTTTGATGGGACCGTGTAGAGGAATAATCTCTCTGTGTCTGACCCCGGGAGTGTGTGATGGGACGGTGTAGAGGAATAATCACTCTGTGTCTGACCCCGGGAGTATGTGATGGGATGGCGTGGAGGGAGATTCACTCTGTGTCTGACCCCGGGAGTGTTTGATGGGACCGTTTAGAGGAATAATCACTGTCTGTCTGACACACGGAGTGTTTGATGCTACCGTGTTGAGGAATAATCAGTCTGTGTCTGACCCCGGGAGTGTGTGATGGGACGGTGTGGAGGGAGATTCACTCTGTGTCTGACCCCGGGAGTGTGTGATGGGCGCTGTAGAGGAATAATCACTGTGTGTCTGACCCCGGGAATGTGTGCTGGGACGATGTGGAGGGTGGTTCACTATGTGTCTGATCCCGGGAGTGTGTGATGGGCCGGCGTTAAGGGAGATTCACTCTGCGTCTGACCCCGGGTGAGTTTGATGGGAAGGTGTAGAGGAATAATCGCTCTGTGTCTGACCCCGGGAGAGTTTGATGGGAAGGTGTAGAGGAATAATCACTCTGTGTCTGACCCCGGGAGTGTTTGATGGGACCGTGTAGAGGAATAATCTCTCTGTGTCTGACCCCGGGAGTGTGTGATGGGAGGGTGTGGAGGGAGATTAACTCTGTGTCTGACCCCGGGAGAGTGTGATGGGCGGTGTAGAGGAATAATCACTCTGTGTCTGACCCAGGGAGTTTGTGACGGGACGGTGTGGAGGGAGATTCACTCTGTGTCTGACCCCGGGAGTGTTTGATGGGAACGTGTAGAGGAATAATCACTCTGAGTCTGACCCCGGGAGTGTGTGATGGGACGGTGTGGAGGGAGATTCACTCTGTGTCTGACCCCGGGAGTGTTTGATCGGACCGTGTAGAGGAATAATCACTCTGTGTCTGACCCCGGGAGTGTGTGATGGGCCGGCGTGGAGGGAGATTCACTCTGTGTCTGACCCCGGGTGAGTTTGATGGGAAGGTGTAGAGGAATAATCACTCTGTGTCTGACCCCGGGAGAGTTTGATGGGACCGTGTAGAGGAATAATCTCTCTGTGTCTGACCCCGGGAGTGTGTGATCGGACGGTGTGGAGGGAGATTATCTCTGTGTCTGACCCATGGAAAGTGTGATGGGCGATGTAGAGGAATAATCACTCTGTGTCTGACCCAGGGAATTTGGACGGGACGGTGTGGAGGGAGATTCACTCTGTGTCTGACCCCGGGAGTGTTTGATGGGACCGTGTAGGGGAATAATCACTCTGAGTCTGACCCCGGGAGTGTGTGTTGGGACGGTGTAGAGGAATAATCACTCTGTGTCTGACCCCGGGATTGTTTGATGGTACCGTGTAGCGGAATAATCACTCTGTGTCTGACCCCGGGAGTGTGTGATGGGACGGCGTGGAGGGAGATTCACTCTGTGTCTGACCCCGGGAGTGTTTGAAGGGACCGTTTAGAGGAATAATCACTGTCTGTCTGACACACGGAGTGTTTGATGGGACCGTGTAGAGGAATAATCTCTCTGTGTCTGACCATTGGAGTGTGTGATGGGACGGTGTGGAGGGAGATTAACTCTGTGTCTGACCCCGGGAGAGGGTGATGGGCGGTGTAGAGGAATAATCACTCTGTGTCTGACCCAGTGAGTTTGTGACGGGACGGTGTGGAGGGAGATTTACTCTGTGTTTTACCCCGGGAGTGTTTGATTGGACCGTGTAGAGGAATAATCACTCTGAGTCTGACCCCGGGAGTGTGTGTTGGGACGGTGTGGACGGAGATTAACTCTGTGACTGACCCCGGGAGAGTGTGATGTGACCGTGTAGAGGAATAATCACTCTGTGTCTGACCCCGGGAGTGTGTGATGGGCCGGCGTGGAGGGAGATTCACTCTGTGTCTGACCCCGGGTGAGTTTGATGGGACCGTGTAGAGGAATAATCATTCTGAGTCTGACCCCGGGAGTGTGTGTTGGGACGGTGTGGACGGAGATTCACATTGTGTCTGACCACGGGAGTGAGTGATGGGA
The DNA here is from genome assembly GCF_030144855.1 of Hypanus sabinus. Classification (NCBI taxonomy): domain Eukaryota; kingdom Metazoa; phylum Chordata; class Chondrichthyes; order Myliobatiformes; family Dasyatidae; genus Hypanus; species Hypanus sabinus. The sequence goes on from NW_026779177.1 coordinate 692,802, forward strand.
CCGTGTACAGGAATTATCACTCTGTGTCTGACCGCCGGGAGTGTTTGATGGGACCGTGTCGAGGAATAATCACTCTGAGTCTGACCCCGGGAGTGTGTGTTGGGACGGTGTGGACGGAGATTAACTCTGTGACTGACCCCGGGAGAGTGTGATGTGACCGTGTAGAGGAATAATCACTGTGTGTCTGACCCCGGGAGTGTGTGCTGGGACGATGTGGAGGGTGGTTCATTATGTGTCTGATCCCGGGAGTGTGTGATGGGCCGTGTAGAGGGAGATTCACTCTGTGTCTGACCCAGGGCGTGTGCGATGGGACAGTGTAGAGAAATAATCACTCTGTGTCTGACCCAGGGAGTTTGTGACGGGACGGTGTGGAGGGAGATTCACTCTGTGTCTGACCCCGGGAGTGTTTGATGGGAACGTGTAGAGGAATAATCACTCTGAGTCTGACCCCGGGAGTGTGTGATGGGACGGTGTGGAGGGAGATTCACTCTGTGTCTGACCCCGGGAGTGTTTGATCGGACCGTGTAGAGGAATAATCACTCTGTGTCTGACCCCGGGAGTGTGTAATGGGCCGGCGTGGAGGGAGATTCACTCTGTGTCTGACCCCGGGTGAGTTTGATGGGAAGGTGTAGAGGAATAATCACTCTGTGTCTGACCCCGGGAGAGTTTGATGGGACCGTGTAGAGGAATAATCTCTCTGTGTCTGACCCCGGGAGTGTGTGATCGGACGGTGTGGAGGGAGATTATCTCTGTGACTGACCCATGGAAAGTGTGATGGGCGATGTAGAGGAATAATCACTCTGTGTCTGACCAAGGGAATTTGGACGGGACGGTGTGGAGGGAGGTTCACTCTGTGTCTGACCCCGGGAGTGTTTGATGGGACCGTGTAGAGGAATAATCACTCTGAGTCTGACCCCGGGAGTGTGTGTTGGGACGGTGTAGAGGAATAATCACTCTGTGTCTGACCCCGGGATTGTTTGATGGTACCGTGTAGCGGAATAATCACTCTGTGTCTGACCCCGGGAGTGTGTGATGGGACGGCGTGGAGGGAGATTCACTCTGTGTCTGACCCCGGGAGTGTTTGAAGGGACCGTTTAGAGGATTAATCACTGTCTGTCTGACACACGGAGTGTTTGATGGGACCGTGTAGAGGAATAATCTCTCTGTGTCTGACCATTGGAGTGTGTGATGGCACGGTGTGGAGGGAGATTAACTCTGTGTTTGACCCCGGGAGTGTTTGATTGGACCGTGTAGAGGAATAATCTCTCTGAGTCTGACCCCGGGAGTGTGTGTTGGGACGGTGTGGACGGAGATTCACTCTGTGTCTGACCCCGGGAGTGTTTGATGGGACCGTGTAGAGGAATAATCACTCTGAGTCTGACCCCGGGAGTGTGTGTTGGGACGGTGTAGAGGAATAATCACTCTGTGTCTGACCCCGGGATTGTTTGATGGTACCGTGTAGCGGAATAATCACTCTGTGTCTGACCCCGGGAGTGTGTGATGGGACGGCGTGGAGGGAGATTCACTCTGTGTCTGACCCCGGGAGTGTTTGAAGGGACCGTTTAGAGGAATAATCACTGTCTGTCTGACACACGGAGTGTTTGATGGGACCGTATAGAGGAATAATCTCTCTGTGTCTGACCATTGGAGTGTGTGATGGGACGGTGTGGAGGGAGATTCACTGTGTGTCTGACCCCGGGAGTGTGTGATGGGCGCTGTAGAGGAATAATCACTGTGTGTCTGACCCCGGGAGTGTGTGCTGGGACGATGTGGAGGGTGGTTCATTATGTGTCTGATCCCGGGAGTGTGTGATGGGCCGTGTAGAGGGAGATTCACTCTGTGTCTGACCCAGGGCGTGTGTGATGGGACAGTGTAGAGAAATAATCACTCTGTGTCTGACCCAGGGAGTTTGTGACGGGACGGTGTGGAGGGAGATTCACTCTGTGTCTGACCCCGGGAGTGTTTGATGGGAACGTGTAGAGGAATAATCACTCTGAGTCTGACCCCGGGAGTGTGTGATGGGACGGTGTGGAGGGAGATTCACTCTGTGTCTGACCCCGGGAGTGTTTGATCGGACCGTGTAGAGGAATAATCACTCTGTGTCTGACCCCGGGAGTGTGTAATGGGCCGGCGTGGAGGGAGATTCACTCTGTGTCTGACCCCGGGTGAGTTTGATGGGAAGGTGTAGAGGAATAATCACTCTGTGTCTGACCCCGGGAGAGTTTGATGGGACCGTGTAGAGGAATAATCTCTCTGTGTCTGACCCCGGGAGTGTGTGATCGGACGGTGTGGAGGGAGATTATCTCTGTGACTGACCCATGGAAAGTGTGATGGGCGATGTAGAGGAATAATCACTCTGTGTCTGACCAAGGGAATTTGGACGGGACGGTGTGGAGGGAGGTTCACTCTGTGTCTGACCCCGGGAGTGTTTGATGGGACCGTGTAGAGGAATAATCACTCTGAGTCTGACCCCGGGAGTGTGTGTTGGGACGGTGTAGAGGAATAATCACTCTGTGTCTGACCCCGGGATTGTTTGATGGTACCGTGTAGCGGAATAATCACTCTGTGTCTGACCCCGGGAGTGTGTGATGGGACGGCGTGGAGGGAGATTCACTCTGTGTCTGACCCCGGGAGTGTTTGAAGGGACCGTTTAGAGGATTAATCACTGTCTGTCTGACACACGGAGTGTTTGATGGGACCGTGTAGAGGAATAATCTCACTGTGTCTGACCATTGGAGTGTGTGATGGGACGGTGTGGAGGGAGATTAACTCTGTGTTTGATTGGACCGTGTAGAGGAATAATCTCTCTGAGTCTGACCCCGGGAGTGTGTGTTGGGACGGTGTGGACGGAGATTCACTCTGTGTCTGACCCCGGGAGTGTTTGATGGGACCGTGTAGAGGAATAATCACTCTGAGTCTGACCCCGGGAGTGTGTGTTGGGACGGTGTAGAGGAATAATCACTCTGTGTCTGACCCCGGGATTGTTTGATGGTACCGTGTAGCGGAATAATCACTCTGTGTCTGACCCCGGGAGTGTGTGATGGGACGGCGTGGAGGGAGATTCACTCTGTGTCTGACCCCGGGAGTGTTTGAAGGGACCGTTTAGAGGAATAATCACTGTCTGTCTGACACACGGAGTGTTTGATGGGACCGTATAGAGGAATAATCTCTCTGTGTCTGACCATTGGAGTGTGTGATGGGACGGTGTGGAGGGAGATTAACTCTGTGTCTGACCCCGGGAGAGTGTGATGGGCGGTGTAGAGGAATAATCACTCTGTGTCTGACCCAGTGAGTTTGTGACGGGACGGTGTGGAGGGAGATTTACTCTGTGTTTGACCCCGGGAGTGTTTGATTGGACCGTGTAGAGGAATAATCTCTCTGAGTCTGACCCCGGGAGTGTGTGTTGGGACGGTGTGGACGGAGATTAACTCTGTGTCTGACCCCGGGAGAGTGTGATGTGACCGTGTAGAGGAATAATCACTCTGTGTCTGACCCCGGGAGTGTTTGATGGGACCGTGTAGAGGAATAATCACTATGTGTTGACCCCGGGAGTGTGTGATGGGACGGCGTGGAGGGAGATTCACTCTGTGCCTGACCCCGGGAGTGTTTGATGGGACCGTTTAGAGGATTAATCACTGTCTGTCTGACACACGGAGTGTTTGATGCTACCGTGTAGAGGAATAATCAGTCTGTGTCTGACCCCGGGAGTGTGTGATGGGACGGTGTGGAGGGAGATTCACTCTGTGTCTGACCCCGGGAGTGTGTGATGGGCGCTGTAGAGGAATAATCACTCTGTGTCTGACCCCGGGAGTGTGTGCTGGGACGATGTGGAGGGTGGTTCACTATGTGTCTGATCCCGGGAGTGTGTGATGGGCCGGCTTTAAGGGAGATTCACTCTGCGTCTGACCCCGGGTGAGTTTGATGGGAAGGTGTAGAGGAATAATCGATCTGTGTCTGACCCAGGGAGAGTTTGATGGGAAGGTGTAGAGGAATAATCACTCTGTGTCTGACCCCGGGAGTGTTTGATGGGACCGTGTAGAGGAATAATCTCTCTGTGTCTGATCCCGGGAGTGTGTGATGGGAGGGTGTGGAGGGAGATTAACTCTGTGTCTGACCCCGGGAGTGTGTGATGGGCGCTGTAGAGGAATAATCACTCTGTGTCTGACCCCGGGAGTGTTTGATGGGACCGTGTAGAGGAATAATCACTCTGTGTCTGACCACGGGAGTGTGTGATGGGACGGTGTGGAGGGAGATTCACTGTGTCTGACCCCGGGAGTGTTTGATCGGACCGTGTAGAGGAATAATCACTCTGTGTCTGACCCCGGGAGTGTTTGATGGGACCGTGTAGAGGAATAATCACTCTGTGTCTGACCCCGGGAGAGTTTGATGGGACCGTGTAGAGGAATAATCTCTCTGTCTGACCCCGGGAGTGTGTGATCGGACGGTGTGGAGGGAGATTAATTCTGTGTCTGACCCCGGGAGAGTGTGATGGGCGGTGTAGAGGAATAATCACTCTGTGTCTGACCCAGGGAATTTGGACGGGACGGTGTGGAGGGAGATTCACTCTGTGTCTGACCCCGGGAGTGTTTGATGGGACCGTGTAGAGGAATAATCACTCTGAGTCTGACCCCGGGAGTGTGTGTTGGGACGGTGTAGAGGAATAATCACTCTGTGTCTGACCCCGGGATTGTTTGATGGTACCGTGTAGCGGAATAATCACTCTGTGTCTGACCCCGGGAGTGTGTGATGGGACGGCGTGGAGGGAGATTCACTCTGTGTCTGACCCCGGGAGTGTTTGATGGGACCGTTTAAAGGAATAATCACTGTCTGTCTGACAAACGGAGTGTTTGATGGGACCGTGTAGAGGAATAATCTCTCTGTGTCTGACCATTGGAGTGTGTGATGGGACGGTGTGGAGGGAGATTAACTCTGTGTCTGACCCCGGGAGAGTGTGATGGGCGGTGTAGAGGAATAATCACTCTGTGTCTGACCCAGGGAGTTTGTGACGGGACGGTGTGGATGGAGATTCACTCTGTGTTTGACCCCGGGAGTGTTTGATTGGACCGTGTAGAGGAATAATCACTCTGAGTCTGACCCCGGGAGTGTGTGTTGGGACGGTGTGGACGGAGATTAACTCTGTGTCTGACCCCGGGAGAGTGTGATGTGACCGTGTAGAGGAATAATCACTCTGTGTCTGACCCCGGGAGTGTGTGATGGGCCGGCGTGGAGGGAGATTCACTCTGTGTCTGACCCCGGGTGAGTTTGATGGGACCGTGTAGGGGAATAATCATTCTGAGTCTGACCCCGGGAGTGTGTGTTGGGACGGTGTGGACGGAGATTCACTTTGTGTCTGACCCCGGGAGTGTTTGATGGGACCGTGTACAGGAATTATCACTCTGTGTCTGACCGCCGGGAGTGTTTGATGGGACCGTGTCGAGGAATAATCACTCTGTGTCTGACCCCGGGAGTGTGTGATGGGACGGCGTGGAGGGAGATTCACTCTGTGTCTGACCCCGGGAGTGTGTGCTGGGACGATGTGGAGGGTGGTTCACTATGTATCTGATCCCGGGAGTGTGTGATGGGCCGGCGTTAAGGGAGATTCACTCTGTGTCTGACCCCGGGTGAGTTTGATGGGACCGTTTAGAGGAATAATCACTCTGTGTCTGACCATTGGAGTGTGTGATGGGACGGTGTGGAGGGAGATTCACTGTGTGTCTGACCCCGGGAGTGTGTGATGGGCGGTGTAGAGGAATAATCACTGTGTGTCTGACCCCGGGAGTGTGTGCTGGGACGATGTGGAGGGTGGTTCATTATGTGTCTGATCCCGGGAGTGTGTGATGGGCCGTGTAGAGGGAGATTCACTCTGTGTCTGACCCAGGGCGTGTGTGATGGGACAGTGTAGAGAAATAATCACTCTGTGTCTGACCCCGGGAGTGTGTGATGGGACGGTGTGGAGGGAGATTCACTCTCTGTCTGTACCCGGGAGTGTTTGATGGGACGGAATAGAGGAATAATCACTCTGTGTCTGACCCAGGGAGTGAGGGATGGGCCGGCGTTAAGGGAGATTCACTCTGTGTCTGACCCCGGGTGAGTTTGATGGGAAGGTGTAGAGGAATAATCACTCTGTGTCTGACCCCGGGAGTGTTTGATGGGACCGTGTAGAGGAATAATCACTATGTGTTGACCCCGGGAGTGTGTGATGGGACGGCGTGGAGGGAGATTCACTCTGTGCCTGACCCCGGGAGTGTTTGATGGGACCGTTTAGAGGAATAATCACTGTCTGTCTGACACACGGAGTGTTTGATGCTACCGTGTAGAGGAATAATCAGTCTGTGTCTGACCCCGGGAGTGTGTGATGGGACGGTGTGGAGGGAGATTCACTCTGTGTCTGACCCCGGGAGTGTGTGGTGGGCGCTGTAGAGGAATAATCACTCTGTGTCTGACCACGGGAGTGTGTGCTGGGACGATGTGGAGGGTGGTTCACTATGTGTCTGATCCCGGGAGTGTGTGATGGGCCGGCGTTAAGGGAGATTCACTCTGCGTCTGACCCCGGGTGAGTTTGATGGGCGGTGTAGAGGAATAATCACTCTGTGTCTGACCCAGGGAGTTTGTGACGGGACGGTGTGGATGGAGATTCACTCTGTGTTTGACCCCGGGAGTGTTTGATTGGACCGTGTAGAGGAATAATCACTCTGAGTCTGACCCCGGGAGTGTGTGTTGGGACGGGGTGGACGGAGATTAACTCTGTGTCTGACCCCGGGAGAGTGTGATGTGACCGTGTAGAGGAATAATCACTCTGTGTCTGACCCCGGGAGTGTGTGATGGGCCGGCGTGGAGGGAGATTCACTCTGTGTCTGACCCCGGGTGAGATTGATGGGACCGTGTAGAGGAATAATCATTCTGAGTCTGACCCCGGGAGTGTGTGTTGGGACGGTGTGGACGGAGATTCACTTTGTGTCTGACCCCGGGAGTGTTTGATGGGACCGTGTACAGGAATTATCACTCTGTGTCTGACCGCCGGGAGTGTTTGATGGGACCGTGTCGAGGAATAATCACTCTGTGTCTGACCCCGGGAGTGTGTGATGGGACGGCGTGGAGGGAGATTCACTCTGTGTCTGACCCCGGGAGTGTGTGCTGGGACGATGTGGAGGGTGGTTCACTATGTATCTGATCCCGGGAGTGTGTGATGGGCCGGCGTTAAGGGAGATTCACTCTGTGTCTGACCCCGGGTGAGTTTGATGGGAAGGTGTAGAGGAATAATCGCTCTGTGTCTGATCCCGGGAGAGTTTGATGGGAAGGTGTAGAGGAATAATCACTCTGTGTCTGACCCCGGGAGTGTTTGATGGGACCGTGTAGAGGAATAATCACTATGTGTTGACCCCGGGAGTGTGTGATGGGACGGCGTGGAGGGAGATTCACTCTGTGCCTGACCCCGGGAGTGTTTGATGGGACCGTTTAGAGGAATAATCACTGTCTGTCTGACACACGGAGTGTTTGATGCTACCGTGTAGAGGAATAATCAGTCTGTGTCTGACCCCGGGAGTGTGTGATGGGACGGTGTGGAGGGAGATTCACTCTGTGTCTGACCCCGGGAGTGTGTGATGGGCGCTGTAGAGGAATAATCACTCTGTGTCTGACCACGGGAGTGTGTGCTGGGACGATGTGGAGGGTGGTTCACTATGTGTCTGATCCCGGGAGTGTGTGATGGGCCGGCGTTAAGGGAGATTCACTCTGCGTCTGACCCCGGGTGAGTTTGATGGGAAGGTGTAGAGGAATAATCGCTCTGTGTCTGACCCCGGGAGAGTTTGATGGGAAGGTGTAGAGGAATAATCACTCTGTGTCTGACCCCGGGAGTGTTTGATGGGACCGTGTAGAGGAATAATCTCTCTGTGTCTGACCCCGGGAGTGTGTGATGGGAGGGTGTGGAGGGAGATTAACTCTGTGTCTGACCCCGGGAGAGTGTGATGGGCGGTGTAGAGGAATAATCACTCTGTGTCTGACCCCGGGAGTGTGTGATGGGCCGGCGTGGAGGGAGATTCACTCTGTGTCTGACCCCGGGTGAGTTTGATGGGACCGTGGAGAGGAATAATCATTCTGAGTCTGACCCCGGGAGTGTGTGTTGGGACGGTGTGGACGGAGATTCACTTTGTGTCTGACCCCGGGAGTGTTTGATGGGACCGTGTACAGGAATTATCACTCTGTGTCTGAACGCCGGGAGTGTTTGATGGGACCGTGTCGAGGAATAATCACTCTGTGTCTGACCCGGGAGTGTTCGATGGGACCGTTTAGAGGAATAATCACTCTGTGTCTGACCATTGGAGTGTGTGATGGGACGGTGTGGAGGGAGATTCACTGTGTGTCTGACCCCGGGAGTGTGTGATGGGCGGTGTAGAGGAATAATCACTGTGTGTCTGACCCCGGGAGTGTGTGCTGGGACGATGTGGAGGGTGGTTCATTATGTGTCTGATCCCGAGAGTGTGTGATGGGCCGTGTAGAGGGAGATTCACTCTGTGTCTGACCCAGGGCGTGTGTGATGGGACAGTGTAGAGAAATAATCACTCTGTGTCTGACCCCGGGAGTGTGTGATGGGACGGTGTGGAGGGAGATTCACTCTCTGTCTGTACCCGGGAGTGTTTGATGGGACGGAATAGAGGAATAATCACTCTGTGTCTGACCCAGGGAGTGAGGGATGGGCCGGCGTTAAGGGAGATTCACTCTGTGTCTGACCCCGGGTGAGTTTGATGGGAAGGTGTAGAGGAATAATCACTCTGTGTCTGACCCCGGGAGTGTTTGATGGGACCGTGTAGAGGAATAATCACAATGTGTTGACCCCGGGAGTGTGTGATGGGACGGCGTGGAGGGAGATTCACTCTGTGCCTGACCCCGGGAGTGTTTGATGGGACCGTTTAGAGGAATAATCACTGTCTGTCTGACACACGGAGTGTTTGATGCTACCGTGTAGAGGAATAATCAGTCTGTGTCTGACCCCGGGAATGTGTGATGGGACGGTGTGGAGGGAGATTCACTCTGTGTCTGACCCCGGGAGTGTGTGATGGGCGCTGTAGAGGAATAATCACTCTGTGTCTGACCACGGGAGTGTGTGCTGGGACGATGTGGAGGGTGGTTCACTATGTGTCTGATCCCGGGAGTGTGTGATGGGCCGGCGTTAAGGGAGATTCACTCTGCGTCTGACCCCGGGTGAGTTTGATGGGAAGGTGTAGAGGAATAATCGCTCTGTGTCTGACCCCGGGAGAGTTTGATGGGAAGGTGTAGAGGAATAATCACTCTGTGTCTGACCCCGGGAGTGTTTGATGGGACCGTGTAGAGGAATAATCTCTCTGTGTCTGACCCCGGGAGTGTGTGATGGGAGGGTGTGGAGGGAGATTAACTCTGTGTCTGACCCCGGGAGAGTGTGATGGGCGGTGTAGAGGAATAATCACTCTGTGTCTGACCCCGGGAGTGTGTGATGGGCCGGCGTGGAGGGAGATTCACTCTGTGTCTGACCCCGGGTGAGTTTGATGGGACCGTGGAGAGGAATAATCATTCTGAGTCTGACCCCGGGAGTGTGTGTTGGGACGGTGTGGACGGAGATTCACTGTGTGTCTGACCCCGGGAGTGTGTGATGGGCGGTGTAGAGGAATAATCACTGTGTGTCTGACCCCGGGAGTGTGTGCTGGGACGATGTGGAGGGTGGTTCATTATGTGTCTGATCCCGGGAGTGTGTGATGGGCCGTGTAGAGGGAGATTCACTCTGTGTCTGACCCAGGGCGTGTGTGATGGGACAGTGTAGAGAAATAATCACTCTGTGTCTGACCCCGGGAGTGTGTGATGGGACGGTGTGGAGGGAGATTCACTCTCTGTCTGTACCCGGGAGTGTTTGATGGGACGGAATAGAGGAATAATCACTCTGTGTCTGACCCAGGGAGTGTGGGATGGGCCGGCGTTAAGGGAGATTCACTCTGTGTCTGACCCCGGGTGAGTTTGATGGGAAGGTGTAGAGGAATAATCACTCTGTGTCTGACCCCGGGAGTGTTTGATGGGACCGTGTGGAGGATTAATCACTCTGTGTCTGACCCCGGGTGAGTTTGATGGGAAGGGGTAGAGGAATAATCACTCTGTGTCTGACCCCGGGAGAGTTTGATGGGACCGTGTAGAGGAATAATCTCTCTGTGTCTGACCCTGGAGTGTGTGATTTGAGGGTGTGGAGGGAGATTAACTCTGTGTCTGACCCTGGGAGAGTGTGATGGGCGGTGTAGAGGAATAATCACTCTGTGTCTGACTGAGGGGGTTTGTGACGGGACGGTGTGGAGGGAGATTCACTCTGTGTCTGACCCCGGGAGTGTTTGATGGGAACGTGTAGAGGTATAATCACTCTGAGTCTGACCCCGGGAGTGTGTGTTGGGACGGGGTGGACGGAGGTTCACTTTGTGTCTGACCACGGGAGTGTTTGATGTGACCGTGTAGAGGAATAATCACTCTGTGTCTGAACCCGGGAGTGTGTGATGGGCCGGCGTGGACGGAGATTCACTCTGTGTCTGACCCCGGGTGAGTTTGATGGGAAGGTGTAGAGGAATAATCACTCTGTGTCTGACCCAGGGAGAGTTTGATGGGACCCTGTAGAGGAATAATCTCTCTGTGTCTGACCCCGGGAGTGTGTGCTCTGACGGTGTGGAGGGAGTTTAACTCTGTGTCTGACCCCGGGAGAGTGTGATGGGCGGTGTAGAGGAATAATCACTCTGTGTCTGACCCAGGGAGTTTGTGACGGGACGGTGTGGAGGGAGATTCACTCTGTGTCTGACCCCGGGAGTATGTTTTGGGACGGTGTAGAGGAATAATCACTCTGTGTCTGACCCCGGGATTGTTTGATGGTACCGTGTAGCGGAATAATCACTATGTGTTGACCACGGGAGTGTGTGATGGGACGGCGTGGAGGGAGATTCACTCTGTGTCTGACCCCGGGAGTGTTTGATGGGACCGTTTAGAGGAATAATCACTGTCTGTCTGACCCACGGAGTGTTTGATGCTACCGTGTAGAGGAATAATCAGTCTGTGTCTGACCCCGGGAGTGTGTGATGGGACGGTGTTAACGGAGATTCACTCTGTGTCTGACCCCGGGTGAGTTTGATGGGACCGTGTAGAGGAATAATCATTCTGAGTCTGACCCCGGGAGTGTGTGTTGGGACGGTGTGGACGGAGATTCACTTTGTGTCTGACCCCGGGAGTGTTTGATGGGACCGTGTAGAGGAATATTCACTCTGTGTCTGACCGCCGGGAGTGCTTGATGGGACCGTGTAGAGGAATAATCTCTCTGTGTCTGACCCCGGGAGTGATTGATGGGACCGTGTAGAGGAATAATCTCTCTGTGTCTGACCGCGGGAGTGTGTGATGGGACGGTGTGGAGGGACATTAACTCTGTGTCTGACCCCGGGAGAGTGTGATGGGCGGTGTAGAGGAATAATCACTCTGTGTCTGACCCAGGGAGTTTGTGACGGGACGGTGTGGAGGGAGATTCACTCTGTGTCTGACCCCGGGAGTGTTTGATTGGACAGTGTAGAGGAATAATATCTCTGAGTCTGACCCCGGGAGTGTGTGTTGGGACGGTGTGGACGGAGATTAACTCTGTGTCTGACCCCGGGAGAGTGTGATGTGACCGTGTAGAGGAATAATCACTCTGTGTCTGACCCCGGGAGTGTGTGATGGGCCGGCGTGGAAGGAGATTCACTCTGTGTCTGACCCCGGGTGAGTTTGATGGGACCGTGTAGAGGAATAATCATTCTGAGTCTGACCCCGGGAGTGTTTGATGGGACCGTGTCGAGGAATAATCACTCTGTGTCTGACCCCGGGAGTGTTTGATGGGACCGTTTAGAGGAATAATCACTCTGTGTCTGATCATTGGAGTGTGTGATGGGACGGTGTGGAGGGAGATTCACTGTGTGTCTGACCCCGGGAGTGTGTGATGGGCGCTGTAGAGGAATAATCACTCTGTGTCTGATCATTGGAGTGTGTGCTGGGACGATGTGGAGGGTGGTTCACTATGTGTCTGATCCCGGGAGTGTGTGATGGGCCGTGTAGAGGGAGATTAACTCTGTGTCTGACCCCGGGTGAGTTTGATGGGAAGGTGTAGAGGAATAATCACTCTGTGTCTGACCCCGGGAGTGTTTGATGGGACCGTGTGGAGGAATAATCACTCTGTGTCTGACCCCGGGTGAGTTTGATGGGAAGGGGTAGAGGAATAATCACTCTGTGTCTGACCCCGGGAGTGTTTGATGGGACCGTCTAGAGGAATAATCTCTCTGTGTCTGACCCTGGAGTGTGAGATTTGAGGGTGTGGAGGGAGATTAACTCTGTGTCTGACCCCGGGAGAGTTTGATGGGAAGGTGTAGAGGAATAATCACTCTGTGTCTGACCCCGGGAGTGTTTGATGGGACCGTGTGGAGGAATAATCACTCTGTGTCTGACCCCGAGTGAGTTTGATGGGAAGGGGTAGAGGAATAATCACTCTGTGTCTGACCCCGGGAGTGTTTGATGGGACCGTCTAGAGGAATAATCTCTCTGTGTCTGACCCTGGAGTGTGAGATTTGAGGGTGTAGAGGGAGATTCACTCTGTGTCTGACCCAGGGCGTGTGTGATGGGACTGTGTAGAGAAATAATCACTCTGTGTCTGACACCGGGAGTGTGTGATGGGACGGTGTGGAGGGAGATTCACTCTGTGTCTGTACCCGGGAGTGTTTGATGGGACCGAATAGAGGAATAATCACTCTGTGTCTGACCCAGTGAGTGTGGGATGGGCCGGCGTTAAGGGAGATTCACTCTGTGTCTGACCCCGGGTGAGTTTGATGGGAAGGTGTAGAGGAATAATCACTCTGTGTCTGACCCCGGGAGTGTTTGATGGGACCGTGTCGAGGAATAATCTCTCTGTGTCTGACCCCGGGAGTGTGTGATGGGAGGGTGTGGAGGGAGATTAACTCTGTGTCTGACCCCGGGAGAGTGTGATGGGCGGTGTAGAGGAATAATCACTCTGTGTCTGACTGAGGGAGTTTGTGACGGGACGGTGTGGAGGGAGATTCACTCTGTGTCTGACCCCGGGAGTGTTTGATGGGAACGTGTAGAGGTATAATCACTCTGAGTCTGACCCCGGGAGTGTGTGTTGGGACGGGGTGGACGGAGGTTCACTTTGTGTCTGACCACGGGAGTGTTTGATGTGACCGTGTAGAGGAATAATCACTCTGTGTCTGACCCCGGGAGTGTGTGATGGGCCGGCGTGGAGGGAGATTCACTCTGTGTCTGACCCCGTGTGAGTTTGATGGGAAGGTGTAGAGGAATAATCACTCTGTGTCTGACCCAGGGAGAGATTGATGGGACCCTGTAGAGGAATAATCTCTCTGTGTCTGACCACGGGAGTGTGTGTTCTGACGGTGTGGAGGGAGATTAACTCTGTGTCTGACCCCGGGAGAGTGTGATGGGCGGAGTAGAGGAATAATCACTCTGTGTCTGACCCAGGGAGTTTGTGACGGGACGGTGTGGAGGGAGATTCACTCTGTGTCTGACCCCGGGATTGTTTGATGGTACCGTGTAGCGGAATAATCACTATGTGTTGACCACGGGAGTGTGTGATGGGACGGCGTGGAGGGAGATTCACTCTGTGTCTGACCCCGGGAGTGTTTGATGGGACCGTTTAGAGGAATAATCACTGTCTGTCTGACCCACGGAGTGTTTGATGCTACCGTGCAGAGGAATAATCTCTCTGTGTCTGACTGAGGGAGTGTGTGATGGGACGGTGTTGTGGGAGATTATCTCTGTGTCTAACCCCGGGAGAGTGTGATGGGCGGTGTAGAGGAATAATCACTCTGTGTCTGACCCAGGGAGTTTGTGACGGGACGGTGTGGAGGGAGATTCACTCTGTGTCTGACCCCGGGAGTATGTTGGGACCGTGTAGAGGAATAATCATTCTGAGTCTGACCCCGGGAGTGTGTGTTGGGACGGTGTGGACGGAGATTCACATTGTGTCTGACCCCGGGAGTGTTTGATGGGACCGTGTACAGGAATAATCACTCTGTGTCTGACCGCCGGGAGTGTTTGATGGGACCGTGTAGAGGAATAATCACTCTGTGTCTGACCCCGGGAGTGTTTGATGGGACCGCTTAGAGGAATAATCACTCTGTGTCTGACCATTGGAGTGTGTGATGGGACGGTGTGGAGGGAGATTCACTGTGTGTCTGACCCCGGGAGTGAGTGATGGGCCGTGTAGAGGGAGATTCACTCTGTGTCTGACCCAGGGCGTGTGAGATGGGACAGTGTAGAGAAATAATCACTCTGTGTCTGACCCCGGGACTGTGTGATGGGACGGTGTGGAGGGAGTTTCACTCTGTGTCTGAACCCGGGAGTGTTTGATGGGACCGAGTAGAGGAATAATCACTCTGTGTCTGACCCAGGGAGTGTGTGATGGGCCGGCGTTAAGGGAGATTCACTCTGTGTCTGACCCCGGGTGAGTTTGACGGGAAGGTGTAGAGGAATAATCACTCTGTGTCTGACCCCGGGAGTGTTTGATGGGACCGTGTAGAGGAATAATCACTCTGTGTCTGACCCCGCGAGTGTGTGATGGGCCGGCGTGGAGGGAGATTCACTCTGTGTCTGACCCCGGGTGAGTTTGATGGGAAGGTGTAGAGGAATAATCAGTCTGTGTCTGACCCCGGGTGAGTTTGATGGGAAGGTGTAGAGGGATAATCTCTCTGTGTCTGACCCCGGGAGTGTGTGTTCGGACGGTGTGGAGGGAGATTAACTCTGTGTCTGACCCCGGGAGAGTGTGATGGGCGGTGTAGAGGAATAATCACTCTGTGTCTGACCCAGGGAGTTTGTGACGGGACGGTGTGGAGGGAGATTCACTCTGTGTCTGACCCCGGGAGTGTTTGATGGGACCGTGTAGAGGAATAATCACTCTGAGTCTGACCCCGGGTGTGTGTGTTGGGACGGTGTAGAGGAATAATCACTCTGTGTCTGACCATTGGAGTGTGTGATGGGACGGTGTGGAGGGAGATTCACTGTGTGTCTGACCCCGGAAGTGTGTGATGGGCGGTGTAGAGGAATAATCACTCTGTGTCTGACCCCGGGAGTGTGTGCTGGGACGATGTGGAGGGTGGTTCACTATGTGTCTGATCCCGGGAGTGTGTGATGGGCCGGCGTTAAGGGAGATTCACTCTGTGTCTGACCCCGGGTGAGTTTGATGGGAAGGTGTAGAGGAATAATCGTTCTGTGTCTGAACCCGGGAGAGTTTGATGGGACCGTGTAGAGGAATAATCACTCTGTGTCTGACCCCGGGAATGTTTGATGGGACCGTGTAGAGGAATAATCTCTCTGTGTCTGACCCCGGGAGTGTGTGATGGGACGGTGTGGAGGGAGATTAACACTGTGTCTGTCCCCGGGAGAGTGTGATGGGAGGTGTATAGGAATAATCACTCTGTGTCTGACCCTGGGAGTGTTTGATGGGAACGTGTAGAGGAATAATCACTCTGAGTCTGACCACGGGAGTGTGTGTTGGGACGGTGTGGACGGAGATTCACTTTGTGTCTGACCCCGGGAGTGTTTGATGGGACCGTGTAGAGGAATAATCACTCTGTGTCTGACCACGGGAGTGTGTGTTGGGACGGTGTGGACGGAGATTCACTTTGTGTCTGACCCCGGGAGTGTTTGATGGGACCGTGTAGAGGAATAATCACTCTGTGTCTGACCCCGGGAGAGTGTGATGGGTGGTGTAGAGGAATAATCACTCTGTGTCTGACCCAGGGAATTTGGACGGGACGGTGTGGAGGGAGATTCACTCTGTGTCTGACCCCGGGAGTGTTTGATGGGACCGTGTAGAGGAATAATCACTCTGAGTCTGACCCCGGGAGTGTGTGTTGGGACGGTGTGGACGGAGATTAACTCTGTGTCTGACCCCGGGGAGTGTGATGTGACCGTGTAGAGGAATAATCACTCTGTGTCTGACCCCGGGAATGTTTGATGGGACCGTGTAGAGGAATAATCTCTCTGTGTCTGACCCCGGGAGTGTGTGATGGGACGGTGTGGAGGGAGATTAACTCTGTGTCTGTCCCCGGGAGAGTG
Organism: Hypanus sabinus; assembly: GCF_030144855.1. Classification (NCBI taxonomy): domain Eukaryota; kingdom Metazoa; phylum Chordata; class Chondrichthyes; order Myliobatiformes; family Dasyatidae; genus Hypanus; species Hypanus sabinus. The sequence goes on from NW_026779177.1 coordinate 708,900, forward strand.
TGATGGGCGGTGTAGATGAATAATCACTCTGTGTCTGACCCAGGGAGTGTTTGATGGGAACGTGTAGAGGAATAATCACTCTGAGTCTGACCCCGGGAGTGTGTGTTGGGACGGTGTGGACGGAGATTCACTTTGTGTCTGACCCCGGGAGAGTTTGATGGGACCGTGTAGAGGAATAATCACTCTGTGTCTGACCCCGGGAGTGTGTGATGGGACGGTGTGGAGGGAGATTCACTGTGTCTGACCCCGGGAGTGTTTGATGGGACCGTGTAGAGGAATAATCACTCTGTGTCTGACCCCGGGAGTGTGTGATGGGCCGGCGTGGAGGGAGATTCACTCTGTCTCTGACGCTGGGTGAGTTTGATGGGAAGGTGTAGAGGAATAATCACTCTGTGTCTGACCCCGGGAGAGTTTGATGGGACCGTGAAGAGGAATAATCACTCTGTGTCTGACCCCGGGAGTGTGTGATGGGCCGGCGTGGAGGGAGATTCACTCTGTGTCTGACCCCGGGTGAGTTTGATGGGAAGGTGTAGAGGAATAATCACTCTGTGTCTGACCCCGGGAGTGTGTGATCGGACGGTGTGGAGGGAGATTAACTCTGTGTCTGACCCCGGGAGAGTGTGATGTGCGGTGTAGAGGAATAATCACTCTGTGTCTGACCCAGGGAATTTGGACGGGACGGTGTGGAGGGAGATTCACTCTGTGTCTGACCCCGGGAGTGTTTGATGGGACCGTGTAGAGGAATAATCACTCTGAGTCTGACCCCGGGAGTGTGTGTTGGGACGGTGTAGAGGAATAATCACTCTGTGTCTGACCCCGGGATTGTTTGATGGTACCGTTTAGCGGAATAATCACTCTGTGTCTGACCCCGGGAGTGTGTGATGGGACGGCGTGGAGGGAGATTCACTCTGTGTCTGACCCCGGGAGTGTTTGATGGGACCGTTTAGAGGAATAATCACTGTCTGTCTGATACACGGAGTGTTTGATGCTGCCGTGTAGAGGAATAATCGCTCTGTATCTGACCCCGGGAGTGTGTGATGGGCCGGCGTGTTGGGAGATTCACTCTGTGTCTGACCGCGGGTGAGTTTGATGGGAAGGTGTAGAGGAATAATCACTCTGTGTCTGACCACGGGAGTGTTTGATGGGACCGTGTAGAGGAATAATCTCTCTGTGTCTGACCCCGGGAGTGTGTGATGGGACGGTGTGGAGGGACATTAACTCTGTGTCTGACCCCGGGAGAGTGTGATGGGCGGTGTAGAGGAATAATCACTCTGAGTCTGACCCCGGGAATGTGTGTTGGGACGGTGTGGACGGTGATTAACTCTGTGTCTGACCCCGGGAGAGTGTGATGTGACCGTGTAGAGGAATAATCACTCTGTGTCTGACCCCGGGAGTGTGTGATGGGACGGTGTGGAGGGAGATTCACTGTGTCTCACCCCGGGAGTGTTTGATGGGACCGTGTAGAGGAATAATCACTCTGTGTCTGACCCCGGGAGTGTGTGATGGGCCGGCGTGGAGGGAGATTCACTCTGTGTCTGACCCCGGGTGAGTTTGATGGGACCGTGTAGAGGAATAATCATTCTGAGTCTGACCCCGGGAGTGTGTTTTGGGACGGTGTGGACGGAGATTCACTTTGTGTCTGACCCCGGGAGTGTTTGATTGGACCGTGTACAGGAATAATGACTCTGTGTCTGACCGCCGGGAGTGTTTGATGGGACCGTGTAGAGGAATAATCACTCTGTGTCTGACCCCGGGAGTGTTTGATGGGCCGTGTAGAGGAATAATCACTCTGTGTCTGATCCCTGGAGTGTGTGATGGGCCGTGTAGAGGGAGATTCACTCTGTGTCTGACCCAGGGCGTGTGTGATTGGACAGTGTAGAGAAATAATCACTCTGTGTCTAACCCCGGGAGTGTGTGATGGGACGGTGTGGAGGGAGATTCACTCTGTGTCTGAACCCGGGAGTGGTTGATGGGACCGAGTAGAGCAATAATCACTCTGTGTCTGACCCAGGGAATTTGGACGGGACGGTGTGGAGGGAGATTCACTCTGTGTCTGACCGCGGGAGTGTTTGATGGCACCGTGTAGAGGAATAATCACTCTGAGTCTGACCCCGGGAGTGTGTGTTGGGACGGTGTAGAGGAATAATCACTCTGTGTCTGACCCCGGGAGTATGTGATGGGATGGCGTGGAGGGAGATTCACTCTGTGTCTGACCCCGGGAGTGTTTGATGGGACCGTTTATAGGAATAATCACTGTCTGTCTGACACACGGAGTGTTTGATGCTTCCGTGTAGAGGAATAATCACTCTGTATCTGACCCCGGGAGTGTGTGATGGGCCGGCGTGCAGGGAGATTCACTCTGTGTCTGACCCCGGGAGTGTTTGATGGGACCGTGTACAGGAATAATCACTCTGTGTCTGACCGCCGGGAGTGTTTGATGGGACCGTGTAGAGGAATAATCACTCTGTGTCTGACCCCGGGAGTGTTTGATTGGACCGTTTAGAGGAATAATCACTCTGTGTCTGACCATTGGAGTGTGTGATGGGACGGTGTGGAGGGAGATTCACTGTGTGTCTGACCCCGGGAGTGAGTGATGGGCCGTGTCGAGGGAGATTCACTCTGTGTCTGACCCAGGGCGTGTGTGATGGGACAGTGTAGAGAAATAATCACTCTGTGTCTGACCCCGGGAGTGTGTGATGGGACGGTGTGGAGGGAGATTCACTCCGTGTCTGAACCCGGGAGTGTTTGATGGGACCGAGTAGAGGAATAATCACTCTGTGTCTGACCCAGGGAGTGTGTGATGGGCCGGCGTTAAGGTAGATTCACTCTGTGTCTGACCCCGGGTGAGTTTGATGGGAAGGTGTAGAGGAATAATCACTCTGCTTCTGACCCCGGGAAGATTCGATGGGACCGTGTAGAGGAATAATCTCTCTGTGTCTGACCCCGGGAGTGTGTGATGGGACGGTGTGGAGGGAGATTAACTCTGTGTCTGACCCCGGGAGACTGTGATGGGCGGTGTAGAGGAATAATCTCTCTGTGTCTGACCCAGGGAGTTTGTGACGGGACGGTGTGGAGGGAGATTCACTCTGTGTCTGACCCCGGGAGTGTTTGATGGGAACGTGTAGAGGTATAATCACTCTGAGTCTGACCCCGGGAGTGTGTGATGGGCCGGCGTGGAGGGAGATTCACTCTGTGTCTGACCACGGGAGTGTTTGATGGGACCGTGTAGAGGAATAATCACTCTGTGTCTGACCCCGGGAGTGTTTGATGGGACCGTTTAGAGGAATAATCACTCTGTGTCTGACCATTGGAGTGTGTGATGGGACGGTGTGGAGGGAGATTCACTGTGTGTCTGACCCCGGGAGTGAGTGATGGGCCGTGTAGAGGGAGATTCACTCTGTGTCTGACCCAGGGCGTGTGTGATGGGACAGTGTAGAGAAATAATCACTATGTGTCTGATCCCGGGAGTGTGCGATGGGACGGTGTGGAGGGAGATTCACTCTGTGTCTGAACCCGGGAGTGTTTGATTGGACCGAGTAGAGGAATAACCACTCTGTGTCTGACCCAGGGAGTGTGTGATGGGCCGGCGTTAAGGTAGATTCACTCTGTGTCTGACCCCGGGTGAGTTTGATGGGAAGGTGTAGAGGAATAATCACTCTGTGTCTGTCCCCGGGAGTGTGTGTTGGGACGGTGTGGACGGAGATTAACTCTGTGTCTGACCCCGGGAGAGTGTGATGTGACCGTTTAGAGGAATAATCACTCTGTGTCTGACCCCGGGAGTGTGTGATGGGACGGTGTGGAGGGAGATTCACTGTGTCTGACCCCGGGAATGTTTGATGGGACCGTGTAGAGGAATAATCTCTCTGTGTCTGACCCCGGGAGTGTGTGATGGGACGGTGTGGAGGGAGATTAACTCTGTGTCTGTCCCCGGGAGAGTGTGATGGGCGGTGTAGAGGAATAATCACTCTGCGTCTGACCCAGGGAGTGTTTGATGGGAACGTGTAGAGGAATAATCACTCTGAGTCTGACCCCGGGAGTGTGTGTTGGGACGGTGTGGACGGAGATTCACTTTGTGTCTGACCCCGGGAGTGTTTGATGGGACCGTGTAGAGGAATAATCACTCTGTGTCTGACCCCGGGAGTGTGTGATGGGACGGTGTGGAGGGAGATTCACTGTGTCTGACCCCGGGAGTGTTTGATGGGACCGTGTAGAGGAATAATCACTCTGTGTCTGACCCCGTGAGTGTGTGATGGGCCGGCGTGGAGGGAGATTCACTCTGTCTCTGACGCCGGGTGAGTTTGATGGGAAGGTGTAGAGGAATAATCACTTTGTGTCTGACCCCGGGAGAGTTTGATGGGACCGTGTAGAGGAATAATCACTCTGTGTCTGACCCCGGGAGTGTGTGATGGGCCGGCGTGGAGGGAGATTCACTCTGTGTCTGACCCCGGGTGAGTTTGATGGGAAGGTGTAGAGGAATAATCACTCTGTGTCTGACCCCGGGAGTGTGTGATCGGACGGTGTGGAGGGAGATTAACTCTGTGTCTGACCACGGGAGAGTGTGATGTGCGGTGTAGAGGAATAATCACTCTGTGTCTGACCCAGGGAATTTGGACGGGACGGTGTGGAGGGAGATTCACTCTGTGTCTGACCCCGGGAGTGTTTGATGGGACCGTGTAGAGGAATAATCACTCTGAGTCTGACACCGGGAGTTTGTGTTGGGACGGTGTAGAGGAATAATCACTCTGTGTGTGACCCCGGGATTGTTTGATGGTACCGTGTAGCGGAATAATCACTCTGTGTCTGACCCTGGGAGTGTGTAATGGGACGGCGTGGAGGGAGATTCACTCTGTGTCTGACCCCGGGAGTGTTTGATGGGACCGTTTAGAGGAATAATCACTGTCTGTCTGATACACGGAGTGTTTGATGCTGCCGTGTAGAGGAATAATCACTCTGTATCTGACCCCGGGAGTGTGTGATGGGCCGGCGTGTAGGGAGATTCACTCTGTGTCTGACCGCGGGTGAGTTTGATGGGAAGGTGTAGAGGAATAATCACTCTGTGTCTGACCCCGGGAGTGTTTGATGGGACCGTGTAGAGGAATAATCTCTCTGTGTCTGACCCCGGGAGTGTGTGATGGGACGGTGTGGAGGGACATTAACTCTGTGTCTGACCCCGGGAGAGTGTGATGGGCGGTGTAGAGGAATAATCACTCTGAGTCTGACCTCGGGAGTGTGTGTTGGGACGGTGTGGACGGTGATTAACTCTGTGTCTGACCCCGGGAGAGTGTGATGTGACCGTGTAGAGGAATAATCACTCTGAGTCTGACCCCGGAAGTGTGTGTTGGGACGGTGTGGACGTTGATTAACTCTGTGTCTGACCCCGGGAGAGTGTGATGTGACCGTGTAGAGGAATAATCACTCTGTGTCTGACCCCGGGAGTGTGTGATGGGACGGTGTGGAGGGAGATTCACTGTGTCTCACCCCGGGAGTATTTGATGGGACCGTGTAGAGGAATAATCACTCTGTGTCTGACCCCGGGAGTGTGTGATGGGCCGGCGTGGAGGGAGATTCACTCTGTGTCTGACCCCGGGTGAGTTTGATGGGAAGGTGTAGAGGAATAATCCCTCTGTGTCTGACCCCGGGTGAGTTTGATGGGAAGGTGTAGAGGAATAATCACTCTGTATCTGACCCCGGGAGTGTGTGATGTGCCGGCGTGGAGGGAGATTCACTCTGTGTCTGACCCCGGGAGTGTTTGATGGGACAGTGTACAGGAATAATCACTCTGTGTCTGACCGCCGGGAGTGTTTGATGGGACCGTGTAGAGGAATAATCACTCTGTGTCTGACCCCGGGATTGTTTGATGGTACCGTGTAGCGGAATAATCACTCTGTGTCTGACCCTGGGAGTGTGTAATGGGACGGCGTGGAGGGAGATTCACTCTGTGTCTGACCCCGGGAGTGTTTGATGGGACCGTTTAGAGGAATAATCACTGTCTGTCTGATACACGGAGTGTTTGATGCTGCCGTGTAGAGGAATAATCACTCTGTGTCTGACCCCGGGAGTGTTTGATGTGACCGTGTAGAGGAATAATCTCTCTGTGTCTGACCCCGGGAGTGTGTGATGGGACGGTGTGGAGGGACATTAACTCTGTGTCTGACCCCGGGAGAGTGTGATGTGACCGTGTAGAGGAATAATCACTCTGTGTCTGACCCCGGGAGTGTGTGATGGGACGGTGTGGAGGGAGATTCACTGTGTCTCACCCCGGGAGTGTTTGATGGGACCGTGTAGAGGAATAATCACTCTGTGTCTGACCCCGGGAGTGTGTGATGGGCCGGCGTGGAGGGAGATTCACTCTGTGTCTGACCCCGGGTGAGTTTGATGGGAAGGTGTAGAGGAATAATCCCTCTGTGTCTGACCCCGGGTGAGTTTGATGGGAAGGTGTAGAGGAATAATCACTCTGTATCTGACACCGGGAGTGTGTGATGGGACCGTGTAGAGGAATAATCACTCTGTGTCTGACCCCGGGAGTGTTTGATGGGACCGTGTACAGGAATAATCACTCTGTGCCTGACCGCCGGGAGTGTTTGATGGGACCGTGTAGAGGAAGAATCACTCTGTGTCTGACCCCGGGAGTGTTTGTTTGGACCGTTTAGAGGAATAATCACTCTGTGTCTGACCATTGGAGTGTGTGATGGGACGGTGTGGAGGGAGATTCACTGTGTGTCTGACCCCGGGAGTGAGTGATGGGCCGTGTAGAGTGAGATTCACTCTGTGTCTGACCCAGGGCGTGTGTGATGGGACAGTGTAGAGAAATAATCACTCTGTGTCTGACCCCGGGAGTGTGTGATGGGACGGTGTGGAGGGAGATTCACTCTGTGTCTGAACCCGGGAGTGGTTGATGGGACCGAGTAGAGGAATAATCACTCTGTGTCAGACCCAGGGAATTTGGACGGGACGGTGTGGAGGGAGATTCACTCTGTGTCTGACCCCGGGTGAGTTTGATGGGAAGGTGTAGAGGAATAATCACTCTGTGTCTGACCCCGGGAGAGATTGATGGGACCGTGTAGAGGAATAATCTCTCTGTGTCTGACCCCGGGAGTGTGTGATCGGACGGGGTGGAGGGAGATTTACTCTGTGTCTGACCCCGGGAGAGTGTGATGGGCGGTGTAGAGGAATAATCACTCTGTGTCTGACCCAGGGAATTTGGACGGGAAGGTGTGGAGGGAGATTCACTCTGTGTCTGACCCCGGGAGTGTTTGATGGCACCGTGTAGAGGAATAATCAGTCTGAGTCTGACCCCAGTAGTGTGTGTTGGGACGGTGTAGAGGAATAATCACTCTGTGTCTGACCCCGGGAGTATGTGATGGGATGGCGTGGAGGGAGATTCACTCTGTGTCTGACCCCGGGAGTGTTTGATGGGACCGTTTAGAGGAATAATCACTGTCTGTCTGACACACGGAGTGTTTGATGCTACCGTGTAGAGGAATAATCACTCTGTATCTGACCCCGGGAGTGTGTGATGGGCCGGCGTGGAGGGAAATTCACACTGTGTCTGACCCCGGGAGTGTTTGATGGGACCGTGTACAGGAATAATCACTCTGTGTCTGACCGCCGGGAGTGTTTGATGGGACCGTGTAGAGGAATAATCACTCTGTGTCTGACCCCGGGAGTGTTTGATGGGACCGTTTAGAGGAATAATCACTCTGTGTCTGACCATTGGAGTGTGTGATGGGACGGTGTGGAGGGAGATTCACTGTGTGTCTGACCACGGGAGTGAGTGATGGGCCGTGTAGAGGGAGATTCACTCTGTGTCTGACCCAGGGCGTGTGTGATGGGACAGTGTAGAGAAATAATCACTCTGTGTCTGACCCCGGGAGTGTGTGATGGGACGGTGTGGAGGGAGATTCACTCTGTGTCTGAACCCGGGAGTGTTTGATGGGACCGAGTAGAGGAATAATCAGTCTGTGTCTGACCCAGGGAGTGTGTGATGGGCCGGCGTTAAGGTAGATTCACTCTGTGTCTGACCCCGGGTGAGTTTGATGGGAAGGTGTAGAGGAATAATCGCTCTGTGTCTGACCCCGGGTGAGTTTGATGGGAAGGTGTAGAGGAATAATCACTCTGTGTCTGATCCCGGTAGTGTTTGATGGGACCGTGTGGAGGAATAATCAATCTGTGTCTGACCCGGGTGAGTTTGATGGGAAGATGTAGAGGAATAATCACTCTGTGTCTGACCCCGGTAGTGTTTGATGGGACCGTGTGGAGGAATAATCACTCTGTGTCTGACCCCGGGAGTGTGTGATGGGACGGCGTGGAGGGAGATTCACTCTGTGTCTGACCCCGGGAGTGTTTGATGGGACCGTTTAGAGGAATAATCACTGTCTGTCTGATACACGGAGTGTTTGATGCTGCCGTGTAGAGGAATAATCACTCTGTATCTGACCCCGGGAGTGTGTGATGGGCCGGCGTGTAGGGAGATTCACTCTGTGTCTGACCCCGGGTGAGTTTGATGGGAAGGTGTAGAGGGATAATCTCTCTGTGTCTGACCCCGGGAGTGTGTGATCGGACGGTGTGGAGGGAGATTCACTCTGTGTCTGACCCCGGGAGAGTGTGATGGGTGGTGTAGAGGAATAATCACTCTGTGTCTGACCCAGGGAATTTGGACGGGACGGTGTGGAGGGAGATTCACTCTGTGTCTGACCCAGGGAGTGTTTGATGGGACCGTGTAGAGGAATAATCACTCTGAGTCTGACCCCGGGAGTGTGTGTTGGGACGGTGTGGACGGAGATTAACTCTGTGTCTGACCCCGGGGAGTGTGATGTGATCGTGTAGAGGAATAATCACTCTGTGTCTGACCCCGGGAATGTTTGATGGGACCGTGTAGAGGAATAATCTCTCTGTGTCTGACCCCGGGAGTGTGTGATGGGACGGTGTGGAGGGAGATTAACTCTGTGTCTGTCCCCGGGAGAGTGTGATGGGCGGTGTAGAGGAATAATCACTCTGTGTCTGACCCAGGGAGTGTTTGATGGGAACGTGTAGAGGAATAATCACTCTGAGTCTGACCCCGGGAGTGTGTGTTGGGACGGTGTGGACGGAGATTCACTTTGTGTCTGACCCCGGGAGTGTTTGATGGGACCGTGTAGAGGAATAATCACTCTGTGTCTGACCCCGGGAGTGTGTGATGGGACGGTGTGGAGGGAGATTCACTGTGTCTGACCCCGGGAGTGTTTGATGGGACCGTGTAGAGGAATAATCACTCTGTGTCTGACCCCGGGAGTGTGTGATGGGCCGGCGTGGAGGGAGATTCACTCTGTCTCTGACGCTGGGTGAGTTTGATGGGAAGGTGTAGAGGAATAATCACTCTGTGTCTGACCCCGGGAGAGTTTGATGGGACCGTGTAGAGGAATAATCACTCTGTGTCTGACCACGGGAGTGTGTGATGGGCCGGCGTGGAGGGAGATTCACTCTGTGTCTGACCCCGGGTGAGTTTGATGGGAAGGTGTAGAGGAATAATCACTCTGTGTCTGACCCCGGGAGTGTGTGATCGGACGGTGTGGAGGGAGATTAACTCTGTGTCTGACCCCGGGAGAGTGTGATGTGCGGTGTAGAGGAATAATCACTCTGTGTCTGACCCAGGGAATTTGGACGGGACGGTGTGGAGGGAGATTCACTCTGTGTCTGACCCCGGGAGTGTTTGATGGGACCGTGTAGAGGAATAATCACTCTGAGTCTGACCCCGGGAGTGTGTGTTGGGACGGTGTAGAGGAATAATCACTCTGTGTCTGACCCCGGGATTGTTTGATGCTACCGTGTAGCGGAATAATCACTCTGTGTCTGACCCCGGGAGTGTGTGATGGGACGGCGAGGAGGGAGATTCACTCTGTGTCTGACCCCGGGAGTGTTTGATGGGACCGTTTAGAGGAATAATCACTGTCTGTCTGATACACGGAGTGTTTGATGCTGCCGTGTAGAGGAATAATCGCTCTGTATCTGACCCCGGGAGTGTGTGATGGGCCGGCGTGTAGGCAGATTCACTCTGTGTCTGACCGCGGGTGAGTTTGATGGGAAGGTGTAGAGGAATAATCACTCTGTGTCTGACCACGGGAGTGTTTGATGGGACCGTGTAGAGGAATAATCTCTGTGTCTGACCCCGGGAGTGTGTGATGGGACGGTGTGGAGGGACATTAACTCTGTGTCTGACCCCGGGAGAGTGTGATGGGCGGTGTAGAGGAATAATCACTCTGAGTCTGACCCAGGGAATTTGGACGGGACGGTGTGGAGGGAGATTCACTCTGTGTCTGACCCCGGGAGTGTTTGATGGCACCGTGTAGAGGAATAATCACTCTGAGTCTGACCCCGGGAGTGTGTGTTGGGACGGTGTAGAGGAATAATCACTCTGTGTCTGACCCCGGGAGTATGTGATGGGATGGCGTGGAGGGAGATTCACTCTGTGTCTGACCCCGGGAGTGTTTGATGGGACCGTTTATAGGAATAATCACTGTCTGTCTGACACACGGAGTGTTTGATGCTTCCGTGTAGAGGAATAATCACTCTGTATCTGACCCCGGGAGTGTGTGATGGGCCGGCGTGCAGGGAGATTCACTCTGTGTCTGACCCCGGGAGTGTTTGATGGCACCGTGTACAGGAATAATCACTCTGTGTCTGATCCCGGGAGTGTGTGATGGGACGGTGTGGAGTGAGATTCACTGTGTGTCTGACCCCGGGAGTGAGTGATGGGCCGTGTAGAGGGAGATTCACTCTGTGTCTGACCCAGGGCGTGTGTGATGGGACAGTGTAGAGAAATAATCACTCTGTGTCTGACCCCGGGAGTGTGTGATGGGACGGTGTGGAGGGAGATTCACTCTGTGTCTGAACCCGGGAGTGTTTGATGGGACCGAGTAGAGGAATAATCACTCTGTGTCTGACCCAGGGAGTGTGTGATGGGCCGGCGTTAAGGTAGATTCACTCTGTGTCTGACCCCGGGTGAGTTTGATGGGAAGGTGTAGAGGAATAATCACTCTGAGTCTGAACCCGGGAGTGTGTGTTGGGACGGTGTAGAGGAATAATCACTCTTTGTCTGACCCCGGGAGTATGTGATGGGATGGCGTGGAGGGAGATTCACTCTGTGTCTGACCCCGGGAGTGTTTTGATGGGACCGTTTAGAGGAATAATCACTGTCTGCCTGACACACGGAGTGTTTGATGCTACCGTGTAGAGGAATAATCACTCTGTATCTGACCCCGGGAGTGTGTGATGGGCCGGCGTGGAGGGAGATTCACTCTGTGTCTGACCCCGGGAGTGTTTGATGGGACCGTGTACAGGAATAATCACTCTGTGTCTGACCGCCGGGAGTGTTTGATGGGACCGTTTAGAGGAATAATCACTCTGTGTCTGACCCCGGGAGTGTTTGATTGGACCGTTAAGAGGAATAATCACTCTGTGTCTGACCATTGGAGTGTGTGATGGGACGGTGTGGAGGGAGATTCACTGTGTGTCTGACCCCGGGAGTGAGTGATCGGCCGTGTCGAGGGAGATTCACTCTGTGTCTGACCCAGGGCGTGTGTGATGGGACAGTGTAGAGAAATAATCACTCTGTGTCTGATCCCGGGAGTGTGCGATGGGACGGTGTGGAGGGAGATTCACTCTGTGTCTGAACCCGGGAGTGTTTGATTGGACCGAGTAGAGGAATAACCACTCTGTGTCTGACCCAGGGAGTGTGTGATGGGCCGGCGTTAAGGTAGATTCACTCTGTGTCTGACCCCGGGTGAGTTTGATGGGAAGGTGTAGAGGAATAATCACTCTGTGTCTGTCCCCGGGAGTGTGTGTTGGGACGGTGTGGACGGAGATTAACTCTGTGTCTGACCCCGGGAGAGTGTGATGTGACCGTTTAGAGGAATAATCACTCTGTGTCTGTCCCCGGGAGAGTGTGATGGGCGGTGTAGAGGAATAATCACTCTGTGTCTGACCCAGGGAGTGTTTGATGGGAACGTGTAGAGGAATAATCACTCTGAGTCTGACCCCGGGAGTGTGTGTTGGGACGGTGTGGACGGAGATTCACTTTGTGTCTGACCCCGGGAGTGTTTGATGGGACCGTGTAGAGGAATAATCACTCTGTGTCTGACCCGGGAGTGTGTGATGGGACGGTGTGGAGGGAGATTCACTGTGTCTGACCCCGGGAGTGTTTGATGGGACCGTGTAGAGGAATAATCACTCTGTGTCTGACCCCGTGAGTGTGTGATGGGCCGGCGTGGAGGGAGATTCACTCTGTCTCTGACGCCGGGTGAGTTTGATGGGAAGGTGTAGAGGAATAATCACTCTGTGTCTGACCCCGGGAGAGTTTGATGGGACCGTGTAGAGGAATAATCTCTCTGTGTCTGACCCCGGGAGTGTGTGATGGGCCGGCGTGGAGGGAGATTCACTCTGTGTCTGACCCCGGGAGAGTGTGATGGGCGGTGTAGAGGAATAATCACTCTGAGTCTGACCCCGGGAGTGTGTGTTGGGACGGTGTGGACGGTGATTAACTCTGTGTCTGACCCCGGGAGAGTGTGATGGGCGGTGTAGAGGAATAATCACTCTGTGTCTGACCCTGGGAATTTGGACGGGACGGTGTGGAGGGAGATTCACTCTGTGTCTGACCCCGGGAGTGTTTGATGGGACCGAGTAGAGGAATAATCACTCTGTGTCTGACCCAGGGAGTGTGTGATGGGCCGGCGTTAAGGTAGATTCACTCTGTGTCTGACCCCGGGTGAGTTTGATGGGAAGGTGTAGAGGAATAATCACTCTGTGTCTGACCCCGGTAGTGTTTGATGGGACCGTGTGGAGGAATAATCACTCTGTGTCTGACCCCGGGTGAGTTTGATGGGAAGGTGTAGAGGAATAATCACTCTGTGTCTGACCCCGGGAGTGTTTGATGGGACCGTGTAGAGGAATAATCTCTCTGTGTCTGACCCCGGGAGTGTGTGATGGGACGGTGTGGAGGGAGATTAACTCTGTGTCTGACCCCGGGAGACTGTGATAGGCGGTGTAGAGGAATAATCTCTCTGTGTCTGACCCAGGGAGTTTGTGACGGGACGGTGTGGAGGGAGATTCACTCTGTGTCTGACCCCGGGAGAGTTTGATGGGAACGTGTAGAGGTATAATCACTCTGAGTCTGACCCCGGGAGTGTGTGATGGGCCGGCGCGGAGGGAGATTCACTCTGTGTCTGACCCCGGGAGTGTTTGATGGGACCGTGTACAGGAATAATCACTCTGTGTCTGACCGCCGGGAGTGTTTGATGGGACCGTGTAGAGGAATAATCACTCTGTGTCTGACCCGGGGAGTGTTTGATGGGACCGTTTAGAGGAATAATCACTCTGTGTCTGACCATTGGAGTGTGTGATGGGACTGTGTGGAGGGAGATTCACTGTGTGTCTGACACCGGGAGTGAGTGATGGGCCGTGTAGAGGGAGATTCACTCTGTGTCTGACCCAGGGCGTGTGTGATGGGACAGTGTAGAGAAATAATCACTCTGTGTCTGACCCCGGGAGTGTGTGATGGGACGGTGTGGAGGGAGATTCACTCTGTGTCTGAACCCGGGAGTGTTTGATGGGATCGAGTAGAGGAATAATCACTCTGTGTCTTACCCAGGGAGTGTGTGATGGGCCGGCGTTAAGGTAGATTCACTCTGTGTCTGACCCCGGGTGAGTTTGATGGGAAGGTGTAGAGGAATAATCACTCTGTGTCTGACCCCGGTAGTGTTTGATGGGACCGTGTGGAGGAATAATCACTCTGTGTCTGACCCCGGGAGTGTTTGATGGGACCGTGTAGAGGAATAATCTCTCTGTGTCTGACCCCGGGAGTGTGTGATGGGACGGTGTGGAGGGAGATTAACTCTGTGTCTGACCCCGGGTGACTGTGATAGGCGGAGTAGAGGAATAATCTCTCTGTGTCTGACCCAGGGAGTTTGTGACGGGACGGTGTGGAGGGAGATTCACTCTGTGTCTGACCCCGGGAGTGTTTGATGGGAACGTGTAGAGGTATAATCACTCTGAGTCTGACCCCGGGAGTGTGTGATGGGCCGGCGTGGAGGGAGATTCACTCTGTGTCTGACCCCGGGAGTGTTTGATGGGACCGTGTACAGGAATAATCACTCTGTGTCTGACCGCCGGGAGTGTTTGATGGGACCGTGTAGAGGAATAATCACTCTGTGTCTGACCCGGGGAGTGTTTGATGGGACCGTTTAGAGGAATAATCACTCTGTGTCTGACCATTGGAGTGTGTGATGGGACTGTGTGGAGGGAGATTCACTGTGTGTCTGACCCCGGGAGTGAGTGATGGGCCGTGTAGAGGGAGATTCACTCTGTCTCTGACCCAGGGCGTGTGTGATGGGACAGTGTAGAGAAATAATCACTCTGTGTCTGACCCCGGGAGTGTGTGATGGGACGGTGTGGAGGGAGATTCACTCTGTGTCTGAACCCGGGAGTGTTTGATGGGATCGAGTAGAGGAATAATCACTCTGTGTCTGACCCAGGGAGTGTGTGATGGGCCGGCGTTAAGGTAGATTCACTCTGTGTCTGACCCCGGGTCAGTTTGATGGGAAGGTGTAGAGGAATAATCACTCTGTGTCTGACCCCGGTAGTGTTTGATGGGACCGTGTGGAGGAATAATCACTCTGTGTCTGACCCCGGGTGAGTTTCATGGGAAGGTGTAGAGGAATAATCACTCTGTGTCTGACCCCGGGAGTGTTTGATGGGACCGTGTAGAGGAATAATCTCTCTGTGTCTGACCCCGGGAGTGTGTGATGGGACGGAGTGGAGGGAGATTCACTCTGTGTCTGACCCCGGGTGAGTTTGATGGGAAGGTGTAGAGGAATAATCACTCTGTGTCTGACCCCGGTAGTGTTTGATGGGACCGTGTGGAGGAATAATCACTCTGTGTCTGACCCCGGGTGAGTTTGATGGGAAGGTGTAGAGGAATAATCACTCTGTGTCTGACCCCGGGAGTGTTTGATGGGACCGTGTAGAGGAATAATCTCTCTGTGTCTGACCCCGGGAGTGTGTGATGGGACGGTGTGGAGGGAGATTAACTCTGTGTCTGACCCCGGGAGACTGTGATAGGCGGTGTAGAGGAATAATCTCTCTGTGTCTGACCCAGGGAGTTTGTGACGGGACGGTGTGGAGGGAGATTCACTCTGTGTCTGACCCCGGGAGTGTTTGATGGGAACGTGTAGAGGTATAATCACTCTGAGTCTGACCCCGGGAGTGTGTGATGGGCCGGCGTGGAGGGAGATTCACTCTGTGTCTGACCCCGGGAGTGTTTGATGGGACCGTGTACAGGAATAATCACTCTGTGTCTGACCGCCGGGATTGTTTGATGGGACCGTGTAGAGGAATAATCACTCTGTGTCTGACCCGGGGAGTGTTTGATGGGACCGTTTAGAGGAATAATCACTCTGTGTCTGACCATTGGAGTGTGTGATGGGACTGTGTGGAGGGAGATTCACTGTGTGTCTGACCCCGGGAGTGAGTGATGGGCCGTGTAGAGGGAGATTCACTCTGTGTCTGACCCAGGGCGTGTGTGATGGGACAGTGTAGAGAAATAATCACTCTGTGTCTGACCCCGGGAGTGTGTGATGGGACGGTGTGGAGGGAGATTCACTCTGTGTCTGAACCCGGGAGTGTTTGATGGGATCGAGTAGAGGAATAATCACTCTGTGTCTTACCCAGGGAGTGTGTGATGGGCCGGCGTTAAGGTAGATTCACTCTGTGTCTGACCCCGGGTGAGTTTGATGGGAAGGTGTAGAGGAATAATCACTCTGTGTCTGACCCCGGTAGTGTTTGATGGGACCGTGTGGAGGAATAATCACTCTGTGTCTGACCCCGGGTGAGTTTGATGGGAAGGTGTAGAGGAATAATCACTCTGTGTCTGACCCCGGGAGTGTTTGATGGGACCGTGTAGAGGAATAATCTCTCTGTGTCTGACCCCGGGAGTGTGCGATGGGACGGTGTGGAGGGAGATTAACTCTGTGTCTGACCCCGGGTGACTGTGATAGGCGGAGTAGAGGAATAATCTCTCTGTGTCTGACCCAGGGAGTTTGTGACGGGACGGTGTGGAGGGAGATTCACTCTGTGTCTGACCCCGGGAGTGTTTGATGGGAACGTGTAGAGGTATAATCACTCTGAGTCTGACCCCGGGAGTGTGTGATGGGCCGGCGTGGAGGGAGATTCACTCTGTGTCTGACCCCGGGAGTGTTTGATGGGACCGTGTACAGGAATAATCACTCTGTGTCTGACCGCCGGGAGTGTTTGATGGGACCGTGTAGAGGAATAATCACTCTGTGTCTGACCCGGGGAGTGTTTGATGGGACCGTTTAGAGGAATAATCACTCTGTGTCTGACCATTGGAGTGTGTGATGGGACTGTGTGGAGGGAGATTCACTGTGTGTCTGACCCCGGGAGTGAGTGATGGACCGTGTAGAGGGAGATTCACTCTGTCTCTGACCCAGGGCGTGTGTGATGGGACAGTGTAGAGAAATAATCACTCTGTGTCTGACCCCGGGAGTGTGTGATGGGACGGTGTGGAGGGAGATTCACTCTGTGTCTGAACCCGGGAGTGTTTGATGGGATCGAGTAGAGGAATAATCACTCTGTGTCTGACCCAGGGAGTGTGTGATGGGCCGGCGTTAAGGTAGATTCACTCTGTGTCTGACCCCGGGTGAGTTTGATGGGAAGGTGTAGAGGAATAATCACTCTGTGTCTGACCCCGGTAGTGTTTGATGGGACCGTGTGGAGGAATAATCACTCTGTGTCTGACCCCGGGTGAGTTTCATGGGACCGTGTAGAGGAATAATCTCTCTGTGTCTGACCCCGGGAGTGTGTGATGGGACGGTGTGGAGGGAGATTAACTCTGTGTCTGACCCCGGGTGACTGTGATAGGCGGAGTAGAGGAATAATCTCTCTGTGTCTGACCCAGGGAGTTTGTGACGGGACGGTGTGGAGGGAGATTCACTCTGTGTCTGACCCCGGGAGTGTTTGATGGGAACGTGTAGAGGTATAATCACTCTGAGTCTGACCCCGGGAGTGTGTGATGGGCCGGCGTGGAGGGAGATTCACTCTGTGTCTGACCCCGGGAGTGTTTGATGGGACCGTGTACAGGAATAATCACTCTGTGTCTGACCGCCGGGAGTGTTTGATGGGACCGTGTAGAGGAATAATCACTCTGTGTCTGACCCGGGGAGTGTTTGATGGGACCGTTTAGAGGAATAATCACTCTGTGTCTGACCATTGGAGTGTGTGATGGGACTGTGTGGAGGGAGATTCACTGTGTGTCTGACCCCGGGAGTGAGTGATGGGCCGTGTAGAGGGAGATTCACTCTGTCTCTGACCCAGGGCGTGTGTGATGGGACAGTGTAGAGAAATAATCACTCTGTGTCTGACCCCGGGAGTGTGTGATGGGACGGTGTGGAGGGAGATTCACTCTGTGTCTGAACCCGGGAGTGTTTGATGGGATCGAGTAGAGGAATAATCACTCTGTGTCTGACCCAGGGAGTGTGTGATGGGCCGGCGTTAAGGTAGATTCACTCTGTGTCTGACCCCGGGTCAGTTTGATGGGAAGGTGTAGAGGAATAATCACTCTGTGTCTGACCCCGGTAGTGTTTGATGGGACCGTGTGGAGGAATAATCACTCTGTGTCTGACCCCGGGTGAGTTTCATGGGAAGGTGTAGAGGAATAATCACTCTGTGTCTGACCCCGGGAGTGTTTGATGGGACCGTGTAGAGGAATAATCTCTCTGTGTCTGACCCCGGGAGTGTGTGATGGGACGGAGTGGAGGGAGATTCACTCTGTGTCTGACCCCGGGTGAGTTTGATGGGAAGGTGTAGAGGAATAATCACTCTGTGTCTGACCCCGGTAGTGTTTGATGGGACCGTGTGGAGGAATAATCACTCTGTGTCTGACCCCGGGTGAGTTTGATGGGAAGGTGTAGAGGAATAATCACTCTGTGTCTGACCCCGGGAGTGTTTGATGGGACCGTGTAGAGGAATAATCTCTCTGTGTCTGACCCCGGGAGTGTGTGATGGGACGGTGTGGAGGGAGATTAACTCTGTGTCTGACCCCGGGAGACTGTGATAGGCGGTGTAGAGGAATAATCTCTCTGTGTCTGACCCAGGGAGTTTGTGACGGGACGGTGTGGAGGGAGATTCACTCTGTGTCTGACCCCGGGAGTGTTTGATGGGAACGTGTAGAGGTATAATCACTCTGAGTCTGACCCCGGGAGTGTGTGATGGGCCGGCGTGGAGGGAGATTCACTCTGTGTCTGACCCCGGGAGTGTTTGATGGGACCGTGTACAGGAATAATCACTCTGTGTCTGACCGCCGGGATTGTTTGATGGGACCGTGTAGAGGAATAATCACTCTGTGTCTGACCCGGGGAGTGTTTGATGGGACCGTTTAGAGGAATAATCACTCTGTGTCTGACCATTGGAGTGTGTGATGGGACTGTGTGGAGGGAGATTCACTGTGTGTCTGACCCCGGGAGTGAGTGATGGGCCGTGTAGAGGGAGATTCACTCTGTGTCTGACCCAGGGCGTGTGTGATGGGACAGTGTAGAGAAATAATCACTCTGTGTCTGACCCCGGGAGTGTGTGATGGGACGGTGTGGAGGGAGATTCACTCTGTGTCTGAACCCGGGAGTGTTTGATGGGATCGAGTAGAGGAATAATCACTCTGTGTCTTACCCAGGGAGTGTGTGATGGGCCGGCGTTAAGGTAGATTCACTCTGTGTCTGACCCCGGGTGAGTTTGATGGGAAGGTGTAGAGGAATAATCACTCTGTGTCTGACCCCGGTAGTGTTTGATGGGACCGTGTGGAGGAATAATCACTCTGTGTCTGACCCCGGGTGAGTTTGATGGGAAGGTGTAGAGGAATAATCACTCTGTGTCTGACCCCGGGAGTGTTTGATGGGACCGTGTAGAGGAATAATCTCTCTGTGTCTGACCCCGGGAGTGTGCGATGGGACGGTGTGGAGGGAGATTAACTCTGTGTCTGACCCCGGGTGACTGTGATAGGCGGAGTAGAGGAATAATCTCTCTGTGTCTGACCCAGGGAGTTTGTGACGGGACGGTGTGGAGGGAGATTCACTCTGTGTCTGACCCCGGGAGTGTTTGATGGGAACGTGTAGAGGTATAATCACTCTGAGTCTGACCCCGGGAGTGTGTGATGGGCCGGCGTGGAGGGAGATTCACTCTGTGTCTGACCCCGGGAGTGTTTGATGGGACCGTGTACAGGAATAATCACTCTGTGTCTGACCGCCGGGAGTGTTTGATGGGACCGTGTAGAGGAATAATCACTCTGTGTCTGACCCGGGGAGTGTTTGATGGGACCGTTTAGAGGAATAATCACTCTGTGTCTGACCATTGGACTGTGTGATGGGACTGTGTGGAGGGAGATTCACTGTGTGTCTGACCCCGGGAGTGAGTGATGGACCGTGTAGAGGGAGATTCACTCTGTCTCTGACCCAGGGCGTGTGTGATGGGACAGTGTAGAGAAATAATCACTCTGTGTCTGACCCCGGGAGTGTGTGATGGGACGGTGTGGAGGGAGATTCACTCTGTGTCTGAACCCGGGAGTGTTTGATGGGATCGAGTAGAGGAATAATCACTCTGTGTCTGACCCAGGGAGTGTGTGATGGGCCGGCGTTAAGGTAGATTCACTCTGTGTCTGACCCCGGGTGAGTTTGATGGGAAGGTGTAGAGGAATAATCACTCTGTGTCTGACCCCGGTAGTGTTTGATGGGACCGTGTGGAGGAATAATCACTCTGTGTCTGACCCCGGGTGAGTTTCATGGGAAGGTGTAGAGGAATAATCACTCTGTGTCTGACCCCGGGAGTGTTTGATGGGACCGTGTAGAGGAATAATCTCTCTGTGTCTGACCCCGGGAGTGTGTGATGGGCCGGCGTGGAGGGAGATTCACTCTGTGTCTGACCCCGGGTGAGTTTGATGGGAAGGTGTAGAGGAATAATCAGTCTGTGTCTGACCCAGTCAGAGTTTGATGGGACCGTGTAGAGGAATAATCTCTCTGTCTCTGACCCCGGGAGTGTGTGTTCGGACGGTGTGGAGGGAGATTAACTCTGTGTCTGACCCCGGGAGAGTGTGATGGGCGGTGTAGAGGAATAATCACTCTGTGTCTGACCCAGGGAGTTTGTGACAGGACGGTGTGGAGGAATAATCACTCTGTGTCTGACCCCGGGAGTGTTTGATGGGACCGTGTAGAGGAATAATCACTCTGAGTCTGACCCCGGGGAGTGTGTGTTGGGACGGTGTAGAGGAATAATCGCTCTGTGTATGACCCCGGGAGTGTTTGATGGGACCGTGTAGAGGAATAATCTCTCTGTGTCTGACCCCGGGAGTGTGTGATGGGACGGTGTGGAGGGAGATTAACTCTGTGTCTGACCCCGGGAGACTGTGATGGGCGGTGTAGAGGAATAATCTCTCTGTGTCTGACCCAGGGAGTTTGTGACGGAACGGTGTGGAGGGAGATTCACTCTGTGTCTGACCCCGGGAGTGTTTGATGGGACCGAGTAGAGGAATAATCACTCTGTGTCTGACCCAGGGATAGTGTGATATGCCGTCGTTAAGGTAGATTCACTCTGTGTCTGACCCCGGGTGAGTTTGATGCGAAGGTGTAGAGGAATAATCACTCTGTGTCTGACACCGGTAGTGTTTGATGGGACCGTGTGGAGGAATAATCACTCTGTGTCTGACCCCGGGAGTGTTTGATGGGACCGTGTAGAGGAATAATCTCTCTGTGTCTGACCCCGGGAGTGTGTGATGGGACGGTGTGGAGGGAGATTAACTCTGTGTCTGACCCCGGGAGACTGTGATGGGCGGTGTAGAGGAATAATCTCTCTGTGTCTGACCCAGTGAGTTTGTGACGGGACGGTGTGGAGGGATATTCACTCTGTGTCTGACCCCGGGTGTGTTTGATGGGAACGTGTAGAGGTATAATCACTCTGAGTCTGACCCCGGGAGTGTGTGTTGGGACGGTGTGGACGGAGATTCACTTTGTGTCTGACCCCGGGAGTGTTTGACGTGACTGTGTAGAGGAATAATCACACTGTGTCTGACCCCGGGAGTGTGTGATGGGCCGGCGTGGAGGGAGATTCACTCTGTGTCTGACCCCGGGTGAGTTTGATGGGAAGGTGTAGAGGAATAATCAGTCTGTGTCTGACCCAGTCAGAGTTTGATGGGACCGTGTAGAGGAATAATCTCTCTGTGTCTGACCCCGGGAGTGTGTGTTCGGACGGTGTGGAGGGAGATTAACTCTGTGTCTGACCCCGGGAGAGTGTGATGGGCGGTGTAGAGGAATAATCACTCTGTGTCTGACCCAGGGAGTTTGTGACGGGACGGTGTGGAGGAATAATCACTCTGTGTCTGACCATTAGAATGTGTGATGGGACGGTGTGGAGGGAGATTCACTGTGTGTCTGACCCCGGGATTGTGTGATGGGCGGTGTAGAGGAATAATCACTCTGTGTCTGACCCCGGGAGTGTTTGATGGGACCGTGTGGAGGAATAATCACTCTGTGTTTGACCCCGGGTGAGTTTGATGGGAAGGTGTAGAGGAATAATCTCTCTGTGTCTGACCCCGGGAGTGTGTGATGGGACGGTGTGGAGGGAGATTAACTCTGTGTCTGACCCCGGGAGACTGTGATGGGCGGTGTAGAGGAATAATCTCTCTGTGTCTGACCCAGGGAGTTTTTGATGGGAACGTGTAGAGGTATAATCACTCTGAGTCTGACCCCGGGAGTGTGTGTTGGGACGGTGTGGACGGAGATTCACTTTGTGTCTGACCCCGGGAGTGTTTGATGTGACCGTGTAGAGGAATAATCACACTGTGTCTGTCCCCGGGAGTGTGTGATGGGCCGGCGTGGAGGGAGATTCACTCTGTGTCTGACCCCGGGTGAGTTTGATGGGAAGGTGTAGAGGAATAATCTGTCTGTGTCTGACCCAGTCAGAGTTTGATGGGACCGTGTAGAGGAATAATCTCTCTGTGTCTGACCCAGGGAGTTTGTGACGGGACGGTGTGGAGGAATAATCACTCTGTGTCTGACCCCGGGAGTGTTTGATGGGACCGTGTAGAGGAATAATCACTCTGAGTCTGACGCCGGGTGTGTGTGTTGGGACGGTGTAGAGGAATAATCACTCTGTGTCTGACCATTAGAATGTGTGATGGGACGGTGTGGAGGGAGATTCACTGTGTTTCTGACCCCGGGATTGTGTGATGGGCGGTGTAGAGGAATAATCACTCTGTGTCTGACCCCTGGAGTGTGTGCTGGGACGATGTGGAGGGTGGTTCACTATGTGTCTGATCCCGGGAGAGTGTGATGGGCCGGCGTTAAGGGAGATTCACTCTGTGTCTGACCGCCGGGAGTGTTTGATGGGACCGTGTAGAGGAATAATCACTCTGTGTCTGACCTCGGGAGTGTTTGATGGGACCGTTTAGAGGAATAATCACTCTGTGTCTGACCATTGGAGTGTGTGATGGGACGGTGTGGAGGGAGATTCACTGTGTGTCTGACCCCGGGAGTGAGTGATGGGCCGTGTAGAGGGGGATTCACTCTGTGTCTGACCCAGGGCGTGTGTGATGGGACAGTGTAGAGAAATAATCACTCTGTGTCTGACCCCGGGAGTGTGTGATGGGACGGTGTGGAGGGAGATTCACTCTGTGTCTGAACCCGGGTGAGTTTGATGGGACCGTGTGGAGGAATAATCACTCTGTGTTTGACCCCGGGTGAGTTTGATGGGAAGGTGTAGAGGAATAATCACTCTGTGTCTGACCCCGGGAGTGTTTGATGGGACCGTGTAGAGGAATAATCTCTCTGTGTCTGACCCCGGGAGTGTGTGATGGGACGGTGTGGAGGGAGATTAACTCTGTGTCTGACCCCGGGAGACTGTGATGGGCGGTGTAGAGGAATAATCTCTCTGTGTCTGACCCAGGGAGTTTGTGATGGGACGGTGTGGAGGGAGATTCACTCTGTGTCTGACCCCGGGAGTGTTTGATGGGAACGTGTAGAGGTATAATCACTCTGAGTCTGACCCCGGGAGTGTGTGATGGGCCGGCGTGGAGGGAGATTCACTCTGTGTCTGACCCCGGGAGTGTTTGATGGGACCGTGTACAGGAATAATCACTCTGTGTCTGACCGCCGGGAGAGTTTGATGGGACCGTGTAGAGGAATAATCACACTGTGTCAGACCCCGGGAGTGTGTGATGGGCCGGCGTGGAGGGAGATTCACTCTGTGTCTGACCCCGGGTGAGTTTGATGGGAAGGTGTAGAGGAATAATCAGTCTGTGTCTGACCCTGTCAGAGTTTGATGGGACCGTGTAGAGGAATAATCTCTCTGTGTCTGACCCCGGGAGTGTGTGTTCGGACGGTGTGGAGGGAGATTAACTCTGTGTCTGACCTCGGGAGAGTGTGATGGGCGGTGTAGAGGAATAATCACTCTGTGTCTGACCCAGGGAGTTTGTGACGGGACGGTGTGGAGGAATAATCACTCTGTGTCTGACCCCGGGAGTGTTTGATGGGACCGTGTAGAGGAATAATCACTCTGAGTCTGACCCCGGTTGAGTGTGTTGGGACGGTGTAGAGGAATAATCACTCTGTGTCTGACCCCGGGAGTGTTTGATGGGACCGTGTAGAGGAATAATCACTCTGTGTCTGACCCCGGGAGTGTGTGATGGGACGGTGTGGAGGGAGATTAACTCTGTGTCTGACCCCGGGAGTTTGTGACGGGACGGTGTGGAGGGAGATTCACTCTGTGTCTGACCCCGGGAGTGTTTGATGGGACCGAGTAGAGGAATAATCACTCTGTGTCTGACCCAGGGAGTGTGTGATGGGCCGGCGTTAAGGTAGATTCACTCTGTGTCTGACCCTGGGTGAGTTTGATGGGAAGGTGTAGAGGAATAATCTCTCTGTGTCTGACACCGGGAGTGTCTGATGGGACGGTGTGGAGGGAGATTAACTCTGTGTCTGACCCCGGGAGACTGTGATGGGCGGTGTAGAGGAATAATCTCTCTGTGTCTGACCCAGGGAGTTTGTGACGGGACGGTGTGGAGGGAGATTCACTCTGTGTCTGACCCCGGGAGTGTTTGATGGGAACGTGTAGAGGTATAATGACTCTGAGTCTGACCCCGGGAGTGTGTGTTGGGACGGTGTGGACGGAGATTCACTTTGTGTCTGACACCGGGAGTGTTTGATGTGACCGTGTAGAGGAATAATCACACTGTGTCTGACCCCGGGAGTGTGTGATGGGCCGGCGTGGAGGGAGATTCACTCTGTGTCTGACCCCGGGTGAGTTTGATGGGAAGGTTTAGAGGAATAATCAGTCTGTGTCTGACCCAGTCAGAGTTTGATGGGACCGTGTAGAGGAATAATCTCTCTGTGTCTGACCCCGGGAGTGTGTGATGGGACGGTGTGGAGGGAGATTAACTCTGTGTCTGACCCCGGGAGTGTTTGATGGGACCGAGTAGAGGAATAATCACTCTGTGTCTGACCCAGGGAGTGTGTGATGGGCCGGCGTTAAGGTAGATTCACTCTGTGTCTGACCCCGGGAGTGTTTGATGGGACCGTTTAGAGGAATAATCACTGTCTGTCTGACACACGGAGTGTTTGATGCTACCGTGTAGAGGAATAATCACTCTGTATCTGACCCCGGGAGTGTGTGATGGGCCGGCGTGGAGGGAGATTCACTCTGTGTCTGACCCCGGGAGTGTTTGATGGGACCGTGTACAGGAATAATCACTCTGTGTCTGACCGCCGGGAGTGTTTGATGGGACCGTGTAGAGGAATAATCACTCTGTGTCTGTCCCCGGGAGTGTTTGATGGGACCGTTTAGAGGAATAATCACTCTGTGTCTGACCATTGGAGTGTGTGATGGGACGGTGTGGAGGGAGATTCACTGAGTGTCTGACCCCGGGAGTGAGTGATGGGCCGTTCTAGAGGGAGATTCACTCTGTGTCTGACCCAGGGTGTGTGTGATGGGACAGTGTAGAGAAATAATCACTCTGTGTCTGACCCCGGGAGTGTGTGATGGGACGGTGTGGAGGGAGATTCACTCTGTGTCTGAACCCGGGAGTGTTTGATGGGACCGAGTAGAGGAATAATCACTCTGTGTCTGACCCAGGGAGTGTGTGATGGGCCGGCGTTAAGGTAGATTCACTCTGTGTCTGACCCCGGGTGAGTTTGATGGGAAGGTGTAGAGGAACAATCACTCTGTGTCTGACCCCGGTAGTGTTTGATGGGACCGTGTGGAGGAATAATCACTCTGTGTCTGACCCCGGCTGAGTTTGATGGGAAGGTGTAGAGGAATAATCACTCTGTGTCTGACCCCGGGAGTGTTTGATGGGACCGTGTAGAGGAATAATCTCTCTGTGTCTGACCCCGGGAGTGTGTGATGGGACGGTGTGGAGGGAGATTAACTCTGTGTCTGACCCCGGGAAACTGTGATGGGCGGTGTAGAGGAATAATCTCTCTGCGTCTGACCCAGGGAGTTTGTGACGGGACGGTGTGGAGGGAGATTCACTCTGTGTCTGACCTCGGGAGTGTTTGATGGGAACGTGTAGAGGTATAATCACTCTGAGTCTGATCCCGGGAGTGTGTGATGGGCAGGCATGGAGGGAGATTCACTCTGTGTCTGACCCCGGGAGTGTTTGATGGGACCGTGTACAGGAATAATCACTCTGTGTCTGACCGCCGGGAGTGTTTGATGGGACCGTGTAGAGGAATAATCACTCTGTGGCTGACCTCGGGAGTGTTTGATGGGACCGTTTAGAGGAATAATCACTCTGTGTCTGACCATTGGAGTGTGTGATGGGACGGTGTGGAGGGAGATTCACTGTGTGTCTGACCCCGGGAGTGAGTGATTGGCCGTGTAGAGGGAGATTCACTCTGTGTCTGACCCAGGGCGTGTGTGAAGGGACAGTGTAGAGAAATAATCACTCTGTGTCTGACTCCGGGAGTGTGTGATGGGACGGTGTGGAGGGAGATTCACTCTGTGTCTGAACCAGGGAGTGTTTGATGGGACCGAGTAGAGGAATAATCACTCTGTGTCTGACCCATGGAGTGTGTGATGGGCCGGCGTTAAGGTAGATTCACTCTGTGTCTGACCCCGGGTGAGTTTGATGGGAAGGTGTAGAGGAATAATCACTCTGTGTCTGACCCCGGTAGTGTTTGATGAGACCGTGTGGAGGAATAATCACTCTGTGTCTGACCCCGGGTGAGTTTGATGGGAAGGTGTAGAGGAATAATCACTCTGTGTCTGACCCCGGGAGTGTTTGATGGGACCGTGTAGAGGAATAATCTCTCTGTGTCTGACCCCGGGAGTGTGTGATGGGACGGTGTGGAGGGAGATTAACTCTGTGTCTGACCCCGGGAGACTGTGATGGGCGGTGTAGAGGAATAATCTCTCTGTGTCTGACCCAGGGAGTTTGTGACGGGACGGTGTGGAGGGAGATTCACTCTGTGTCTGACCCCGGGAGTGTTTGATGGGAACCTGTAGAGGTATAATCACTCTGAGTCTGACCCCGGGAGTGTGTGATGGGCCGGCGTGGAGGGAGATTCACTCTGTGTCTGACCCCGGGAGTGTTTGATGGGACCGTGTACAGGAATAATCACTCTGTGTCTGACCGCCGGGAGAGTTTGATGGGACCGTGTTGAGGAATAATCACACTGTGTCTGACCCCGGGAGTGTGTGATGGGCCGGCGTGGAGGGAGATTCACTCTGTGTCTGACCCCGGGTGAGTTTGATGGGAAGGTGTAGAGGAATAATCAGTCTGTGTCTGACCCAGTCAGAGTTTGATGGGACCGTGTAGAGGAATAATCTCTCTGTGTCTGACCCCGGGAGTGTGTGATGGGACGGTGTGGAGGGAGATTAACTCTGTGTCTGACCCCGGGAGACTGTGATGGGCGGTGTAGAGGAATAATCTCTCTGTGTCTGACCCAGGGAGTTTGTGACGGGACGGTGTGGAGGGAGATTCACTCTGTGTCTTACCCCGGGAGTGTTTGATGGGAACGTGTAGAGGTATAATCACTCTGAGTCTGACCCCGGGAGTGTGTGTTGGGACGGTGTGGACGGAGATTCACTTTGTGTCTGACCCCGGGAGTGTTTGATGTGACCGTGTCGAGGAATAATCACACTGTGTCTGACCCCGGGAGTGTGTGATGGGCCGGCGTGGAGGGAGATTCACTCTGTGTCTGACCCCGGGTGAGTTTGATGGGAAGGTGTAGAGGAATAATCAGTCTGTGTCTGACCCAGTCAGAGTTTGATGGGACCGTGTAGAGGAATAATCTCTCTGTGTCTGACCCAGGGAGTTTGTGACGGGACGGTGTGGAGGGAGATTCACTCTGTGTCTGACCCCGGGAGTGTTTGATGGGAACGTGTAGAGGTATAATCACTCTGAGTCTGACCCCGGGAGTGTGTGATGGGCCGGCGTGGAGGGAGATTCACTCTGTGTCTGACCCCGGGAGTGTTTGATGGGACCGTGTACAGGAATAATCACTCTGTGTCTGACCGCCTGGAGAGTTTGATGGGACCGTGTAGAGGAATAATCACACTGTGTCTGACCCCGGGAGTGTGTGATGGGCCGGCGTGGAGGGAGATTCACTCTGTGTCTGACCCCGGGTGAGTTTGATGGGAAGGTGTAGAGGAATAATCAGTCTGTGTCTGACCCAGTCAGAGTTTGATGGGACCGTGTAGAGGAATAATCTCTCTGTGTCTGACCCCGGGAGTGTGTGATGGGCCGGCGTGGAGGGAGATTCACTCTGTGTCTGACCCCGGGAGTGTTTGATGGGACCGTGTACAGGAATAATCACTCTGTGTCTGACCGCCGGGAGTGTTTGATGGGACCGTGTAGAGGAATAATCACACTGTCTCTGACCCCGGGAGTGTGTGATGGGCCGGCGTGGAGGAGATTCACTCTGTGTCTGACCCCGGGTGAGTTTGATGGGAAGGTGTAGAGGAATAATCAGTCTGTGTCTGACCCAGTCAGAGTTTGATGGGACCGTGTAGAGGAATAATCTCTCTGTGTCTGACCCCGGGAGTGTGTGATGGGACCGTGTAGAGGAATAATCTCTCTGTGTCTGACCCCGGGAGTGTGTGATGGGACGGTGTGGAGGGACATTAACTCTGTGTCTGACCCCGGGCGTGTGATGGGCGGTGTAGAGGAATAATCACTCTTGAGTCTGACCCCGGGAGTGTGTGTTGGGACGGTGTGGAGGGAGATTCACTCTGTGTCTGAACCCGGGAGTGTTTGATGGGACCGAGTAGAGGAATAATCACTCTGTGTCTGACCCCGGGAGTGTTTGATTGGACCGTGTACAGGAATAATCACTCTGTGTCTGATCGCCGGGAGTGTTTGATGGGACCGTGTAGAGGAATAATCACTCTGTGTCTGACCCCGGGAGTGTTTGATGGGCCGTGTAGAGGAATAATCACTCTGTGTCTGACCCAGGGAATTTGGACGGGACGGTGTGGAGGGAGATTCACTCTGTGTCTGAAGCCGGGAGTGTTTGATGGCACCGTGTAGAGGAATAATCACTCTGAGTCTGACCCCGGGAGTGTGTGTTGGGACGGTGTAGAGGAATAATCACTCTGTGTCTGACCCCGGGAGTATGTGATGTGATGGCGTGGGGGGAGATTCACTCTGTGTCTGACCCCGGGAGTGTTTGATGGGACCGTTTAGAGGAATAATCACTGTCTGTCTGACACACGGAGTGTTTGATGCTACCGTGTAGAGGAATAATCACTCTGTATCTGACCCCTGGAGTGTGATGGGCGGTGTAGAGGAATAATCACTCTGAGTCTGACCCCGGGAGTGTGTGTTGGGACGGTGTGGACTGTGATTAACTCTGTGTCTCACCCCGGGAGTGTTTGATGGGACCGTGTAGAGGAATAATCACTCTGTGTCTGACACCGGGAGTGTGTGATGGGCCGTGTAGAGGGAGATTCACTCTGTGTCTGACCCAGGGCGTGTGTGATGGGACAGTGTAGAGAAATAATCACTCTGTGTCTGACCCCGGGAGTGTGTGATGGGACGGTGTGGAGGGAGATTCACTCTGTTTCTGAACCCGGGAGTGGTTGATGGGACCGAGTAGAGGAATAATCACTCTGTGTCTGACAAAGGGAATTTGGACGGGACGGTGTGGAGGGAGATTCACTCTGTGTCTGACCCCGGGTGAGTTTGATGGGAAGGTGTAGAGGAATAATCACTCTGTGTCTGACCCCGGGAGAGATTGATGGGACCGTGTAGAGGAATAATCTCTCTGTGTCTGACCCCGGGAGTGTGTGATCGGACGGGGTGGAGGGAGATTAACTCTGTGTCTGACCCCGGGAGAGTGTGATGGGCGGTGTAGAGGAATAATCACTCTGTGTCTGACCCAGGGAATTTGGACGGGACGGTGTGGAGGGAGATTCACTCTGTGTCTGAAGCCGGGAGTGTTTGATGGCACCGTGTAGAGGAATAATCACTCTGAGTCTGACCCCGGGAGTGTGTGTTGGGACGGTGTAGAGGAATAATCACTCTGTGTCTGACTCCGGGAGTATGTGATGGGATGGCGTGGGGGGAGATTCACTCTGTGTCTGACCACGGGAGTGTTTGATGGGACCGTTTAGAGGAATAATCACTGTCTGTCTGACACACGGAGTGTTTGATGCTACCGTGTAGAGGAATAATCACTCTGTATCTGACCCCGGGAGTGTGTGATGGGCCGGCGTGGAGGGAGATTCACTGTGTGTCTGACCACGGGAGTGTTTGATGGGACCGTGTACAGGAATAATCACTCTGTGTCTGACCGCCGGGAGTGTTTGATGGGACCGTGTAGAGGAATAATCACTCTGTGTCTGACCCCGGGAGTGTTTGATGGGACCGTTTAGAGGAATAATCACTCTGTGTCTGACCATTGGAGTGTGTGATGGGACGGTGTGGAGGGAGATTCACTGTGTGTCTGACCCCGGGAGTGAGTGATGGGCCGTGGAGAGGGAGTTTCACTCTGTGTCTGACCCAGGGCGTGTGTGATGGGACAGTGTAGAGAAATAATCACTCTGTGTCTGACCCCGGGAGTGTGTGATGGGACGGTGTGGAGGGAGATTCACTCTGTGTCTGAACCCGGGAGTGTTTGATGGGACCGAGTAGAGGAATAATCACTCTGTGTCTGACCCAGGGAGTGTGTGATGGGCCGGCGTTAAGGTAGATTCACTCTGTGTCTGACCCCGGGTGAGTTTGATGGGAAGGTGTAGAGGAATAATCACTCTGTGTCTGACCCCGGTAGTGTTTGATGGGACCGTGTGGAGGAATAATCACTCTGTGTCTGACCCCGGGTGAGTTTGATGAGAAGGTGTAGAGGAATAATCACTCTGTGTCTGACCCCGGGAGTGTTTGATGGGACCGTGTAGAGGAATAATCTCTCTGTGTCTGACCCCGGGAGTGTGTGATGGGACGGTGTGGAGGGAGATTAACTCTGTGTCTGACCCAATGAGTGTGAGATGGGCCGGCGTTAAGGTAGATACACTCTGTGTCTGACCCCGGGTGAGTTTGATGGGAAGGTGTAGAGGAATAATCACTCTGTGTCTGACCCCGGTAGTGTTTGATGGGACCGTGTGGAGGAATAATCACTCTGTGTCTGACCCGGGTGAGTTTGATGGGAAGGTGTAGAGGAATAATCACTCTGTGTCTGACCCCGGGAGTGTTTGATGGGACCTTGTAGAGGAATAATCTCTCTGTGTCTGACCCCGGGAGACTGTGATGGGCGGTGTAGAGGAATAATCTCTCTGTGTCTGACCCAGGGAGTTTGTGACGGGACGGTGTGGAGGGAGATTCACTCTCTGTCTGACCCCGGGTGAGTTTGATGGGAAGGTGTAGAGGAATAATCACTCTGTGTCTGACCCCGGTAGTGTTTGATGGGACCGTGTGGAGGAATAATCACTCTGTGTCTGACCCCGGGTGAGTTTGATGAGAAGGTGTAGAGGAATAATCACTCTGTGTCTGACCCCGGGAGTGTTTGATGGGACCGTGTAGAGGAATAATCTCTCTGTGTCTGACCCCGGGAGAGTGTGATGGGACGGTGTGGAGGGAGATTAACTCTGTGTCTGACCCAATGAGTGTGAGATGGGCCGGCGTTAAGGTAGATACACTCTGTGTCTGACCCCGGGTGAGTTTGATGGGAAGGTGTAGAGGAATAATCACTCTGTGTCTGACCCCGGTAGTGTTTGATGGGACCGTGTGGAGGAATAATCACTCTGTGTCTGACCCCGGGAGTGTTTGATGGGACCGTGTAGAGGAATAATCTCTCTGTGTCTGACCCCGGGAGACTGTGATGGGCGGTGTAGAGGAATAATCTCTCTGTGTCTGACCCAGGGAGTTTGTGACGGGACGGTGTGGAGGGAGATTCACTCTGTGTCTGACCCCGGGATTGTTTGATGGGAACGTGTAGAGGTATAATCACTCTGAGTCTGACCCCGGGAGTGTGTTTTGGGACGGTGTGGACGGAGATTCACTTTGTGTCTGACCCCGGGAGTGTTTGATTGGACCGTGTACAGGAATAATCACTCTGTGTCTGACCCCGGTAGTGTTTGATGGGACCGTGTGGAGGAATAATCACTCTGTGTCTGACCCCGGGTGAGTTTGATGAGAAGGTGTAGAGGAATAATCACTCTGTGTCTGACCCCGGGAGTGTTTGATGGGACCGTGTAGAGGAATAATCTCTCTGTGTCTGACCCCGGGAGTGTGTGATGGGACGGTGTGGAGGGAGATTAACTCTGTGTCTGACCCAATGAGTGTGAGATGGGCCGGCGTTAAGGTAGATACACTCTGTGTCTGACCCCGGGTGAGTTTGATGGGAAGGTGTAGAGGAATAATCACTCTGTGTCTGACCCCGGTAGTGTTTGATGGGACCGTGTGGAGGAATAATCACTCTGTGTCTGACCCCGGGAGTGTTTGATGGGACCGTGTAGAGGAATAATCTCTCTGTGTCTGACCCCGGGAGACTGTGATGGGCGGTGTAGAGGAATAATCTCTCTGTGTCTGACCCAGGGAGTTTGTGACGGGACGGTGTGGAGGGAGATTCACTCTGTGTCTGACCCCGGGATTGTTTGATGGGAACGTGTAGAGGTATAATCACTCTGAGTCTGACCCCGGGAGTGTGTTTTGGGACGGTGTGGACGGAGATTCACTTTGTGTCTGACCCCGGGAGTGTTTGATTGGACCGTGTACAGGAATAATCACTCTGTGTCTGACCGCCGGGAGTGTTTGATGGGACCGTGTAGAGGAATAATCACTCTGTGTCTGATCCCGGGAGTGTGTGATGGGCCGTGTAGAGGGAGATTCACTCTGTGTCTGACCCAGGCCGTGTGTGATGGGACAGTGTAGAGAAATAATCACTCTGTGTCTGACCCCGGGAGTGTGTGATGGGACGGTGTGGAGGGAGATTCACTCTGTGTCTGAACCCGGGAGTGGTTGATGGGACCGAGTAGAGGAATAATCACTCTGTGTCTGACCAAGGGAATTTGGACGGGACTGTGTGGAGGGAGATTCACTCTGTGTCTGACCCCGGGTGAGTTTGATGGGAAGGTCTAGAGGAATAATCACTCTGTGCCTGACCCCGGGAGAGATTGATGGGACCGTGTAGAGTAATAATCTCTCTGTGTCTGACCCCGGGAGTGTGTGATCGGACGGGGTGGAGGGAGATTAACTCTGTGTCTGACCCCGGGAGAGTGTGATGGGCGGTGTAGAGGAATAATCACTCTGTGTCTGACCCAGGGAATTTGGACGGGACGGTGTGGAGGGAGATTCACTCTGTGTCTGAAGCCGGGAGTGTTTGATGGCACCTTGTAGAGGAATAATCACTCTGAGTCTGACCCCGGGAGTATGTGATGGGATGGCGTGGGGGGAGATTCACTCTGTGTCTGACCCCGGGAGAGTTTGATGGGACCGTGTACAGGAATAATCACTGTCTGTCTGACACACGGAGTGTTTGATGCTACCGTGTAGAGGAATAATCACTCTGTATCTGACCCCGGGAGTGTGTGATGGGCCGGCGTGGAGGGAGATTCACTCTGTGTCTGACCCCGGGAGTGTTTGATGGGACCGTGTACAGGAATAATCACTCTGTGTCTGACCGCCGGGAGTGTTTGATGGGACCGTGTAGAGGAATAATCACTCTGTGTCTGACCCCGGGAGTGTTTGATGGGACCGTTTAGAGGAATAATCACTCTGTGTCTGACCATTGGAGTGTGAGATGGGACGGTGTGGAGGGAGATTCACTCTGTGTCTGACCCAGGGCGTGTGTGATGGGACAGTGTAGAGAAATAATCACTCTGTGTCTGACCCCGGGAGTGTGTGATGGGACGGTGTGGAGGGAGATTCACTCTGTTTCTGAACCCGGGAGTGGTTGATGGGACCGAGTAGAGGAATAATCACTCTGTGTCTGACCAAGGGAATTTGGACGGGACGGTGTGGAGGGAGATTCACTCTGTGTCTGACCCCGGGTGAGTTTGATGGGAAGGTGTAGAGGAATAATCACTCTGTGTCTGACCCCGGGAGAGATTGATGGGACCGTGTAGAGGAATAATCTCTCTGTGTCTGACCCCGGGAGTGTGTGATCGGACGGGGTGGAGGGAGATTAACTCTGTGTCTGACCCAGGGAGAGTGTGATGGGCGGTGTAGAGGAATAATCACTCTGTGTCTGACCCAGGGAATTTGGACGGGACGGTGTGGAGGGAGATTCACTCTGTGTCTGAAGCCGGGAGTGTTTGATGGCACCGTGTAGAGGAATAATCACTCTGAGTCTGACCCCGGGAGTGTGTGTTGGGACGGTGTAGAGGAATAATCACTCTGTGTCTGACCCCGGGAGTATGTGATGGGATGGCGTGGGGGGAGATTCACTCTGTGTCTGACCACGGGAGTGTTTGATGGGACCGTTTAGAGGAATAATCACTGTCTGTCTGACACACGGAGTGTTTGATGCTACCGTGTAGAGGAATAATCACTCTGTATCTGACCCCGGGAGTGTGTGATGGGCCGGCGTGGAGGGAGATTCACTGTGTGTCTGACCCCGGGAGTGTTTGATGGGACCGTGTACAGGAATAATCACTCTGTGTCTGACCGCCGGGAGTGTTTGATGGGACCGTGTAGAGGAATAATCACTCTGTGTCTGACCCCGGGAGTGTTTGATGGGACCGTTTAGAGGAATAATCACTCTGTGTCTGACCATTGGAGTGTGTGATGGGACGGTGTGGAGGGAGATTCACTGTGTGTCTGACCCCGGGAGTGAGTGATGGGCCGTGTAGAGGGAGTTTCACTCTGTGTCTGACCCAGGGCGTGTGTGATGGGACAGTGTAGAGAAATAATCACTCTGTGTCTGACCCCGGGAGTGTGTGATGGGACGGTGTGGAGGGAGATTCACTCTGTGTCTGAACCCGGGAGTGTTTGATGGGACCGAGTAGAGGAATAATCACTCTGTGTCTGACCCAGGGAGTGTGTGATGGGCCGGCGTTAAGGTAGATTCACTCTGTGTCTGACCCCGGGTGAGTTTGATGGGAAGGTGTAGAGGAATAATCACTCTGTGTCTGACCCCGGTAGTGTTTGATGGGACCGTGTGGAGGAATAATCACTCTGTGTCTGACCCCGGGTGAGTTTGATGAGAAGGTGTAGAGGAATAATCACTCTGTGTCTGACCCCGGGAGTGTTTGATGGGACCGTGTAGAGGAATAATCTCTCTGTGTCTGACCCCGGGAGTGTGTGATGGGACGGTGTGGAGGGAGATTAACTCTGTGTCTGACCCAATGAGTGTGAGTTGGGCCGGCGTTAAGGTAGATTCACTCTGTGTCTGACCCCGGGTGAGTTTGATGGGAAGGTGTAGAGGAATAATCACTCTGTGTCTGACCCCGGTAGTGTTTGATGGGACCGTGTGGAGGAATAATCACTCTGTGTCTGACCCGGGTGAGTTTGATGGGAAGGTGTAGAGGAATAAGCACTCTGTGTCTGACCCCGGGAGTGTTTGATGGGACCGTGTAGAGGAATAATCTCTCTGTGTCTGACCCCGGGAGACTGTGATGGGCGGTGTAGAGGAATAATCTCTCTGTGTCTGACCCAGGGAGTTTGTGACGGGACGGTGTGGAGGGAGATTCACTCTGTGTCTGACCCCGGGAGTGTTTGATGGGAACGTGTAGAGGTATAATCACTCTGAGTCTGACCCCGGGAGTGTGTTTTGGGACGGTGTGGACGGAGATTCACTTTGTGTCTGACCCCGGGAGTGTTTGATTGGACCGTGTACAGGAATAATCACTCTGTGTCTGACCGCCGGGAGTGTTTGATGGGACCGTGTAGAGGAATAATCACTCTGTGTCTGACCCCGGGAGTGTTTGATGGGCAGTGTAGAGGAATAATCACTCTGTGTCTGATCCCGGGAGTGTGTGATGGGCCGTGTAGAGGGAGATTCACTCTGTGTCTGACCCAGGCCGTGTGTGATGGGACAGTGTAGAGAAATAATCACTCTGTGTCTGACCCGGGGAGTGTGTGATGGGACGGTGTGGACGGAGATTCACTCTGTGTCTGAACCCGGGAGTGGTTGATGGGACCGAGTAGAGGAATAATCACTCTGTGTCTGACCAAGGGAATTTGGACGGGACTGTGTGGAGGGAGATTCACTCTGTGTCTGACCCCGGGTGAGTTTGATGGGAAGGTGTAGAGGAATAATCACTCTGTGCCTGACCCCGGGAGAGATTGATGGGACCGTGTAGAGTAATAATCTCTCTGTGTCTGACCCCGGGAGTGTGTGATCGGACGGGGTGGAGGGAGATTAACTCTGTGTCTGACCCCGGGAGAGTGTGATGGGCGGTGTAGAGGAATAATCACTCTGTGTCTGACCCAGGGAATTTGGACGGGACGGTGTGGAGGGAGATTCACTCTGTGTCTGACCCCGGGAGTATGTGATGGGATGGCGTGGGGGGAGATTCACTCTGTGTCTGACCCCGGGAGTGTTTGATGGGACCGTGTACAGGAATAATCACTGTCTGTCTGACACACGGAGTGTTTGATGCTACCGTGTAGAGGTATAATCACTCTGTATCTGACCCCGGGAGTGTGTGATGGGCCGGCGTGGAGGGAGATTCACTCTGTGTCTGACCCCGGGAGTGTTTGATGGGACCGTGTACAGGAATAATCACTCTGTGTCTGACCGCCGGGAGTGTTTGATGGGACCGTGTAGAGGAATAATCACTCTGTGTCTGACCCCGGGTGTGTTTGATGGGACCGTTTAGAGGAATAATCACTCTGTGTCTGACCATTGGAGTGTGAGATGGGACGGTGTGGAGGGAGATTCACTGTGTGTCTGACCCCGGGAGTGAGGGATGGGCCGTGTAGAGGGAGTTTCACTCTGTGTCTGACCCAGGGCGTGTGTGATGGGACAGTGTAGATAAATAATCACTCTGTGTCTGACCCCGGGAGTGTGTGATGGGACGGTGTGGAGGGAGATTCACTCTGTGTCTGAACCCGGGAGTGTTTGATGGGACCGTGTGGAGGAATA
Source organism: Hypanus sabinus (assembly GCF_030144855.1). NCBI lineage: Eukaryota > Metazoa > Chordata > Chondrichthyes > Myliobatiformes > Dasyatidae > Hypanus > Hypanus sabinus. The sequence goes on from NW_026779177.1 coordinate 745,445, forward strand.
ATCACTCTGTGTCTGACCCCGGTAGTGTTTGATGGGACCGTGTGGAGGAATAATCACTCTGTGTCTGATCCCGGGTGAGTTTGATGGGAAGGTGTAGAGGAATAATCACTCTGTGTCTGACCCCGGGAGTGTTTGATGGGACCTTGTAGAGGAATAATCTCTCTGTGTCTGACCCCGGGAGTGTGTGATGGGACGGTGTGGAGGGAGATTAACTCTGTGTCTGACCCCGGGAGACTGTGATGGGCGGTGTAGAGGAATAATCTCTCTGTGTCTGACCCCAGGGAGTTTGTGACGGGACGGTGTGGAGGGAGATTCACTCTGTGTCTGACCCCGGGAGTGTTTGATGGGAACGTGTAGAGGTATAATCACTCTGAGTCTGACCCCGGGAGTGTGTTTTGGGACGGTGTGGACGGAGATTCACTTTGTGTCTGACCCCGGGAGTGTTTGATTGGACCGTGTACAGGAATAATCACTCTGTCTCTGATCGCCGGGAGTGTTTGATGGGACCGTGTAGAGGAATAATCACTCTGTGTCTGACCCCGGGAGTGTTTGATGGGCCGTGTACAGGAATAATCACTCTGTGTCTGATCCCGGGAGTGTGTGATGGGCCGTGTAGAGGGAGATTCACTCTGTGTCTGACCCAGGGCGTGTGTGATAGGACAGTGTAGAGAAATAATCACTCTGTGTCTGACCCCGGGAGTGTGTGATGGGACGGTGTGGAGGGAGGTTCACTCTGTGTCTGAACCCGGGAGTGGTTGATGGGACCGAGTAGAGGAATAATCACTCTGTGTCTGTCCAAGGGAATTTGGACGGGACGGTGTGGAGGGAGATTCACTCTGTGTCTGACCCCGGGTGAGTTTGATGGGAAGGTGTAGAGGAATAATCACTCTGTGTCTGACCCCGGGAGAGATTGATGGGACCGTGTAGAGGAATAATCTCTCTGTGTCTGACCCCGGGAGTGTGTGATCGGACGGGGTGGAGGGAGATTAACTCTGTGTCTGACCCCGGGAGAGTGTGATGGGCGGTGTAGAGGAATAATCACTCTGTGTCTGACCCAGGGAATTTGGACGGGACGGTGTGGAGGGAGATTCACTCTGTGTCTGAAGCCGGGAGTGTTTGATGGCACCGTGTAGAGGAATAATCACTCTGAGTCTGACCCCGGGAGTGTGTGTTGGGACCGTTTAGAGGAATAATCACTGTCTGTCTGACACACGGAGTGTTTGATGCTACCGTGTAGAGGAATAATCACTCTGTATCTGACCCCTGGAGTGTGTGATGGGCCGGCGTGGAGGGAGATTCACTGTGTGTCTGACCCCGGGAGAGTGTGATGGGACCGTGTAGAGGAATAATCTCTCTGTGTCTGACCCCGGGAGTGTGTGATGGGACGGTGTGGAGAGACATTAACTCTGTGTCTGACCCCGGGAGTGTGATGGGCGGTGTAGAGGAATAATCACTCTGAGTCTGACCCCGGGAGTGTGTGTTGGGACGGTGTGGACTGTGATTAACTCTGTGTCTGACCCCGGGAGAGTGTGATGTGACCGTGTAGAGGAATAATCACTCTGTGTCTGACCCCGGGAGTGTGTGATGGGACGGTGTGGAGGGAGATTCACTGTGTCTCACCCCGGGAGTGTTTGATGGGACCGTGTAGAGGAATAATCACTGTCTGTCTGACACACGGAGTGTTTGATGCTACCGTGTAGAGGAATAATCACTCTGTATCTGACCCCTGGAGTGTGTGATGGGCCGGCGTGGAGGGAGATTCACTGTGTGTCTGACCCCGGGAGTGTTTGATGGGACCGTGTACAGGAATAATCACTCTGTGTCTGACCGCCTGGAGTGTTTGATGGGACCGTGTAGAGGAATAATCTCTCTGTGTCTGACCCCGGGAGAGTGTGATGGGACCGTGTAGAGGAATAATCTCTCTGTGTCTGACCCCGGGAGTGTGTGATGGGACGGTGTGGAGAGACATTAACTCTGTGTCTGACCCCGGGAGTGTGATGGGCGGTGTAGAGGAATAATCACTCTGAGTCTGACCCCGGGAGTGTGTGTTGGGACGGTGTGGACTGTGATTAACTCTGTGTCTGACCCCGGGAGAGTGTGATGTGACCGTGTAGAGGAATAATCACTCTGTGTCTGACCCCGGGAGTGTGTGATGGGACGGTGTTGAGGGAGATTCACTGTGTCTCACCCCGGGAGAGTTTGATGGGACCGTGTAGAGGAATAATCACTCTGTGTCTGACCCCGGGAGTGTGTGATGGGCCGGCGTGGAGGGAGATTCACTCTGTGTCTGACCCCGGGTGAGTTTGATGGGACCGTGTAGAGGAATAATCATTCTGAGTCTAACCCCGGGAGTGTGTTTTGGGACGGTGTGGACGGAGATTCACTTTGTGTCTGACCCCGGGACTGTTTGATTGGACCGTGTACAGGAATAATCACTCTGTGTCTGACCGCCGGGAGTGTTTGATGGGACCGTGTAGAGGAATAATCACTCTGTGTCTGACCCCGGGAGTGTTTGATGGGCCGTGTAGAGGAATAATCACTCTGTGTCTGATCCCGGGAGTGTGTGATGGGCCGTGTAGAGGGAGATTCACTCTGTGTCTGACCCAGGGCGTGTGTGATGGGACAGTGTAGAGAAATAATCACTCTGTGTCTGACCCCGGGAGTGTGTGATGGGCCGGCGTGGAGGGAGATTCACTCTGTGTCTGACCCCGGGTGAGTTTGATGGGAAGGTGTAGAGGAATAATCACTCTGTGTCTGACCCCGGTAGTGTTTGATGGGACCGTGTGGAGGAATAATCACTCTGTGTCTGACCCCGGGTGAGTTTGATGAGAAGGTGTAGAGGAATAATCACTCTGTGTCGGACCCCGGGAGTGTTTGATGGGACCGTGTAGAGGAATAATCTCTCTGTGTCTGACCATTGGAGTGTGTGATGGGACGGTGTGGAGGGAGATTCACTGTGTGTCTGACCCCGGGAGTGAGTGATGGGCCGTGTAGAGGGAGTTTCACTCTGTGTCTGACCCAGGGCGTGTGTGATGGGACAGTGTAGAGAAATAATCACTCTGTGTCTGACCCCGGGAGTGTGTGATGGGACGGTGTGGAGGGAGATTCACTCTGTGTCTGAACCCGGGAGTGTTTGATGGGACCGTAGAGGAATAATCACTCTGTGTCTGACCCAGGGAGAGTGTGATGGGCCGGCGTTAAGGTAGATTCACTCTGTGTCTGACCCCGGGTGAGTTTGATGGGAAGGTGTAGAGGAATAATCACTCTGTGTCTGACCTCGGTAGTGTTTGATGGGACCGTGTGGAGGAATAATCACTCTGTGTCTGACCCCGGGTGAGTTTGATGGGAAGGTGTAGAGGAATAATCACTCTGTGTCTGACCCCGGGAGTGTTTGATGGGACCTTGTAGAGGAATAATCTCTCTGTGTCTGACCCCGGGAGTGTGTGATGGGACGGTGTGGAGGGAGATTCACTCTGTGTCTGACCCCGGGAGTGTTTGATGGGAACGTGTAGAGGTATAATCACTCTGCGTCTGAACCCGGGAGTGTGTTTTGGGACGGTGTGGACGGAGATTCACTTTGTGTCTGACCCCGGGAGTGTTTGATTGGACCGTGTACAGGAATAATCACTCTGTGTCTGATCGCCGGGAGTGTTTGATGGGACCGTGTAGAGGAATAATCACTCTGTGTCTGACCCCGGGAGTGTTTGATGGGCCGTGTACAGGAATAATCACTCTGTGTCTGATCCCGGGAGTGTGTGATGGGCCGTGTAGAGGGAGATTCACTCTGTGTCTGACCCAGGGCGTGTGTGATAGGACAGTGTAGAGAAATAATCACTCTGTGTCTGAACCCCGGAGTGGTTGATGGGACCGAGTAGAGGAATAATCACTCTGTGTCTGACCAAGGGAATTTGGACGGGACGGTGTGGAGGGAGATTCACTGTGTGTCTGACCCCGGGAGTGTTTGATGCGACCGTGTACAGGAATAATCACTCTGTGTCTGACCGCCGGGAGTGTTTGATGGGCCGGCGATAAGGTAGATTCACTCTGTGTCTGACCCCGGGTGAGTTTGATGAGAAGGTGTAGAGGAATAATCACTCTGTGTCTGACCCCGGTAGTGTTTGATGGGACCGTGTAGAGGAATAATCTCTCTGTGTCTGACCCCGGGAGTGTGTGATGGGACGGTGTGGAGGGAGATTAACTCTGTGTCTGACCCAATGAGTGTGAGATGGGCCGGCGTTAAGGTAGATTCACTCTGTGTCTGACCCCTGGTGAGTTTGATGGGAAGGTGTAGAGGAATAATCACTCTGTGTCTGACCCCGGTAGTGTTTGATGGGACCGTGTGGAGGAATAATCACTCTGTGTCTGACCCCGGGTGAGTTTGATGGGAAGGTGTAGAGGAATAATCACTCTGTGTCTGACCCCGGGAGTGTTTGATGGGACCGTGTAGAGGAATAATCTCTCTGTGTCTGACCCCGGGAGACTGTGATGGGCGGTGTAGAGGAATAATCTCTCTGTGTCTGACCCAGGGAGTTTGTGACGGGACGGTGTGGAGGGAGATTCACTCTGTGTCTGACCCCGGGAGTGTTTGATGGGAACGTGTAGAGGTATAATCACTCTGTGTCTGACCGCCGGGAGTGTTTGATGGGACCGTGTAGAGGAATAATCACTCTGTGTCTGATCCCGGGAGTGTGTGATGGGCCGTGTAGAGGGAGATTCACTCTGTGTCTGACCCAGGCCGTGTGTGATGGGACAGTGTAGAGAAATAATCACTCTGTGTCTGACCCCGGGAGTGTGTGATGGGACGGTGTGGAGGGAGATTCACTCTGTGTCTGAACCCGGGAGTGGTTGATGGGACCGAGTAGAGGAATAATCACTCTGTGTCTGACCAAGGGAATTTGGACGGGACTGTGTGGAGGGAGATTCACTCTGTGTCTGACCCCGGGTGAGTTTGATGGGAAGGTGTAGAGGAATAATCACTCTGTGTCTGACCCCGGGAGAGATTGATGGGACCGTGTAGAGTAATAATCTCTCTGTGTCTGACCCCGGGAGTGTGTGATCGGACGGGGTGGAGGGAGATTAACTCTGTGTCTGACCCCGGGAGAGTGTGATGGGCGGTGTAGAGGAATAATCACTCTGTGTCTGACCCAGGGAATTTGGACGGGACGGTGTGGAGGGAGATTCACTCTGTGTCTGAAGCCGGGAGTGTTTGATGGCACCTTGTAGAGGAATAATCACTCTGAGTCTGACCCCGGGAGTGTGTGTTGGGACGGTGTAGAGGAATAATCACTCTGTGTCTGACCCCGGGAGTATGTGATGGGATGGCGTGGGGGGAGATTCACTCTGTGTCTGACCCCGGGAGTGTTTGATGGGACCGTGTACAGGAATAATCACTGTCTGTCTGACACACGGAGTGTTTGATGCTACCGTGTAGAGGAATAATCACTCTGTATCTGACCCCGGGAGTGTGTGATGGGCCGGCGTGGAGGGAGATTCACTCTGTGTCTGACCCCGGGAGTGTTTGATGGGACGGTGTACAGGAATAATCACTCTGTGTCTGACCGCCGGGAGTGTTTGATGGGACCGTGTAGAGGAATAATCACTCTGTGTCTGACCCCGGGAGTGTTTGATGGGACCGTTTAGAGGAATAATCACTCTGTGTCTGACCATTGGAGTGTGTGATGGGACGGTGTGGAGGGAGATTCACTGTGTGTCTGACCCCGGGAGTGAGTGATGGGCCGTGTAGAGGGAGTTTCACTCTGTGTCTGACCCAGGGCGTGTGTGATGGGACAGTGTAGAGAAATAATAACTCTGTGTCTGACCCCGGTAGTGTGTGATGGGACGGTGTGGAGGGAGATTCACACTGTGTCTGAACCCGGGAGTGTTTGATGGGACCGTAGAGGAATAACCACTCTGTGTCTGACCCAGGGAGTGTGTGATGGGCCGGCGTTAAGGTAGATTCACTCTGTGTCTGACCCCGGGTGAGTTTGATGGGAAGGTGTAGAGGAATAATCACTCTGTGTCTGACCCCGGTAGTGTTTGATGGGACCGTGTGGAGGAATAATCACTCTGTGTCTGACCCCGGGTGAGTTTGATGGGAAGGTGTAGAGGAATAATCACTCTGTGTCTGACCCCGGGAGTGTTTGATGGGACCTTGTAGAGGAATAATCTCTCTGTGTCTGACCCCGGGAGTGTGTGATGGGACGGTGTGGAGGGAGATTAACTCTGTGTCTGACCCCGGGAGACTGTGATGGGCGGTGTAGAGGAATAATCTCTCTGTGTCTGACCCAGGGAGTTTGTGACGGGACGGTGTGGAGGGAGATTCACTCTGTGTCTGACCCCGGGAGTGTTTGATGGGTCCGTGTACAGGAATAATCACTCTGTGTCTGACCGCCGGGAGTGTTTGATGGGACCGTGTAGAGGAATAATCACTCTGTGTCTGACCCCGGGAATGTTTGATGGGACCGTTTAGAGGAATAATCACTCTGTGTCTGACCATTGGAGTGTGTGATGGGACGGTGTGGAGGGAGATTCACTGTGTGTCTGACCCCGGGAGTGAGTGATGGGCCGTGTAGAGGGAGATTCACTCTGTGTCTGACCCAGGGCGTGTGTGATGGGACAGTGTAGAGAAATAATCACTCTGTGTCTGACCCCGGGAGTGTGTGATGGGACGGTGTGGAGGGAGATTCACTCTGTGTCTGAACCCGGGAGTGTTTGATGGGACCGAGAAGAGGAATAATCACTCTGAGTCTGACCCCGGGAGTGTGTGATGGGCCGGCGTGGAGGGAGATTCACTCTGTGTCTGACCCCGGGAGTGTTTGATGGGACCGTGTACAGGAATAATCACTCTGTGTCTGACCGCCGGGAGTGTTTGATGGGACCGTGTAGAGGAATATTCACTCTGTGTCTGACCCCGGGAGTGTTTGATGGGACCGTGTAGAGGAATAATCTCTCTGTGTCTGACCCCGGGAGTGTGTGATGGGACGGAGTGGAGGGAGATTAACTCTGTGTCTGACCCCGGGAGACTGTGATGGGCGGTGTAGAGGAATAATCTCTCTTTGTCTGACCCAGGGAGGTTGGGACGGGACGGTGTGGAGGGAGATTCACTCTGTGTCTGACCCCGGGAGTGTTTGATGGGAACGTGTGGAGGTATAATCACTCTGAGTCTGACCCCGGGAGTGTGTGATGGGCCAGCGTGGAGGGAGATTCACTCTGTGTCTGACCCCGGGAGTGTTTGATGGGACCGTGTACAGGAATAATCACTCTGTGTCTGACCGCCGGGAGTGTTTGATGGGACCGTGTAGAGGAATAATCACTCTGTGTCTGACCCCGGGAGTGTTTGATGGGACCGTTTAGAGGAATAATCACTCTGTGTCTGACCATTGGAGTGTGTGATGGGACGGTGTGGAGGGAGATTCACTGTGTGTCTGACCCCGGGAGTGAGTGATGGGCCGTGTAGAGGGAGATTCACTCTGTCTCTGACCCAGGGCGTGTGTGATGGGACAGTGTAGAGAAATAATCACTCTGTGTCTGACCCCGGGAGAGTGTGATGGGACGGTGTGGAGGGAGATTCACTCTGTGTCTGAACCCGGGAGTGTTTGTTGGGACCGTAGAGGAATAATCACTCTGTGTCTGACCCAGGGAGTGTGTGATGGGCCGGCGTTAAGGTAGATTCACTCTGTGTCTGACCCCGGGTGAGTTTGATGGGAAGGTGTAGAGGAATAATCACTCTGTGTCTGACCCCGGTAGTGTTTGATGGGACCGTGTGGAGGAATAATCACTCTGTGTCTGACCCCGGGTGAGTTTGATGGGAAGGTGTAGAGGAATAATCACTCTGTGTCTGACCCCGGGAGTGTTTGATGGGACCTTGTAGAGGAATAATCTCTCTGTGTCTGACCCCGGGAGTGTTTGATGGGAACGTGTAGAGGTATAATCACTCTGAGTCTGACCCCGGGAGTGTGTGATGGGCCGGCGTGGAGGGAGATTCACTCTGTGTCTGACCCCGGGAGTGTTTGATGGGACCGTGTACAGGAATAATCACTCTGTGTCTGACCGCCGGGAGTGTTTGATGGGACCGTGTAGAGGAATAATCACTCTGTGTCTGACCCCGGGAGTGTTTGATGGGACCGTTTAGAGGAATAATCACTCTGTGTCTGACCATTGGAGTGTGTGATGGGACGGTGTGGAGGGAGATTCACTGTGTGTCTGACCCCGGGAGTGAGTGATGGGCGGTGTAGAGGGAGATTCACTCTGTGTCTGACCCAGGGCGTGTGTGATGGGACAGTGTAGAGAAATAATCACTCTGTGTCTGACCCCGGGAGTGTGTGATGGGACGGTGTGGAGGGAGATTCACTCTGTGTCTGAACCCGGGAGTGTTTGATGGGACCGAGTAGAGGAATAATCACTCTGTGTCTGACCCAGGGAGTGTGTGATGGGCCGGCGTTAAGGTAGATTCACTCTGTGTCTGACCCCGGGTGAGTTTGATGGGAAGGTGTAGAGGAATAATCACTCTGTGTCTGACCCCGGTAGTGTTTGATGGGACCGTGTGGAGGAATAATCTCTCTGTGTCTGACCCCGGGTGAGTTTGATGGGAAGGTGTAGAGGAATAATCACTCTGTGTCTGACCCCGGGAGTGTTTGATGGGACCGTGTAGAGGAATAATCTCTCTGTGTCTGACCCCGGGAGTGTGTGATGGGACGGAGTGGAGGGAGATTAACTCTGTGTCTGACCCCGGGAGACTGTGATGGGCGGTGTAGAGGAATAATCTCTCTGTGTCTGACCCAGGGAGTTTGTGACGGGACGGTGTGGAGGGAGATTCACTCTGTGTCTGACCCCGGGAGTGTTTGATGGGAACGTGTGGAGGTATAATCACCCTGAGTCTGACCCCGGGAGTGTGTGATGGGCCGGCGTGGAGGGAGATTCACTCTGTGTCTGACCGCCGGGAGTGTTTGATGGGAACGTGTAGAGGAATAATCACTCTGTGTCTGACCCCGTGAGTGTGTGATGGGACCGTGTAGAGGAATAATCTCTCTGTGTCTGACCCCGGGAGTGTGTGATGGGACGGAGTGGAGGGAGATTAACTCTGTGTCTGACCCCGGGAGACTGTGATGGGCGGTGTAGAGGAATAATCTCTCTGTGTCTGACCCAGGGAGTTTGTGACGGGACGGTGTGGAGGGAGATTCACTCTGTGTCTGACCCCGGGAGTGTTTGATGGGAACGTGTGGAGGTATAATCACTCTGAGTCTGACCCCGGGAGTGTGTGATGGGCCGGCGTGGAGGGAGATTCACTCTGTGTCTGACCCCGGGAGTGTTTGATGGGACCGTGTACAGGAATAATCACTCTGTGTCTGACCGCCGGGAGTGTTTGACGGGACCGTGTAGAGGAATAATCACTCTGTGTCTGACCCCGGGAGTGTTTGATGGGACCGTTTAGAGGAATAATCACTCTGTGTCTGACCATTGGAGTGTGTGATGGGACGGTGTGGAGGGAGATTCACTGTGTGTCTGACCCCGGGAGTGAGTGATGGGCCGTGTAGAGGGAGATTCACTTTGTGTCTGACCTAGGGCGTGTGTGATGGGACAGTGTAGAGAAATAATCACTCTGTGTCTGACCCCGGGAGTGTGTGATGGGACGGTGTGGAGGGAGATTCACACTGTGTCTGAACCCGGGAGTGTTTGATGGGACCGAGTAGAGGAATAATCACTCTGTGTCTGACCCAGGGAGTGTGTGATGGGCCGGCGTTAAGGTAGATTCACTGTGTGTCTGACCGCGGGTGAGTTTGATGGGAAGGTGTAGAGGAATAATCACTCTGTGTCTGACCCAGGTAGTGTTTGATGGGACCGTGTGGAGGAATAATCACTCTGTGTCTGACCCCGGGTGAGTTTGATGGGAAGGTGTAGAGGAATAATCACTCTGTGTCTGACCCCGGGAGTGTTTGATGGGACCGTGTAGAGGAATAATCTCTCTGTGTCTGACCCCGGGAGTGTGTGATGGGACGGAGTGGAGGGAGATTCTCTCTGTGTCTGACCCCGGGAGTGTTTGATGGGACCGTGTAGAGGAATAATCACACTGTGTCTGACCCCGGGAGTGTGTGATGGGCCGGCGTGGAGGGAGATTCACTCTGTGTCTGACCCCGGGTGAGTTTGATGGGAAGGTGTAGAGCAATAATCAGTCTGTGTCTGACCCAGTCAGAGTTTGATGGGACCGTGTAGAGGAATAATCACTCCGAGTCTGACCCCGGATGTGTGTGTTGGGACGGTGTAGAGGAATAATCACTCTGTGTCTGACCCCGGGAGTGTTTGATGGGACCGTGTAGAGGAATAATCTCTCTGTGTCTGACCCCGGGATTGTGTGATGGGACGGTGTGGAGGGAGATTAACTCTGTGTCTGACCCCGGGAGACTGTGATGGGCGGTGTAGAGGAATAATCTCTCTGTGTCTGACCCAGGGAGTTTGTGACGGGACGGTGTGGAGGGAGATTCACTCTGTGTCTGACACCGGGAGTGTTTGATGGGACCGAGTAGAGGAAAAATCACTCTGTGTCTGACCCAGGGAGTGTGTGATGGGCCGGCGTTAAGGTAGATTCACTCTGTGTCTGACCCCGGGTGAGTTTGATTCGAAGGTGTAGAGGAATAATCACTCTGTGTCTGACCCCGGTAGTGTTTGATGGGACCGTGTGGAGGAATAATCACTCTGTGTCTGACCCCGGGAGAGTTTGATGGGAAGGTGTAGAGGAATAATCACTCTGTGTCTGACCCCGGGAGTGTTTGATGGGACCGTGTAGAGGAATAATCTCTCTGTGTCTGACCCCGGGAGTGTGTGATGGGACGGTGTGGAGGGAGATTAACTCTGTGTCTGACCCCGGGGGAGTGTGATGGGCGGTGTAGAGGAATAATCTCTCTGTGTCTGACCCCGGGAGTGTTTGATGGGGACGTGTAGAGGTATAATCACTCTGAGTCTGACCCCGGGAGTGTGTGTTGGGACGGTGTGGACGGAGATTCACTTTGTGTCTGACCCCGGGAGTGTGTGATCGGACGGCGTGGAGGGAGATTCACTCTGTGTCTGACCCCGGGTGAGTTTGATGGGAAGGTGTAGAGGAATAATCAGTATGTGTCTGACCCAGTCAGAGTTTGATGGGACCGTGTAGAGGAATAATCTCTCTGTGTCTGACCCCGGGAGTGTGTGTTCGGACCGTGTAGAGGAATAATCACTCTGTGTCTGACCATCAGAATGTGTGATGGGACGGTGTGAGGGAGATTCACTGTGTGTCTGACCCCGGGAGTGTGTGATGGGACCGTGTAGAGGAATAATCTCTCTGTGTCTGACCCCGTGAGTGTGTGATGGGACGGTGTGGAGGGAGATTAACTCTGTGTCTGACCCCGGGAGACTGTGATGGGCGGTGTAGAGGAATAATCTCTCTGTGTCTGACCCAGGGAGTTTGTGACGGGACGGTGTGGAGGGAGATTCACTCTGTGTCTGACCCCGGGAGTGTTTGATGGGAACGTGTAGAGGTATAATCACTCTGAGTCTGACCCCGGGAGACTGTGATGGGCGGTGTAGAGGAATAATCTCTCTGTGTCTGACCCAGGGAGTTTGTGACGGGACGGTGTGGAGGGAGATTCACTCTGTGTCTGACCCCGGGAGTGTTTGATGGGAACGTGTAGAGGTATAATCACTCTGAGTCTGACCCCGGGAGTGTGTGATGGGCCGGCGTGGAGGGAGATTCACTCTGTGAAGGACCCCGGGAGTGTTTGATGGGACCGTGTACAGGAATAATCACTCTGTGTCTGACAGCCGGGAGAGTTTGATGGGACCGTGTAGAGGAATAATCACACTGTGTCTGACCCCGGGAGTGTGTGATGGGCCGGCGTGGAGGGAGATTCACTCTGTGTCTGACCCCGGGTGAGTTTGATGGGAAGGTGTAGAGGAATAATCAGTCTGTGTCTGACCCAGTCAGAGTTTGATGGGACCGTGTGGAGGAATAATCACTCTGTGTCTGACCCCGGGAGTGTTTGATGGGACCGTGTAGAGGAATAATCACTCTGAGTCTGACCCCGGGTGAGTGAGTTGGGACGGTGTAGACGAATAATCACTCTGTGTCTGACCCCGGGAGTGTTTGATGGGACCGTGTAGAGGAATAATCTCTCTGTGTCTGACCCCGGGAGTGTGTGATGGGACGGTGTGGAGGGAGATTAACTCTGTGTCTGACCCCGGGAGATTGTGATGGGCGGTGTAGAGGAATAATCTCTCTGTGTCTGACCCAGGGAGTTTGTGACGGGACGGTGTGGAGGGAGATTCACTCTGTGTCTGACCCCGGGAGTGTTTGATGGGAACGTGTAGAGGTATATTCACTCAGAGTCTGACCCCGGGAGTGTGTGTTGGGACGGTGTGGACGGAGATTCACTTTGTGTCTGACCCCGGGAGTGTTTGATGTGACCGTGTAGAGGAATAATCACACTGTGTCTGACCCCGGGAGTGTGTGATGGGACGGTGTGGAGGGAGATTAACTCTGTGTCTGACCCCGGGAGACTGTGATGGGCGGTGTAGAGGAATAATCTCTCTGTGTCTGACCCAGGGAGTTTGTGACGGGACGGTGTGGAGGGAGATTCACTCTGTGTCTGACCCCGGGAGTGTTTGATGGGACCGTGTACAGGAATAATCACTCTGTGTCTGACCGCCGGGAGTGTTTGATGGGACCGTGTAGAGGAATAATCACTCTGTGTCTGACCCCGGGAATGTTTGATGGGACCGTTTAGAGGAATAATCACTCTGTGTCTGACCATTGGAGTGTGTGATGGGACGGTGTGGAGGGAGATTCACTGTGTGTCTGACCCCGGGAGTGAGTGATGGGCCGTGTAGAGGGAGATTCACTCTGTGTCTGACCCAGGGCGTGTGTGATGGGACAGTGTAGAGAAATAATCACTCTGTGTCTGACCCCGGGAGTGTGTGATGGGACGGTGTGGAGGGAGATTCACACTGTGTCTGAACCCGGGAGTGTTTGATGGGACCGAGTAGAGGAATAATCACTCTGTGTCTGACCCCGGGAGTGTTCGATGGGACCGTGTAGAGGAATACTCTCTCTGTGTCTGACCCCGGGAGAGTGTGATGGGACGGTGTGGAGGGAGATTAACTCTGTTTCTGACCCCGGGAGACTGTGATGGGCGGTGTAGAGGAATAATCTCTCTGTGTCTGACCCAGGGAGTTTGTGACGGGACGGTGTGGAGGGAGATTCACTCTGTGTCTGACCCCGGGAGTGTTTGCTTGGACCGAGTAGAGGAATAATCACTCTGTGTCTGACCCAGGGAGTGTGTGATGGGCCGGCGTTAAGGTAGATTCACTCTGTGTCTGACCCCGGGTGAGTTTGATGGGAAGGTGTAGAGGAATAATCACTCTGTGTCTGACCCCAGTAGTGTTTGATGGGACCGTGTGGAGGAATAATCACTCTGTGTCTGACCCCGGGTGAGTTTGATGGGAAGGTGTAGAGGAATAATCACTCTGTGTCTGACCCCGGGAGTGTTTGATGGGACCGTGTAGAGGAATAATCTCCCTGTGTCTGACCGCGGGAGACTGTGATGGGCGGTGTAGAGGAATAATCTCTCTGTGTCTGACCCAGGGAGTTTGTGACGGGACGGTGTGGAGGAAGATTCACTCTGTGTCTGACCCCGGGAGTGTTTGATGGGAACGTGTAGAGGTATAATCACTCTGAGTCTGACCCCGGGAGTGTGTGTTGTGACGGTGTGGACGGAGATTCACTTTGTGTCTGACCCCGGGAGTGTTTGATGTGACCGTGTAGAGGAATAATCACACTGTGTCTGACCCCGGGAGTGTGTGATGGGCCGGCGTGGAGGGAGATTCACTCTGTGTCTGACCCCGGGTGAGTTTGATGGGAAGTTGTAGAGGAATAATCAGTCTGTGTCTGACCCAGTCAGAGTTTGATGGGACCGTGTAGAGGAATAATCTCTCTGTGTCTGACCCCGGGAGTGTGTGTTCGGACGGTGTGGAGGGAGATTAACTCTGTGTCTGACCCCGGGAGAGTTTGATGGGCGGTGCAGAGGAATAATCACACTGTGTCTGACCCAGGGAGTTTGTGACGGGACGGTGTGGAGGGAGATTCACTCTGTGTCTGACCCCGGGTGAGTTTGATGGGAAGGTGTAGAGGAATAATCACTCTGTGTCTGACCCCGGTAGTGTTTGATGGGACGGTGTGGAGGGAGATTCACTCTGTGTCTGACCCCGGGTGAGTTTGATGGGAACGTGTGGAGGTATAATCACTCTGAGTCTGACCCCGGGAGTGTGTGATGGGCCGACGTGGAGGGAGATTCACTCTGTGTCTGACCCCGGGTGAGTTTGATGGGAAGGTGTAGAGGAATAATCAGTCTATGTCTGACCCAGTCAGAGTTTGATGGGACCGTGTAGAGGAATAATCTCTCTGTGTCTGACCCCGGGAGTCTGTGTTCGGACGGTGTGGAGGGAGATTAACTCTGTGTCTGACCCCGGGAGAGTTTGACGGGCGGTGCAGAGGAATAATCACACTGTGTCTGACCCAGAGAGTTTGTGACGGGACGGTGTGGAGGGAGATTCACTCTGTGTCTGACCCCGGGTGAGTTTGATGGGAAGGTGTAGAGGAATAATCACTCTGTGTCTGACCCCGGTAGTGTTTGATGGGACCGTGTGGAGGAATAATCACTCTGTGTCTGACCCCGGGTGAGTTTGATGGGAAGGTGTAGAGGAATAATCACTCTGTGTCTGACCCCGGGAGTGTTTGATGGGACCGTGTAGAGGAATAATCTCTCTGTGTCTGACCCCGGGAGTGTGTGATGGGACGGAGTGGAGGGAGATTAACTCTGTGTCTGACCCCGGGAGACTGTGATGGGCGGTGTAGAGGAATAATCTCTCTGTGTCTGACCCAGGGAGTTTGTGACGGGACGGTGTGGAGGGAGATTCACACTGTGTCTGACCCCGGGAGTGTTTGATGGGAACGTGTGGAGGTATAATCACTCTGAGTCTGACCCCGGGAGTGTGTGATGGGCCGGCGTGGAGGGAGATTCAATCTGTGTCTGACCCCGGGAGTGTTTGATGGGACCGTGTAGAGGAATAATCTCTCTGTGTCTGACCCCGGGAGTGTGTGATGGGACGGAGTGGAGGGAGATTAACTCTGTGTCTGACCCCGGGAGACTGTGATGGGCGGTGTAGAGGAATAATCTCTCTGTGTCTGACCCAGGGAGTTTGTGACGGGACGGTGTGGAGGGAGATTCACTCTGTGTCTGACCCCGGGAGTGTTTGATGGGAACGTGTGGAGATATAATCACTCTGATTCTGACCCCGGGAGTGTGTGATGGGCCGGCGTGGAGGGAGATTCACTCTGTGTCTGACCCCGGGAGTGTTTGATGGGACCGTGTACAGGAATAATCACTCTGTGTCTGACCGCCGGGAGTGTTTGATGGGACCGTGTAGAGGAATAATCACTCTGTGTCTGACCCCGGGAGTGTTTGAAGGGACCGTTTAGAGGAATAATCACTCTGTGTCTGACCATTGGAGTGAGTGATGGGCCGTGTAGAGGGAGATTCACTCTGTGTCTGACCCAGGGCGTGTGTGATGGGACAGTGTAGAGAAATAATCTCTCTGTGTCTGACCCCGGGAGTGTGTGATGGGACGGTGTGGAGGGAGATTCACACTGTGTCTGAACCCGGGAGTGTTTGATGGGACCGAGTAGAGGAATAATCACTCTGTGTCTGACCCAGGGAGTGTGTGATGGGCCTGCGTTAAGGTAGATTCACTCTGTGTCTGACCCCGGGTGAGTTTGATGGGAAGGTGTAGAGGAATAATCACTCTGTGTCTGACCCCGGTAGTGTTCGATGGGACCGTGTGGAGGAATAATCACTCTGTGTCTGACCCCGGGTGAGTTTGATGGGAAGGTGTAGAGGAATAATCATTCTGTGTCTGACCCCGGGAGTGTTTGATGGGACCGTGTAGAGGAATAATCTCTCTGTGTCTGACCCCGGGAGTGTGTGATGGGACGGAGTGGAGGGAGATTAACTCTGTGTCTGACCCCGGGAGACTGTGATGGGCGGTGTAGAGGAATAATATCTCTGTGTCTGACCCAGGGAGTTTGTGACGGGACGGTGTGGAGGGAGATTCACTCTGTGTCTGACCCCGGGAGTGTTTGATGGGAACGTGTGGACGTATAATCACTCTGAGTCTGACCCCGGGAGTGTGTGATGGGCCGGCGTGGAGGGAGATTCACTCTGTGTCTGACCCCGGGAGTGTTTGATGGGACCGTGTACAGGAATAATCACTCTGTGTCTGACAGCCGGGAGTGTTTGATGGGACCGTGTAGAGGAATAATCACACTGTGTCTGACCCCGGGAGTGTGTGATGGGCCGGCGTGGAGGGAGATTCACTCTGTGTCTGACCCCGGGAGTGTTTGATGGGAACGTGTGGAGGTATAATCACTCTGAGTCTGACCCCGGGAGTGTGTGATGGGCCGGCGTGGAGGGAGATTCAATCTGTGTCTGACCCCGGGAGTGTTTGATGGGACCGTGTAGAGGAATAATCTCTCTGTGTCTGACCCCGGGAGTGTGTGATGGGACGGAGTGGAGGGAGATTAACTCTGTGTCTGACCCCGGGAGACTGTGATGGGCGGTGTAGAGGAATAATCTCTCTGTGTCTGACCCAGGGAGTTTGTGACGGGACGGTGTGGAGGGAGATTCACTCTGTGTCTGACCCCGGGAGTGTTTGATGGGAACGTGTGGAGATATAATCACTCTGAGTCTGACCCCGGGAGTGTGTGATGGGCCGGCGTGGAGGGAGATTCACTCTGTGTCTGACCCCGGGAGTGTTTGATGGGACCGTGTACAGGAATAATCACTCTGTGTCTGACCGCCGGGAGTGTTTGATGGGACCGTGTAGAGGAATAATCACTCTGTGTCTGACCCCGGGAGTGTTTGAAGGGACCGTTTAGAGGAATAATCACTCTGTGTTTGACCATTGGAGTGAGTGATGGGCCGTGTAGAGGGAGATTCACTCTGTGTCTGACCCAGGGCGTGTGTGATGGGACAGTGTAGAGAAATAATCTCTCTGTATCTGACCCCGGGAGTGTGTGATGGGACGGTGTGGAGGGAGATTCACACTGTGTCTGAACCCGGGAGTGTTTGATGGGACCGAGTAGAGGAATAATCACTCTGTGTCTGACCCAGGGAGTGTGTGATGGGCCTGCGTTAAGGTAGATTCACTCTGTGTCTGACCCCGGTTGAGTTTGATGGGAAGGTGTAGAGGAATAATCACTCTGTGTCTGACCCCGGTAGTGTTCGATGGGACCGTGTGGAGGAATAATCACTCTGTGTCTGACCCCGGGTGAGTTTGATGGGAAGGTGTAGAGGAATAATCATTCTGTGTCTGACCCCGGGAGTGTTTGATGGGACCGTGTAGAGGAATAATCTCTCTGTGTCTGACCCCGGGAGTGTGTGATGGGACGGAGTGGAGGGAGATTAACTCTGTGTCTGACCCCGGGAGACTGTGATGGGCGGTGTAGAGGAATAATATCTCTGTGTCTGACCCAGGGAGTTTGTGACGGGACGGTGTGGAGGGAGATTCCCTCTGTGTCTGACCACGGGAGTGTTTGATGGGAACGTGTGGACGTATAATCACTCTGAGTCTGACCCCGGGAGTGTGTGATGGGCCGGCGTGGAGGGAGATTCACTCTGTGTCTGACCCCGGGAGTGTTTGATGGGACCGTGTACAGGAATAATCACTCTGTGTCTGACCGCCGGGAGTGTTTGATGGGACCGTGTAGAGGAATAATCACACTGTGTCTGACCCCGGGAGTGTGTGATGGGCCGGCGTGGAGGGAGATTCACTCTGTGTCTGACCCCGGGTGAGTTTGATGGGAAGGTGTAGAGGAATAATCAGTCTGTGTCTGACCCAGTCAGAGTTTGATGGGACCGTGTAGAGGAATAATCACTCTGTGTCTGACCCCGGTAGTGTTTGATGGGACGGTGTGGAGGGAGATTCACTCTGTGTCTGACCCCGGGTGAGTTTGATGGGAACGTGTGGAGGTATAATCACTCTGAGTCTGACCCCGGGAGTGTGTGATGGGCCGACGTGGAGGGAGATTCACTCTGTGTCTGACCCCGGGTGAGTTTGATGGGAAGGTGTAGAGGAATAATCAGTCTGTGTCTGACCCAGTCAGAGTTTGATGGGACCGTGTAGAGGAATAATCTCTCTGTGTCTGACCCCGGGAGTCTGTGTTCGGACGGTGTGGAGGGAGATTAACTCTGTGTCTGACCCCGGGAGAGTTTGATGGGCGGTGCAGAGGAATAATCACACTGTGTCTGACCCAGGGAGTTTGTGACGGGACGGTGTGGAGGGAGATTCACTCTGTGTCTGACCCCGGGTGAGTTTGATGGGAAGGTGTAGAGGAATAATCACTCTGTGTCTGACCCCGGTAGTGTTTGATGGGACCGTGTGGAGGAATAATCACTCTGTGTCTGACCCCGGGTGAGTTTGATGGGAAGGTGTAGAGGAATAATCACTCTGTGTCTGACCCCGGGAGTGTTTGATGGGACCGTGTAGAGGAATAATCTCTCTGTGTCTGACCCCGGGAGTGTGTGAAGGGACGGAGTGGAGGGAGATTAACTCTGTGTCTGACCCCGGGAGACTGTGATGGGCGGTGTAGAGGAATAATCTCTCTGTGTCTGACCCAGGGAGTTTGTGACGGGACGGTGTGGAGGGAGATTCACTCTGTGTCTGACCCCGGGAGTGTTTGATGGGAACGTGTGGAGGTATAATCACTCTGAGTCTGACCCCGGGAGTGTGTGATGGGCCGGCGTGGAGGGAGATTCAATCTGTGTCTGACCCCGGGAGTGTTTGATGGGACGGTGTGGAGGGAGATTCACTCTGTGTCTGACCCCGGGTGAGTTTGATGGGAACGTGTGGAGGTATAATCACTCTGAGTCTGACCCCGGGAGTGTGTGATGGGCCGACGTGGAGGGAGATTCACTCTGTGTCTGACCCCGGGTGAGTTTGATGGGAAGGTGTAGAGGAATAATCAGTCTATGTCTGACCCAGTCAGAGTTTGATGGGACCGTGTAGAGGAATAATCTCTCTGTGTCTGACCCCGGGAGTCTGTGTTCGGACGGTGTGGAGGGAGATTAACTCTGTGTCTGACCCCGGGAGAGTTTGACGGGCGGTGCAGAGGAATAATCACACTGTGTCTGACCCAGGGAGTTTGTGACGGGACGGTGTGGAGGGAGATTCACTCTGTGTCTGACCCCGGGTGAGTTTGATGGGAAGGTGTAGAGGAATAATCACTCTGTGTCTGACCCCGGGAGTGTTTGATGGGACCGTGTGGAGGAATAATCACTCTGTGTCTGACCCCGGGTGAGTTTGATGGGAAGGTGTAGAGGAATAATCACTCTGTGTCTGACCCCGGGAGTGTTTGATGGGACCGTGTAGAGGAATAATCTCTCTGTGTCTGACCCCGGGAGTGTGTGATGGGACGGAGTGGAGGGAGATTAACTCTGTGTCTGACCCCGGGAGACTGTGATGGGCGGTGTAGAGGAATAATCTCTCTGTGTCTGACCCAGGGAGTTTGTGACGGGACGGTGTGGAGGGAGATTCACACTGTGTCTGACCCCGGGAGTGTTTGATGGGAACGTGTGGAGGTATAATCACTCTGAGTCTGACCCCGGGAGTGTGTGATGGGCCGGCGTGGAGGGAGATTCAATCTGTGTCTGACCCCGGGAGTGTTTGATGGGACCGTGTAGAGGAATAATCTCTCTGTGTCTGACCCCGGGAGTGTGTGATGGGACGGAGTGGAGGGAGATTAACTCTGTGTCTGACCCCGGGAGACTGTGATGGGCGGTGTAGAGGAATAATCTCTCTGTGTCTGACCCAGGGAGTTTGTGACGGGACGGTGTGGAGGGAGATTCACTCTGTGTCTGACCCCGGGAGTGTTTGATGGGAACGTGTGGAGATATAATCACTCTGATTCTGACCCCGGGAGTGTGTGATGGGCCGGCGTGGAGGGAGATTCACTCTGTGTCTGACCCCGGGAGTGTTTGATGGGACCGTGTACAGGAATAATCACTCTGTGTCTGACCGCCGGGAGTGTTTGATGGGACCGTGTAGAGGAATAATCACTCTGTGTCTGACCCCGGGAGTGTTTGAAGGGACCGTTTAGAGGAATAATCACTCTGTGTCTGACCATTGGAGTGAGTGATGGGCCGTGTAGAGGGAGATTCACTCTGTGTCTGACCCAGGGCGTGTGTGATGGGACAGTGTAGAGAAATAATCTCTCTGTGTCTGACCCCGGGAGTGTGTGATGGGACGGTGTGGAGGGAGATTCACACTGTGTCTGAACCCGGGAGTGTTTGATGGGACCGAGTAGAGGAATAATCACTCTGTGTCTGACCCAGGGAGTGTGTGATGGGCCTGCGTTAAGGTAGATTCACTCTGTGTCTGACCCCGGGTGAGTTTGATGGGAAGGTGTAGAGGAATAATCACTCTGTGTCTGACCCCGGTAGTGTTCGATGGGACCGTGTGGAGGAATAATCACTCTGTGTCTGACCCCGGGTGAGTTTGATGGGAAGGTGTAGAGGAATAATCATTCTGTGTCTGACCCCGGGAGTGTTTGATGGGACCGTGTAGAGGAATAATCTCTCTGTGTCTGACCCCGGGAGTGTGTGATGGGACGGAGTGGAGGGAGATTAACTCTGTGTCTGACCCCGGGAGACTGTGATGGGCGGTGTAGAGGAATAATATCTCTGTGTCTGACCCAGGGAGTTTGTGACGGGACGGTGTGGAGGGAGATTCACTCTGTGTCTGACCCCGGGAGTGTTTGATGGGAACGTGTGGACGTATAATCACTCTGAGTCTGACCCCGGGAGTGTGTGATGGGCCGGCGTGGAGGGAGATTCACTCTGTGTCTGACCCCGGGAGTGTTTGATGGGACCGTGTACAGGAATAATCACTCTGTGTCTGACCGCCGGGAGTGTTTGATGGGACCGTGTAGAGGAATAATCACACTGTGTCTGACCCCGGGAGTGTGTGATGGGCCGGCGTGGAGGGAGATTCACTCTGTGTCTGACCCCGGGAGTGTTTGATGGGAACGTGTGGAGGTATAATCACTCTGAGTCTGACCCCGGGAGTGTGTGATGGGCCGGCGTGGAGGGAGATTCAATCTGTGTCTGACCCCGGGAGTGTTTGATGGGACCGTGTAGAGGAATAATCTCTCTGTGTCTGACCCCGGGAGTGTGTGATGGGACGGAGTGGAGGGAGATTAACTCTGTGTCTGACCCCGGGAGACTGTGATGGGCGGTGTAGAGGAATAATCTCTCTGTGTCTGACCCAGGGAGTTTGTGACGGGACGGTGTGGAGGGAGATTCTCTCTGTGTCTGACCCCGGGAATGTTTGATGGGAACGTGTGGAGATATAATCACTCTGAGTCTGACCCCGGGAGTGTGTGATGGGCCGGCGTGGAGGGAGATTCACTCTGTGTCTGACCCCGGGAGTGTTTGATGGGACCGTGTACAGGAATAATCACTCTGTGTCTGACCGCCGGGAGTGTTTGATGGGACCGTGTAGAGGAATAATCACTCTGTGTCTGACCCCGGGAGTGTTTGAAGGGACCGTTTAGAGGAATAATCACTCTGTGTCTGACCATTGGAGTGAGTGATGGGCCGTGTAGAGGGAGATTCACTCTGTGTCTGACCCAGGGCGTGTGTGATGGGACAGTGTAGAGAAATAATCTCTCTGTATCTGACCCCGGGAGTGTGTGATGGGACGGTGTGGAGGGAGATTCACACTGTGTCTGAACCCGGGAGTGTTTGATGGGACCGAGTAGAGGAATAATCACTCTGTGTCTGACCCAGGGAGTGTGTGATGGGCCTGCGTTAAGGTAGATTCACTCTGTGTCTGACCCCGGTTGAGTTTGATGGGAAGGTGTAGAGGAATAATCACTCTGTGTCTGACCCCGGTAGTGTTCGATGGGACCGTGTGGAGGAATAATCACTCTGTGTCTGACCCCGGGTGAGTTTGATGGGAAGGTGTAGAGGAATAATCATTCTGTGTCTGACCCCGGGAGTGTTTGATGGGACCGTGTAGAGGAATAATCTCTCTGTGTCTGACCCCGGGAGTGTGTGATGGGACGGAGTGGAGGGAGATTAACTCTGTGTCTGACCCCGGGAGACTGTGATGGGCGGTGTAGAGGAATAATATCTCTGTGTCTGACCCAGGGAGTTTGTGACGGGACGGTGTGGAGGGAGATTCACTCTGTGTCTGACCACGGGAGTGTTTTATGGGAACGTGTGGACGTATAATCACTCTGAGTCTGACCCCGGGAGTGTGTGATGGGCCGGCGTGGAGGGAGATTCACTCTGTGTCTGACCCCGGGAGTGTTTGATGGGACCGTGTACAGGAATAATCACTCTGTGTCTGACCGCCGGGAGTGTTTGATGGGACCGTGTAGAGGAATAATCACACTGTGTCTGACCCCGGGAGTGTGTGATGGGCCGGCGTGAAGGGAGATTCACTCTGTGTCTGACCCCGGGTGAGTTTGATGGGAAGGTGTAGAGGAATAATCAGTCTGTGTCTGACCCAGTCAGAGTTTGATGGGACCGTGTAGAGGAATAATCACTCTGTGTCTGACCCCGGTAGTGTTTGATGGGACGGTGTGGAGGGAGATTCACTCTGTGTCTGACCCCGGGTGAGTTTGATGGGAACGTGTGGAGGTATAATCACTCTGAGTCTGACCCCGGGAGTGTGTGATGGGCCGACGTGGAGGGAGATTCACTCTGTGTCTGACCCCGGGTGAGTTTGATGGGAAGGTGTAGAGGAATAATCAGTCTGTGTCTGACCCAGTCAGAGTTTGATGGGACCGTGTAGAGGAATAATCTCTCTGTGTCTGACCCCGGGAGTCTGTGTTCGGACGGTGTGGAGGGAGATTAACTCTGTGTCTGACCCCGGGAGAGTTTGATGGGCGGTGCAGAGGAATAATCACACTGTGTCTGACCCAGGGAGTTTGTGACGGGACGGTGTGGAGGGAGATTCACTCTGTGTCTGACCCCGGGTGAGTTTGATGGGAAGGTGTAGAGGAATAATCACTCTGTGTCTGACCCCGGTAGTGTTTGATGGGACCGTGTGGAGGAATAATCACTCTGTGTCTGACCCCGGGTGAGTTTGATGGGAAGGTGTAGAGGAATAATCACTCTGTGTCTGACCCCGGGAGTGTTTGATGGGACCGTGTAGAGGAATAATCTCTCTGTGTCTGACCCCGGGAGTGTGTGAAGGGACGGAGTGGAGGGAGATTAACTCTGTGTCTGACCCCGGGAGACTGTGATGGGCGGTGTAGAGGAATAATCTCTCTGTGTCTGACCCAGGGAGTTTGTGACGGGACGGTGTGGAGGGAGATTCACTCTGTGTCTGACCCCGGGAGTGTTTGATGGGAACGTGTGGAGGTATAATCACTCTGAGTCTGACCCCGGGAGTGTGTGATGGGCCGGCGTGGAGGGAGATTCAATCTGTGTCTGACCCCGGGAGTGTTTGATGGGACGGTGTGGAGGGAGATTCACTCTGTGTCTGACCCCGGGTGAGTTTGATGGGAACGTGTGGAGGTATAATCACTCTGAGTCTGACCCCGGGAGTGTGTGATGGGCCGACGTGGAGGGAGATTCACTCTGTGTCTGACCCCGGGTGAGTTTGATGGGAAGGTGTAGAGGAATAATCAGTCTATGTCTGACCCAGTCAGAGTTTGATGGGACCGTGTAGAGGAATAATCTCTCTGTGTCTGACCCCGGGAGTCTGTGTTCGGACGGTGTGGAGGGAGATTAACTCTGTGTCTGACCCCGGGAGAGTTTGACGGGCGGTGCAGAGGAATAATCACACTGTGTCTGACCCCGGGAGTGTTTGATGGGAACGTGTGGAGGTATAATCACTCTGAGTCTGACCCCGGGAGTGTGTGATGGGCCGGCGTGGAGGGAGATTCAATCTGTGTCTGACCCCGGGAGTGTTTGATGGGACCGTGTAGAGGAATAATCTCTCTGTGTCTGACCCCGGGAGTGTGTGATGGGACGGAGTGGAGGGAGATTAACTCTGTGTCTGACCCCGGGAGACTGTGATGGGCGGTGTAGAGGAATAATCTCTCTGTGTCTGACCCAGGGAGTTTGTGACGGGACGGTGTGGAGGGAGATTCACTCTGTGTCTGACCCCGGGAGTGTTTGATGGGAACGTGTGGAGATATAATCACTCTGATTCTGACCCCGGGAGTGTGTGATGGGCCGGCGTGGAGGGAGATTCACTCTGTGTCTGACCCCGGGAGTGTTTGATGGGACCGTGTACAGGAATAATCACTCTGTGTCTGACCGCCGGGAGTGTTTGATGGGACCGTGTAGAGGAATAATCACTCTGTGTCTGACCCCGGGAGTGTTTGAAGGGACCGTTTAGAGGAATAATCACTCTGTGTCTGACCATTGGAGTGAGTGATGGGCCGTGTAGAGGGAGATTCACTCTGTGTCTGACCCAGGGCGTGTGTGATGGGACAGTGTAGAGAAATAATCTCTCTGTGTCTGACCCCGGGAGTGTGTGATGGGACGGTGTGGAGGGAGATTCACACTGTGTCTGAACCCGGGAGTGTTTGATGGGACCGAGTAGAGGAATAATCACTCTGTGTCTGACCCAGGGAGTGTGTGATGGGCCTGCGTTAAGGTAGATTCACTCTGTGTCTGACCCCGGGTGAGTTTGATGGGAAGGTGTAGAGGAATAATCACTCTGTGTCTGACCCCGGTAGTGTTTGATGGGACCGTGTACAGGAATAATCACTCTGTGTCTGACCGCCGGGAGTGTTTGATGGGACCGTGTAGAGGAATAATCACTCTGTGTCTGACCCCGGGAGTGTTTGAAGGGACCGTTTAGAGGAATAATCACTCTGTGTCTGACCATTGGAGTGAGTGATGGGCCGTGTAGAGGGAGATTCACTCTGTGTCTGACCCAGGGCGTGTGTGATGGGACAGTGTAGAGAAATAATCTCTCTGTGTCTGACCCCGGGAGTGTGTGATGGGACGGAGTGGAGGGAGATTAACTCTGTGTCTGACCCCGGGAGACTGTGATGGGCGGTGTAGAGGAATAATATCTCTGTGTCTGACCCAGGGAGTTTGTGACGGGACGGTGTGGAGGGAGATTCACTCTGTGTCTGACCCCGGGAGTGTTTGATGGGAACGTGTGGACGTATAATCACTCTGAGTCTGACCCCGGGAGTGTGTGATGGGCCGGCGTGGAGGGAGATTCACTCTGTGTCTGACCCCGGGAGTGTTTGATGGGACCGTGTACAGGAATAATCACTCTGTGTCTGACCGCCGGGAGTGTTTGATGGGACCGTGTAGAGGAATAATCACACTGTGTCTGACCCCGGGAGTGTGTGATGGGCCGGCGTGGAGGGAGATTCACTCTGTGTCTGACCCCGGGTGAGTTTGATGGGAAGGTGTAGAGGAATAATCAGTCTGTGTCTGACCCAGTCAGAGTTTGATGGGACCGTGTAGAGGAATAATCACTCTGTGTCTGACCCCGGTAGTGTTTGATGGGACGGTGTGGAGGGAGATTCACTCTGTGTCTGACCCCGGGTGAGTTTGATGGGAACGTGTGGAGGTATAATCACTCTGAGTCTGACCCCGGGAGTGTGTGATGGGCCGACGTGGAGGGAGATTCACTCTGTGTCTGACCCCGGGTGAGTTTGATGGGAAGGTGTAGAGGAATAATCAGTCTGTGTCTGACCCAGTCAGAGTTTGATGGGACCGTGTAGAGGAATAATCTCTCTGTGTCTGACCCCGGGAGTCTGTGTTCGGACGGTGTGGAGGGAGATTAACTCTGTGTCTGACCCCGGGAGAGTTTGATGGGCGGTGCAGAGGAATAATCACACTGTGTCTGACCCAGGGAGTTTGTGACGGGACGGTGTGGAGGGAGATTCACTCTGTGTCTGACCCCGGGTGAGTTTGATGGGAAGGTGTAGAGGAATAATCACTCTGTGTCTGACCCCGGTAGTGTTTGATGGGACCGTGTGGAGGAATAATCACTCTGTGTCTGACCCCGGGTGAGTTTGATGGGAAGGTGTAGAGGAATAATCACTCTGTGTCTGACCCCGGGAGTGTTTGATGGGACCGTGTAGAGGAATAATCTCTCTGTGTCTGACCCCGGGAGTGTGTGATGGGACGGAGTGGAGGGAGATTAACTCTGTGTCTGACCCCGGGAGACTGTGATGGGCGGTGTAGAGGAATAATCTCTCTGTGTCTGACCCAGGGAGTTTGTGACGGGACGGTGTGGAGGGAGATTCACTCTGTGTCTGACCCCGGGAGTGTTTGATGGGAACGTGTGGAGGTATAATCACTCTGAGTCTGACCCCGGGAGTGTGTGATGGGCCGGCGTGGAGGGAGATTCAATCTGTGTCTGACCCCGGGAGTGTTTGATGGGACCGTGTAGAGGAATAATCTCTCTGTGTCTGACCCCGGGGGTGTGTGATGGGACGGGGTGGAGGGAGATTAACTCTGTGTCTGACCCCGGGAGACTGTGATGGGCGGTGTAGAGGAAAAATCTCTCTGTGTCTGACCCAGGGAGTTTGTGACGGGACGGTGTGGAGGGAGATTCACTCTGTGTCTGACCCCGGGAGTGTTTGATGGGAACGTGTGGAGATATAATCACTCTGAGTCTGACCCCGGGAGTGTGTGATGGGCCGGCGTGGAGGGAGATTCACTCTGTGTCTGACCCCGGGAGTGTTTGATGGGACCGTGTACAGGAATAATCACTCTGTGTCTGACCGCCGGGAGTGTTTGATGGGACCGTGTAGAGGAATAATCACTCTGTGTCTGACCCCGGGAGTGTTTGATGGGACCGTTTAGAGGAATAATCACTCTGTGTCTGACCATTGGAGTGAGTGATGGGCCGTGTAGAGGGAGATTCACTCTGTGTCTGACCCAGGGCGTGTGTGATGGGACAGTGTAGAGAAATAATCTCTCTGTGTCTGACCCCGGGAGTGTGTGATGGGACGGTGTGGAGGGAGATTCACACTGTGTCTGAACCCGGGAGTGTTTGATGGGACCGAGTAGAGGAATAATCACTCTGTGTCTGACCCAGGGAGTGTGTGATGGGCCTGCGTTAAGGTAGATTCACTCTGTGTCTGACCCCGGGTGAGTTTGATGGGAAGGTGTAGAGGAATAATCACTCTGTGTCTGACCCCGGTAGTGTTTGATGGGACCGTGTGGAGGAATAATCCCTCTGTGTCTGACCCCGGGTGAGTTTGATGGGAAGGTGTAGAGGAATAATCATTCTGTGTCTGACCCCGGGAGTGTTTGATGGGACCGTGTAGAGGAATAATCTCTCTGTGTCTGACCCCGGGAGTGTGTGATGGGACGGAGTGGAGGGAGATTAACTCTGTGTCTGACCCCGGGAGACTGTGATGGGCGGTGTAGAGGAATAATATCTCTGTGTCTGACCCAGGGAGTTTGTGACGGGACGGTGTGGAGGGAGATTCACTCTGTGTCTGACCCCGGGAGTGTTTGATGGGAACCTGTGGACGTATAATCACTCTGAGTCTGACCCCGGGAGTGTGTGATGGGCCGGCGTGGAGGGAGATTCACTCTGTGTCTGACCCCGGGAGTGTTTGATGGGACCGTGTACAGGAATAATCACTCTGTGTCTGACCGCCGGGAGTGTTTGATGGGACCGTGTAGAGGAATAATCACACTGTGTCTGACCCCGGGAGTGTGTGATGGGCAGGCGTGGAGGGAGATTCACTCTGTGTCTGACCCCGGGTGAGTTTGATGGGAAGGTGTAGAGGAATAATCAGTCTGTGTCTGACCCAGTCAGAGTTTGATGGGACCGTGTAGAGGAATAATCTCTCTGTGTCTGAACCCGGGAGTGTGTGTTCGGACGGTGTGGAGGGAGATTAACTCTGTGTCTGACCCCGGGAGAGTGTGATGGGCGGTGTAGAGGAATAATCACTCTGTGTCTGACCCAGGGAGTTTGTGAAGGGACGGTGTGGAGGAATAATCACTCTGTGTCTGACCCCGGGAGTTTTTGATGGGACCGTGTAGAGGAATAATCACTCCGAGTCTGACCCCGGGTGTGTGTGTTGGGACGGTGTAGAGGAATAATCACTCTGTGTCTGACCCCGGGAGTGTTTGATGGGACCGTGTAGAGGAATAATCTCTCTGTGTCTGACCCCGGGAGTGTGTGATGGGACGGTGTGGAGGGAGATTAACTCTGTGTCTGACCCCGGGAGACTGTGATGGGCGGTGTAGAGGAATAATCTCTCTGTGTCTGACCCAGGGAGTTTGTGACGGGACGGTGTGGAGGGAGATTCACTCTGTGTCTGACACCGGGAGTGTTTGATGGGACCGAGTAGAGGAATAATCACTCTGTGTCTGACCCAGGGAGTGTGTGATCGGCCGGCGTTAAGGTAGATTCACTCTGTGTCAGAACCCGGGTGAGTTTGATGCGAAGGTGTAGAGGAATAATCACTCTGTGTCTGACCCCGGGAGAGTTTGATGGGAAGGTGTAGAGGAATAATCTCTCTGTGTCTGACCCCGGGAGTGTTTGATGGGGACGTGTAGAGGTATAATCACTCTGAGTCTGACCCCGGGAGTGTGTGATCGGACGGCGTGGAGGGAGATTCACTCTGTGTCTGACCCCGGGTGAGTTTGATGGGAAGGTGTAGAGGAATAATCAGTATGTGTCTGACCCAGTCAGAGTTTGATGGGACCGTGTAGAGGAATAATCACTCTGTGTCTGACCCAGGGAGTGTGTGATGGGACGGTGTAGAGGAATAACCACTCTGTGTCTGACCATCAGAATGTGTGATGGGACGGTGTGAGGGAGATTCACTGTGTGTCTGACCCCGGGAGTGTGTGATGGGCGGTGTAGAGGAATAATCACTCTGTGTCTGACCCCGGGAGTGTGTGCTGGGACGATGTGGAGGGTGGTTCACTATGTGTCTGATCCCGGGAGTGTGTGATGGGCCGGCGTTAAGGGAGATTCACTCTGTGTCTGACCGCCGGGAGTGTTTGATGGGACCGTGTAGAGGAATAATCACTCTGTGTCTGACCCCGGGAGTGTTTGATGGGACCGTTTAGAGGAATAATCACTCTGTTTCTGACCATTGGAGTGTGTGATGGGACGTTGTGGAGGGAGATTCACTGTGTGTCTGACCCCGGGAGTGAGTGATGGGCCGTGTAGAGGGAGATTCACTCTGTGTCTGACCCAGGGCGTGTGTGATGGGACGGTGTGGAGGGAGATTTACTCTGTGTCTGAACCCGGGAGTGTTTGATGGGACCGAGTAGAGGAATAATCACTCTGTGTCTGACCCAGGGAGTGTGTGATGGGCCGGCGTTAAGGTAGATTCACTCTGTGTCTGACCCCGGGTGAGTTTGATGGGAAGGTGTAGAGGAATAATCACTCTGTGTCTGACCCCGGGAGTGTTTGATGGGACCGTGTAGAGGAATAATCTCTCTGTGTCTGACCCCGGGAGTGTGTGATGGGACGGTGTGGAGGGAGATTAACTCTGTGTCTGACCCCGGGAGACTGTGATGGGCGGTGTAGAGGAATAATCTCTCTGTGTCTGACCCAGGGAGTTTGTGACGGGACGGTGTGGAGGGAGATTGACTCTGTGTCTGACCCCGGGAGTGTTTGATGGGAACGTGTAGAGGTATAATCACTCTGAGTCTGACCCCGGGAGACTGTGATGGGCGGTGTAGAGGAATAATCTCTCTGTGTCTGACCCAGGGAGTTTGTGACGGGACGGTGTGGAGGGAGATTCACTCTGTGTCTGACCCCGGGAGTGTTTGATGGGAACGTGTAGAGGAATAATCTCTCTGTGTCTGACCCCGGGAGTGTGTGATGGGACGGAGTGGAGGGAGATTAACTCTGTGTCTGACCCCGGGAGACTGTGATGGGCGGTGTAGAGGAATAATCTCTCTGTGTCTGACCCAGGGAGTTTGTGACGGGACGGTGTGGAGGGAGATTCACTCTGTGTCTGACCCCGGGAGTGTTTGATGGGAACGTGTGGAGGTATAATCACTCTGAGTCTGACCCCGGGAGTGTGTGATGGGCCGGCGTGGAGGGAGATTCAATCTTTGTCTGACCCCGGGAGTGTTTGATGGGACCGTGTAGAGGAATAATCTCTCTGTGTCTGACCCAGGGCGTGTGTGATGGGACAGTGTAGAGAAATAATCTCTCTGTGTCTGAACCCGGGAGTGTGTGATGGGACGGTGTGGAGGGAGATTCACACTGTGTCTGAACCCGGGAGTGTTTGATGGGACCGAGTAGAGGAATAATCACTCTGTGTCTGACCCCGGGTGAGTTTGATGGGAAGGTGTAGAGGAATAATCATTCTGTGTCTGACCCCGGGAGTGTTTGATGGGACCGTGTAGAGGAATAATCTCTCTGTGTCTGACCCAGGGAGTTTGTGACGGGACGGTGTGGAGGAATAATCACTCTGTGTCTGACCCCGGGAGTGTTTGATGGGACCGTGTAGAGGAATAATCACTCTGAGTCTGACCCCGGGTGTGTGTGTTGGGACGGTGTAGAGGAATAATCACTCTGTGTCTGACCCCGGGAGTGTTCGATGGGACGTGTAGAGGAATACTCTCTCTGTGTCTGACCCCGGGAGTGTGTGATGGGACGGTGTGGAGGGAGATTAACTCTGTGTCTGACCCCGGGAGACTGTGATGGGCGGTGTAGAGGAATAATCTCTCTGTGTCTGACCCAGGGAGTTTGTGACGGGACGGTGTGGAGGGAGATTCACTCTGTGTCTGACCCCGGGAGTGTTTGCTTGGACCGAGTAGAGGAATAATCACTCTGTGTCTGACCCAGGGAGTGTGTGATGGGCCGGCGTTAAGGTAGATTCACTCTGTGTCTGACCCCGGGTGAGTTTGATGGGAAGGTGTAGAGGAATAATCACTCTGTGTCTGACCCCAGTAGTGTTTGATGGGACCGTGTGGAGGAATAATCACTCTGTGTCTGACCCCGGGTGAGTTTGATGGGAAGGTGTAGAGGAATAATCACTCTGTGTCTGACCCCGGGAGTGTTTGATGGGACCGTGTAGAGGAATAATCTCCCTGTGTCTGACCCCGGGAGACTGTGATGGGAGGTGTAGAGGAATAATCTCTCTGTGTCTGACCCAGGGAGTTTGTGACGGGACGGTGTGGAGGGAGATTCACTCTGTGTCTGACCCCGGGAGTGTTTGATGGGAACGTGTAGAGGTATAATCACTCTGAGTCTGACCCCGGGAGTGTGTGTTGTGACGGTGTGGACGGAGATTCACTTTGTGTCTGACCCCGGGAGTGTTTGATGTGACCGTGTAGAGGAATAATCACACTGTGTCTGACCCCGGGAGTGTGTGATGGGCCGGCGTGGAGGGAGATTCACTCTGTGTCTGACCCCGGGTGAGTTTGATGGGACCGTGTAGAGGAATAATCAGTCTGTGTCTGACCCAGTCAGAGTTTGATGGGACCGTGTAGAGGAATAATCTCTCTGTGTCTGACCCCGGGAGTGTGTGTTCGGACGGAGTGGAGGGAGATTAACTCTGTGTCTGACCCCGGGAGAGTTTGATGGGCGGTGCAGAGGAATAATCACACTGTGTCTGACCCAGGGAGTTTGTGACGGGACGGTGTGGAGGGAGATTCACTCTGTGTCTGACCCCGGGTGAGTTTGATGGGAAGGTGTAGAGGAATAATCACTCTGTGTCTGACCCCGGTAGTGTTTGATGGGACGGTGTGGAGGGAGCTTCACTCTGTGTCTGACCCCGGGTGAGTTTGATGGGAACGTGTGGAGGTATAATCACTCTGAGTCTGACCCCGGGAGTGTGTGATGGGCCGACGTGGAGGGAGATTCACTCTGTGTCTGACCCCGGGTGAGTTTGATGGGAAGGTGTAGAGGAATAATCAGTCTATGTCTGACCCAGTCAGAGTTTGATGGGACCGTGTAGAGGAATAATCTCTCTGTGTCTGACCCCGGGAGTCTGTGTTCGGACGGTGTGGAGGGAGATTCACTCTGTGTCTGACCCCGGGTGAGTTTGATGGGAAGGTGTAGAGGAATAATCACTCTGTGTCTGACCCCGGTAGTGTTTGATGGGACCGTGTGGAGGAATAATCACTCTGTGTCTGACCCCGGGTGAGTTTGATGGGAAGGTGTAGAGGAATAATCACTCTGTGTCTGACCCCGGGAGTGTTTGATGGGACCGTGTAGAGGAATAATCTCTCTGTGTCTGACCCCGGGAGTGTGTGATGGGACGGAGTGGAGGGAGATTAACTCTGTGTCTGACCCCGGGAGACTGTGATGGGCGGTGTAGAGGAATAATCTCTCTCTGTCTGACCCAGGGAGTTTGTGACGGGACGGTGTGGAGGGAGATTCACACTGTGTCTGACCCCGGGAGTGTTTGATGGGAACGTGTGGAGGTATAATCACTCTGAGTCTGACCCCGGGAGTGTGTGATGGGCCGGCGTGGAGGGAGATTCAATCTGTGTCTGACCCCGGGAGTGTTTGATGGGACCGTGTAGAGGAATAATCTCTCTGTGTCTGACCCCGGGAGTGTGTGATGGGACGGAGTGGAGGGAGATTAACTCTGTGTCTGACCCCGGGAGACTGTGATGGGCGGTGTAGAGGAATAATCTCTCTGTGTCTGACCCAGGGAGTTTGTGACGGGACGGTGTGGAGGGAGATTCACTCTGTGTCTGACCACGGGAGTGTTTGATGGGAACGTGTGGAGATATAATCACTCTGATTCTGACCCCGGGAGTGTGTGATGGGCCGGCGTGGAGGGAGATTCACTCTGTGTCTGACCCCGGGAGTGTTTGATGGGACCGTGTACAGGAATAATCACTCTGTGTCTGACCGCCGAGAGTGTTTGATGGGACCGTGTAGAGGAATAATCACACTGTGTCTGACCCCGGGAGTGTTTGAAGGGACCGTTTAGAGGAATAATCACTCTGTGTCTGACCATTGGAGTGAGTGATGGGCCGTGTAGAGGGAGATTCACTCTGTGTCTGACCCAGGGCGTGTGTGATGGGACAGTGTAGAGAAATAATCTCTCTGTGTCTGACCCCGGGAGTGTGTGATGGGACGGTGTGGAGGGAGATTCACACTGTGTCTGAACCCGGGAGTGTTTGATGGGACCGAGTAGAGGAATAATCACTCTGTGTCTGACCCAGGGAGTGTGTGATGGGCCTGCGTTAAGGTAGATTCACTCTGTGTCTGACCCCGGGTGAGTTTGATGGGAAGGTGTAGAGGAATAATCACTCTGTGTCTGACCCCGGTAGTGTTTGATGGGACCGTGTGGAGGAATAATCCCTCTGTGTCTGACCCCGGGTGAGTTTGATGGGAAGGTGTAGAGGAATAATCATTCTGTGTCTGACCCCGGGAGTGTTTGATGGGACCGTGTAGAGGAATAATCTCTCTGTGTCTGACCCCGGGAGTGTGTGATGGGACGGAGTGGAGGGAGATTAACTCTGTGTCTGACCCCGGGAGACTGTGATGGGCGGTGTAGAGGAATAATATCTCTGTGTCTGACCCAGGGAGTTTGTGACGGGACGGTGTGGAGGGAGATTCACTCTGTGTCTGACCCCGGGAGTGTTTGATGGGAACCTGTGGACGTATAATCACTCTGAGTCTGACCCCGGGAGTGTGTGATGGGCCGGCGTGGAGGGAGATTCACTCTGTGTCTGACCCCGGGAGTGTTTGATGGGACCGTGTACAGGAATAATCACTCTGTGTCTGACCGCCGGGAGTGTTTGATGGGACCGTGTAGAGGAATAATCACACTGTGTCTGACCCCGGGAGTGTGTGATGGGCCGGCGTGGAGGGAGATTCACTCTGTGTCTGACCCCGGGTGAGTTTGATGGGAAGGTGTAGAGGAATAATCAGTCTGTGTCTGACCCAGTCAGAGTTTGATGGGACCGTGTAGAGGAATAATCTCTCTGTGTCTGAACCCGGGAGTGTGTGTTCGGACGGTGTGGAGGGAGATTAACTCTGTGTCTGACCCCGGGAGAGTGTGATGGGCGGTGTAGAGGAATAATCACTCTGTGTCTGACCCAGGGAGTTTGTGACGGGACGGTGTGGAGGAATAATCACTCTGTGTCTGACCCCGGGAGTGTTTGATGGGACCGTGTAGAGGAATAATCACTCCGAGTCTGACCCCGGGTGTGTGTGTTGGGACGGTGTAGAGGAATAATCACTCTGTGTCTGACCCCGGGAGTGTTTGATGGGACCGTGTAGAGGAATAATCTCTCTGTGTCTGACCCCGGGAGTGTGTGATGGGACGGTGTGGAGGGAGATTAACTCTGTGTCTGACCCCGGGAGACTGTGATGGGCGGTGTAGAGGAATAATCTCTCTGTGTCTGACCCAGGGAGTTTGTGACGGGACGGTGTGGAGGGAGATTCACTCTGTGTCTGACACCGGGAGTGTTTGATGGGACCGAGTAGAGGAATAATCACTCTGTGTCTGACCCAGGGAGTGTGTGATCGGCCGGCGTTAAGGTAGATTCACTCTGTGTCAGAACCCGGGTGAGTTTGATGCGAAGGTGTAGAGGAATAATCACTCTGTGTCTGACCCCGGTAGTGTTTGATGGGACCGTGTGGAGGAATAATCACTCTGTGTCTGACCCCGGGAGAGTTTGATGGGAAGGTGTAGAGGAATAATCTCTCTGTGTCTGACCCCGGGAGTGTTTGATGGGGACGTGTAGAGGTATAATCACTCTGAGTCTGACCCCGGGAGTGTGTGATCGGACGGCGTGGAGGGAGATTCACTCTGTGTCTGACCCCGGGTGAGTTTGATGGGAAGGTGTAGAGGAATAATCAGTATGTGTCTGACCCAGTCAGAGTTTGATGGGACCGTGTAGAGGAATAATCACTCTGTGTCTGACCCAGGGAGTGTGTGATGGGACGGTGTAGAGGAATAACCACTCTGTGTCTGACCATCAGAATGTGTGATGGGACGGTGTGAGGGAGATTCACTGTGTGTCTGACCCCGGGAGTGTGTGATGGGCGGTGTAGAGGAATAATCACTCTGTGTCTGACCCCGGGAGTGTGTGCTGGGACGATGTGGAGGGTGGTTCACTATGTGTCTGATCCCGGGAGTGTGTGATGGGCCGGCGTTAAGGGAGATTCACTCTGTGTCTGACCGCCGGGAGTGTTTGATGGGACCGTGTAGAGGAATAATCACTCTGTGTCTGACCCCGGGAGTGTTTGATGGGACCGTTTAGAGGAATAATCACTCTGTTTCTGACCATTGGAGTGTGTGATGGGACGTTGTGGAGGGAGATTCACTGTGTGTCTGACCCCGGGAGTGAGTGATGGGCCGTGTAGAGGGAGATTCACTCTGTGTCTGACCCAGGGCGTGTGTGATGGGACGGTGTGGAGGGAGATTTACTCTGTGTCTGAACCCGGGAGTGTTTGATGGGACCGAGTAGAGGAATAATCACTCTGTGTCTGACCCAGGGAGTGTGTGATGGGCCGGCGTTAAGGTAGATTCACTCTGTGTCTGACCCCGGGTGAGTTTGATGGGAAGGTGTAGAGGAATAATCACTCTGTGTCTGACCCCGGGAGTGTTTGATGGGACCGTGTAGAGGAATAATCTCTCTGTGTCTGACCCCGGGAGTGTGTGATGGGACGGTGTGGAGGGAGATTAACTCTGTGTCTGACCCCGGGAGACTGTGATGGGCGGTGTAGAGGAATAATCTCTCTGTGTCTGACCCAGGGAGTTTGTGACGGGACGGTGTGGAGGGAGATTGACTCTGTGTCTGACCCCGGGAGTGTTTGATGGGAACGTGTAGAGGTATAATCACTCTGAGTCTGACCCCGGGAGACTGTGATGGGCGGTGTAGAGGAATAATCTCTCTGTGTCTGACCCAGGGAGTTTGTGACGGGACGGTGTGGAGGGAGATTCACTCTGTGTCTGACCCCGGGAGTGTTTGATGGGAACGTGTAGAGGAATAATCTCTCTGTGTCTGACCCCGGGAGTGTGTGATGGGACGGAGTGGAGGGAGATTAACTCTGTGTCTGACCCCGGGAGACTGTGATGGGCGGTGTAGAGGAATAATCTCTCTGTGTCTGACCCAGGGAGTTTGTGACGGGACGGTGTGGAGGGAGATTCACTCTGTGTCTGACCCCGGGAGTGTTTGATGGGAACGTGTGGAGGTATAATCACTCTGAGTCTGACCCCGGGAGTGTGTGATGGGCCGGCGTGGAGGGAGATTCAATCTTTATCTGACCCCGGGAGTGTTTGATGGGACCGTGTAGAGGAATAATCTCTCTGTGTCTGACCCAGGGCGTGTGTGATGGGACAGTGTAGAGAAATAATCTCTCTGTGTCTGAACCCGGGAGTGTGTGATGGGACGGTGTGGAGGGAGATTCACACTGTGTCTGAACCCGGGAGTGTTTGATGGGACCGAGTAGAGGAATAATCACTCTGTGTCTGACCCCGGGTGAGTTTGATGGGAAGGTGTAGAGGAATAATCATTCTGTGTCTGACCCCGGGAGTGTTTGATGGGACCGTGTAGAGGAATAATCTCTCTGTGTCTGACCCAGGGAGTTTGTGACGGGACGGTGTGGAGGAATAATCACTCTGTGTCTGACCCCGGGAGTGTTTGATGGGACCGTGTAGAGGAATAATCACTCTGAGTCTGACCCCGGGTGTGTGTGTTGGGACGGTGTAGAGGAATAATCACTCTGTGTCTGACCCCGGGAGTGTTCGATGGGACCGTGTAGAGGAATACTCTCTCTGTGTCTGACCCCGGGAGTGTGTGATGGGACGGTGTGGAGGGAGATTAACTCTGTGTCTGACCCCGGGAGACTGTGATGGGCGGTGTAGAGGAATAATCTCTCTGTGTCTGACCCAGGGAGTTTGTGACGGGACGGTGTGGAGGGAGATTCACTCTGTGTCTGACCCCGGGAGTGTTTGCTTGGACCGAGTAGAGGAATAATCACTCTGTGTCTGACCCAGGGAGTGTGTGATGGGCCGGCGTTAAGGTAGATTCACTCTGTGTCTGACCCCGGGTGAGTTTGATGGGAAGGTGTAGAGGAATAATCACTCTGTGTCTGACCCCAGTAGTGTTTGATGGGACCGTGTGGAGGAATAATCACTCTGTGTCTGACCCCGGGTGAGTTTGATGGGAAGGTGTAGAGGAATAATCACTCTGTGTCTGACCCCGGGAGTGTTTGATGGGACCGTGTAGAGGAATAATCTCCCTGTGTCTGACCCCGGGAGACTGTGATGGGAGGTGTAGAGGAATAATCTCTCTGTGTCTGACCCAGGGAGTTTGTGACGGGACGGTGTGGAGGGAGATTCACTCTGTGTCTGACCCCGGGAGTGTTTGATGGGAACGTGTAGAGGTATAATCACTCTGAGTCTGACCCCGGGAGTGTGTGTTGTGACGGTGTGGACGGAGATTCACTTTGTGTCTGACCCCGGGAGTGTTTGATGTGACCGTGTAGAGGAATAATCACACTGTGTCTGACCCCGGGAGTGTGTGATGGGCCGGCGTGGAGGGAGATTCACTCTGTGTCTGACCCCGGGTGAGTTTGATGGGACCGTGTAGAGGAATAATCAGTCTGTGTCTGACCCAGTCAGAGTTTGATGGGACCGTGTAGAGGAATAATCTCTCTGTGTCTGACCCCGGGAGTGTGTGTTCGGACGGAGTGGAGGGAGATTAACTCTGTGTCTGACCCCGGGAGAGTTTGATGGGCGGTGCAGAGGAATAATCACACTGTGTCTGACCCAGGGAGTTTGTGACGGGACGGTGTGGAGGGAGATTCACTCTGTGTCTGACCCCGGGTGAGTTTGATGGGAAGGTGTAGAGGAATAATCACTCTGTGTCTGACCCCGGTAGTGTTTGATGGGACGGTGTGGAGGGAGATTCACTCTGTGTCTGACCCCGGGTGAGTTTGATGGGAACGTGTGGAGGTATAATCACTCTGAGTCTGACCCCGGGAGTGTGTGATGGGCCGACGTGGAGGGAGATTCACTCTGTGTCTGACCCCGGGTGAGTTTGATGGGAAGGTGTAGAGGAATAATCAGTCTATGTCTGACCCAGTCAGAGTTTGATGGGACCGTGTAGAGGAATAATCTCTCTGTGTCTGACCCCGGGAGTCTGTGTTCGGACGGTGTGGAGGGAGATTCACTCTGTGTCTGACCCCGGGTGAGTTTGATGGGAAGGTGTAGAGGAATAATCACTCTGTGTCTGACCCCGGTAGTGTTTGATGGGACCGTGTGGAGGAATAATCACTCTGTGTCTGACCCCGGGTGAGTTTGATGGGAAGGTGTAGAGGAATAATCACTCTGTGTCTGACCCCGGGAGTGTTTGATGGGACCGTGTAGAGGAATAATCTCTCTGTGTCTGACCCCGGGAGTGTGTGATGGGACGGAGTGGAGGGAGATTAACTCTGTGTCTGACCCCGGGAGACTGTGATGGGCGGTGTAGAGGAATAATCTCTCTGTGTCTGACCCAGGGAGTTTGTGACGGGACGGTGTGGAGGGAGATTCACACTGTGTCTGACCCCGGGAGTGTTTGATGGGAACGTGTGGAGGTATAATCACTCTGAGTCTGACCCCGGGAGTGTGTGATGGGCCGGCGTGGAGGGAGATTCAATCTGTGTCTGACCCCGGGAGTGTTTGATGGGACCGTGTAGAGGAATAATCTCTCTGTGTCTGACCCCGGGAGTGTGTGATGGGACGGAGTGGAGGGAGATTAACTCTGTGTCTGACCCCGGGAGACTGTGATGGGCGGTGTAGAGGAATAATCTCTCTGTGTCTGACCCAGGGAGTTTGTGACGGGACGGTGTGGAGGGAGATTCACTCTGTGTCTGACCCCGGGAGTGTTTGATGGGAACGTGTGGAGATATAATCACTCTGATTCTGACCCCGGGAGTGTGTGATGGGCCGGCGTGGAGGGAGATTCACTCTGTGTCTGACCCCGGGAGTGTTTGATGGGACCGTGTACAGGAATAATCACTCTGTGTCTGACCGCCGGGAGTGTTTGATGGGACCGTGTAGAGGAATAATCACTCTGTGTCTGACCCCGGGAGTGTTTGAAGGGACCGTTTAGAGGAATAATCACTCTGTGTCTGACCATTGGAGTGAGTGATGGGCCGTGTAGAGGGAGATTCACTCTGTGTCTGACCCAGGGCGTGTGTGATGGGACAGTGTAGAGAAATAATCTCTCTGTGTCTGACCCCGGGAGTGTGTGATGGGACGGTGTGGAGGGAGATTCACACTGTGTCTGAACCCGGGAGTGTTTGATGGGACCGAGTAGAGGAATAATCACTCTGTGTCTGACCCAGGGAGTGTGTGATGGGCCTGCGTTAAGGTAGATTCACTCTGTGTCTGACCCCGGGTGAGTTTGATGGGAAGGTGTAGAGGAATAATCACTCTGTGTCTGACCCCGGTAGTGTTCGATGGGACCGTGTGGAGGAATAAT
This sequence comes from Hypanus sabinus, assembly GCF_030144855.1. NCBI lineage: Eukaryota > Metazoa > Chordata > Chondrichthyes > Myliobatiformes > Dasyatidae > Hypanus > Hypanus sabinus. The sequence continues at coordinate 784,888 of NW_026779177.1, forward strand.
CACTCTGTGTCTGACCCCGGGTGAGTTTGATGGGAAGGTGTAGAGGAATAATCATTCTGTGTCTGACCCCGGGAGTGTTTGATGGGACCGTGTAGAGGAATAATCTCTCTGTGTCTGACCCCGGGAGTGTGTGATGGGACGGAGTGGAGGGAGATTAAATCTGTGTCTGACCCCGGGAGACTGTGATGGGCGGTGTAGAGGAATAATATCTCTGTGTCTGACCCAGGGAGTTTGTGACGGGACGGTGTGGAGGGAGATTCACTCTGTGTCTGACCCCGGGAGTGTTTGATGGGAACGTGTGGACGTATAATCACTCTGAGTCTGACCCCGGGAGTGTGTGATGGGCCGGCGTGGAGGGAGATTCACTCTGTGTCTGACCCCGGGAGTGTTTGATGGGACCGTGTACAGGAATAATCACTCTGTGTCTGACCGCCGGGAGTGTTTGATGGGACCGTGTAGAGGAATAATCACACTGTGTCTGACCCCGGGAGTGTGTGATGGGCCGGCGTGGAGGGAGATTCACTCTGTGTCTGACCCCGGGTGAGTTTGATGGGAAGGTGTAGAGGAATAATCAGTCTGTGTCTGACCCAGTCAGAGTTTGATGGGACCGTGTAGAGGAATAATCACTCTGTGTCTGACCCCGGTAGTGTTTGATGGGACGGTGTGGAGGGAGATTCACTCTGTGTCTGACCCCGGGTGAGTTTGATGGGAACGTGTGGAGGTATAATCACTCTGAGTCTGACCCCGGGAGTGTGTGATGGGCCGACGTGGAGGGAGATTCACTCTGTGTCTGACCCCGGGTGAGTTTGATGGGAAGGTGTAGAGGAATAATCAGTCTGTGTCTTACCCAGTCAGAGTTTGATGGGACCGTGTAGAGGAATAATCTCTCTGTGTCTGACCCCGGGAGTCTGTGTTCGGACGGTGTGGAGGGAGATTAACTCTGTGTCTGACCCCGGGAGAGTTTGATGGGCGGTGCAGAGGAATAATCACACTGTGTCTGACCCAGGGAGTTTGTGACGGGACGGTGTGGAGGGAGATTCACTCTGTGTCTGACCCCGGGTGAGTTTGATGGGAAGGTGTAGAGGAATAATCACTCTGTGTCTGACCCCGGTAGTGTTTGATGGGACCGTGTGGAGGAATAATCACTCTGTGTCTGACCCCGGGTGAGTTTGATGGGAAGGTGTAGAGGAATAATCACTCTGTGTCTGACCCCGGGAGTGTTTGATGGGACCGTGTAGAGGAATAATCTCTCTGTGTCTGACCCCGGGAGTGTGTGATGGGACGGAGTGGAGGGAGATTAACTCTGTGTCTGACCCCGGGAGACTGTGATGGGCGGTGTAGAGGAATAATCTCTCTGTGTCTGACCCAGGGAGTTTGTGACGGGACGGTGTGGAGGGAGATTCACTCTGTGTCTGACCCCGGGAGTGTTTGATGGGAACGTGTGGAGATATAATCACTCTGAGTCTGACCCCGGGAGTGTGTGATGGGCCGGCGTGGAGGGAGATTCACTCTGTGTCTGACCCCGGGAGTGTTTGATGGGACCGTGTACAGGAATAATCACTCTGTGTCTGACCGCCGGGAGTGTTTGATGGGACCGTGTAGAGGAATAATCACTCTGTGTCTGACCCCGGGAGTGTTTGATGGGACCGTTTAGAGGAATAATCACTCTGTGTCTGACCATTGGAGTGAGTGATGGGCCGTGTAGAGGGAGATTCACTCTGTGTCTGACCCAGGGCGTGTGTGATGGGACAGTGTAGAGAAATAATCTCTCTGTGTCTGACCCCGGGAGTGTGTGATGGGACGGTGTGGAGGGAGATTCACACTGTGTCTGAACCCGGGAGTGTTTGATGGGACCGAGTAGAGGAATAATCACTCTGTGTCTGACCCAGGGAGTGTGTGATGGGCCTGCGTTAAGGTAGATTCACTCTGTGTCTGACCCCGGGTGAGTTTGATGGGAAGGTGTAGAGGAATAATCACTCTGTGTCTGACCCCGGTAGTGTTTGATGGGACCGTGTGGAGGAATAATCCCTCTGTGTCTGACCCCGGGTGAGTTTGATGGGAAGGTGTAGAGGAATAATCATTCTGTGTCTGACCCCGGGAGTGTTTGATGGGACCGTGTAGAGGAATAATCTCTCTGTGTCTGACCCCGGGAGTGTGTGATGGGACGGAGTGGAGGGAGATTAACTCTGTGTCTGACCCCGGGAGACTGTGATGGGCGGTGTAGAGGAATAATATCTCTGTGTCTGACCCAGGGAGTTTGTGACGGGACGGTGTGGAGGGAGATTCACTCTGTGTCTGACCCCGGGAGTGTTTGATGGGAACCTGTGGACGTATAATCACTCTGAGTCTGACCCCGGGAGTGTGTGATGGGCCGGCGTGGAGGGAGATTCACTCTGTGTCTGACCCCGGGAGTGTTTGATGGGACCGTGTACAGGAATAATCACTCTGTGTCTGACCGCCGGGAGTGTTTGATGGGACCGTGTAGAGGAATAATCACACTGTGTCTGACCCCGGGAGTGTGTGATGGGCCGGCGTGGAGGGAGATTCACTCTGTGTCTGACCCCGGGTGAGTTTGATGGGAAGGTGTAGAGGAATAATCAGTCTGTGTCTGACCCAGTCAGAGTTTGATGGGACCGTGTAGAGGAATAATCTCTCTGTGTCTGAACCCGGGAGTGTGTGTTCGGACGGTGTGGAGGGAGATTAACTCTGTGTCTGACCCCGGGAGAGTGTGATGGGCGGTGTAGAGGAATAATCACTCTGTGTCTGACCCAGGGAGTTTGTGACGGGACGGTGTGGAGGAATAATCACTCTGTGTCTGACCCCGGGAGTGTTTGATGGGACCGTGTAGAGGAATAATCACTCCGAGTCTGACCCCGGGTGTGTGTGTTGGGACGGTGTAGAGGAATAATCACTCTGTGTCTGACCCCGGGAGTGTTTGATGGGACCGTGTAGAGGAATAATCTCTCTGTGTCTGACCCCGGGAGTGTGTGATGGGACGGTGTGGAGGGAGATTAACTCTGTGTCTGACCCCGGGAGACTGTGATGGGCGGTGTAGAGGAATAATCTCTCTGTGTCTGACCCAGGGAGTTTGTGACGGGACGGTGTGGAGGGAGATTCACTCTGTGTCTGACACCGGGAGTGTTTGATGGGACCGAGTAGAGGAATAATCACTCTGTGTCTGACCCAGGGAGTGTGTGATCGGCCGGCGTTAAGGTAGATTCACTCTGTGTCAGACCCCGGGTGAGTTTGATGCGAAGGTGTAGACGAATAATCACTCTGTGTCTGACCCCGGTAGTGTTTGATGGGACCGTGTGGAGGAATAATCACTCTGTGTCTGACCCCGGGAGAGTTTGATGGGAAGGTGTAGAGGAATAATCTCTCTGTGTCTGACCCCGGGAGTGTTTGATGGGGACGTGTAGAGGTATAATCACTCTGAGTCTGACCCCGGGAGTGTGTGATCGGACGGCGTGGAGGGAGATTCACTCTGTGTCTGACCCCGGGTGAGTTTGATGGGAAGGTGTAGAGGAATAATCAGTATGTGTCTGACCCAGTCAGAGTTTGATGGGACCGTGTAGAGGAATAATCACTCTGTGTCTGACCCAGGGAGTGTGTGATGGGACGGTGTAGAGGAATAATCACTCTGTGTCTGACCATCAGAATGTGTGATGGGACGGTGTGAGGGAGATTCACTGTGTGTCTGACCCCGGGAGTGTGTGATGGGCGGTGTAGAGGAATAATCACTCTGTGTCTGACCCCGGGAGTGTGTGCTGGGACGATGTGGAGGGTGGTTCACTATGTGTCTGATCCCGGGAGTGTGTGATGGGCCGGCGTTAAGGGAGATTCACTCTGTGTCTGACCGCCGGGAGTGTTTGATGGGACCGTGTAGAGGAATAATCACTCTGTGTCTGACCCCGGGAGTGTTTGATGGGACCGTTTAGAGGAATAATCACTCTGTTTCTGACCATTGGAGTGTGTGATGGGACGTTGTGGAGGGAGATTCACTGTGTGTCTGACCCCGGGAGTGAGTGATGGGCCGTGTAGAGGGGGATTCACTCTGTGTCTGACCCAGGGCGTGTGTGATGGGACGGTGTAGAGGGAGATTCACTCTGTGTCTGACCCAGGGCGTGTGTGATGGGACAGTGTAGAGAAATAATCTCTCTGTGTCTGACCCCGGGAGTGTGTGATGGGACGGTGTGGAGGGAGATTCACACTGTGTCTGAACCCGGGAGTGTTTGATGGGACCGAGTAGAGGAATAATCACTCTGTGTCTGACCCAGGGAGTGTGTGATGGGCCTGCGTTAAGGTAGATTCACTCTGTGTCTGACCCCGGGTGAGTTTGATGGGAAGGTGTAGAGGAATAATCACTCTGTGTCTGACCCCGGTAGTGTTTGATGGGACCGTGTGGAGGAATAATCCCTCTGTGTCTGACCCCGGGTGAGTTTGATGGGAAGGTGTAGAGGAATAATCATTCTGTGTCTGACCCCGGGAGTGTTTGATGGGACCGTGTAGAGGAATAATCTCTCTGTGTCTGACCCCGGGAGTGTGTGATGGGACGGAGTGGAGGGAGATTAACTCTGTGTCTGACCCCGGGAGACTGTGATGGGCGGTGTAGAGGAATAATATCTCTGTGTCTGACCCAGGGAGTTTGTGACGGGACGGTGTGGAGGGAGATTCACTCTGTGTCTGACCCCGGGAGTGTTTGATGGGAACCTTTGGACGTATAATCACTCTGAGTCTGACCCCGGGAGTGTGTGATGGGCCGGCGTGGAGGGAGATTCACTCTGTGTCTGACCCCGGGAGTGTTTGATGGGACCGTGTACAGGAATAATCACTCTGTGTCTGACCGCCGGGAGTGTTTGATGGGACCGTGTAGAGGAATAATCACACTGTGTCTGACCCCGGGAGTGTGTGATGGGCCGGCGTGGAGGGAGATTCACTCTGTGTCTGACCCCGGGTGAGTTTGATGGGAAGGTGTAGAGGAATAATCAGTCTGTGTCTGACCCAGTCAGAGTTTGATGGGACCGTGTAGAGGAATAATCTCTCTGTGTCTGAACCCGGGAGTGTGTGTTCGGACGGTGTGGAGGGAGATTAACTCTGTGTCTGACCCCGGGAGAGTGTGATGGGCGGTGTAGAGGAATAATCACTCTGTGTCTGACCCAGGGAGTTTGTGACGGGACGGTGTGGAGGAATAATCACTCTGTGTCTGACCCCGGGAGTGTTTGATGGGACCGTGTAGAGGAATAATCACTCCGAGTCTGACCCCGGGTGTGTGTGTTGGGACGGTGTAGAGGAATAATCACTCTGTGTCTGACCCCGGGAGTGTTTGATGGGACCGTGTAGAGGAATAATCTCTCTGTGTCTGACCCCGGGAGTGTGTGATGGGACGGTGTGGAGGGAGATTAACTCTGTGTCTGACCCCGGGAGACTGTGATGGGCGGTGTAGAGGAATAATCTCTCTGTGTCTGACCCAGGGAGTTTGTGACGGGACGGTGTGGAGGGAGATTCACTCTGTGTCTGACACCGGGAGTGTTTGATGGGACCGAGTAGAGGAATAATCACTCTGTATCTGACCCAGGGAGTGTGTGATCGGCCGGCGTTAAGGTAGATTCACTCTGTGTCAGACCCCGGGTGAGTTTGATGCGAAGGTGTAGAGGAATAATCACTCTGTGTCTGACCCCGGTAGTGTTTGATGGGACCGTGTGGAGGAATAATCACTCTGTGTCTGACCCCGGGAGAGTTTGATGGGAAGGTGTAGAGGAATAATCTCTCTGTGTCTGACCCCGGGAGTGTTTGATGGGGACGTGTAGAGGTATAATCACTCTGAGTCTGACCCCGGGAGTGTGTGATCGGACGGCGTGGAGGGAGATTCACTCTGTGTCTGACCCCGGGTGAGTTTGATGGGAAGGTGTAGAGGAATAATCAGTATGTGTCTGACCCAGTCAGAGTTTGATGGGACCGTGTAGAGGAATAATCACTCTGTGTCTGACCCAGGGAGTGTGTGATGGGACGGTGTAGAGGAATAATCACTCTGTGTCTGACCATCAGAATGTGTGATGGGACGGTGTGAGGGAGATTCACTGTGTGTCTGACCCCGGGAGTGTGTGATGGGCGGTGTAGAGGAATAATCACTCTGTGTCTGACCCCGGGAGTGTGTGCTGGGACGATGTGGAGGGTGGTTCACTATGTGTCTGATCCCGGGAGTGTGTGATGGGCCGGCGTTAAGGGAGATTCACTCTGTGTCTGACCGCCGGGAGTGTTTGATGGGACCGTGTAGAGGAATAATCACTCTGTGTCTGACCGCGGGAGTGTTTGATGGGACCGTTTAGAGGAATAATCACTCTGTTTCTGACCATTGGAGTGTGTGATGGGACGTTGTGGAGGGAGATTCACTGTGTGTCTGACCCCGGGAGTGAGTGATGGGCCGTGTAGAGGGGGATTCACTCTGTGTCTGACCCAGGGCGTGTGTGATGGGACGGTGTGGAGGGAGATTTACTCTGTGTCTGAACTCGGGAGTGTTTGATGGGACCGAGTAGAGGAATAATCACTCTGTGTCTGACCCAGGGAGTGTGTGATGGGCCGGCGTTAAGGTAGATTCACTCTGTGTCTGACCCCGGGTGAGTTTGATGGGAAGGTGTAGAGGAATAATCACTCTGTGTCTGACCCCGGGAGTGTTTGATGGGACCGTGTAGAGGAATAATCTCTCTGTGTCTGACCCCGGGAGTGTGTGATGGGACGGTGTGGAGGGAGATTAACTCTGTGTCTGACCCCGGGAGACTGTGATGGGCGGTGTAGAGGAATAATCTCTCTGTGTCTGACCCAGGGAGTTTGTGACGGGACGGTGTGGAGGGAGATTGACTCTGTGTCTGACCCCGGGAGTGTTTGATGGGAACGTGTAGAGGTATAATCACTCTGAGTCTGACCCCGGGAGACTGTGATGGGCGGTGTAGAGGAATAATCTCTCTGTGTCTGACCCAGGGAGTTTGTGACGGGACGGTGTGGAGGGAGATTCACTCTGTGTCTGACCCCGGGAGTGTTTGATGGGAACGTGTAGAGGAATAATCTCTCTGTGTCTGACCCCGGGAGTGTGTGATGGGACGGAGTGGAGGGAGATTAACTCTGTGTCTGACCCCGGGAGACTGTGATGGGCGGTGTAGAGGAATAATCTCTCTGTGTCTGACCCAGGGAGTTTTTGACGGGACGGTGTGGAGGGAGATTCACTCTGTGTCTGACCCCGGGAGTGTTTGATGGGAACGTGTGGAGGTATAATCACTCTGAGTCTGACCCCGGGAGTGTGTGATGGGCCGGCGTGGAAGGAGATTCAATCTGTGTCTGACCCCGGGAGTGTTTGATGGGACCGTGTAGAGGAATAATCTCTCTGTGTCTGACCCCGGGAGTGTGTGATGGGACGGAGTGGAGGGAGATTAACTCTGTGTCTGACCCCGGGAGACTGTGATGGGCGGTGTAGAGGAATAATCTCTCTGTGTCTGACCCAGGGAGTTTGTGACGGGACGGTGTGGAGGGAGATTCACTCTGTGTCTGACCCCGGGAGTGTTTGATGGGAACGTGTGGAGGTATAATCACTCTGAGTCTGACCCCGGGAGTGTGTGATGGGCCGGCGTGGAGGGAGATTCACTCTGTGTCTGACCCCGGGAGTGTTTGATGGGACCGTTTAGAGGAATAATCACTCTGTGTCTGACCATTGGAGTGAGTGATGGGCCGTGTAGAGGGAGATTCACTCTGTGTCTGACCCAGGGCGTGTGTGATGGGACAGTGTAGAGAAATAATCTCTCTGTGTCTGAACCCGGGAGTGTGTGATGGGACGGTGTGGAGGGAGATTCACACTGTGTCTGAACCCGGGAGTGTTTGATGGTACCGAGTAGAGGAATAATCACTCTGTGTCTGACCCCGGGTGAGTTTGATGGGAAGGTGTAGAGGAATAATCATTCTGTGTCTGACCCCGGGAGTGTTTGATGGGACCGTGTAGAGGAATAATCTCTCTGTGTCTGACCCCGGGAGTGTGTGATGGGACGGAGTGGAGGGAGATTAACTCTGTGTCTGACCCCGGGAGACTGTGATGGGCGGTGTAGAGGAATAATATCTCTGTGTCTGACCCAGGGAGTTTGTGACGGGACGGTGTGGAGGGAGATTCACTCTGTGTCTGACCCCGGGAGTGTTTGATGGGACCGTGTAGAGGAATAATCTCTCTGTGTCTGACCCCGGGAGTGTGTGATGGGACGGTGTGGAGGGAGATTAACTCTGTGTCTGACCCCGGGAGACTGTGATGGGCGGTGTAGAGGAATAATCTCTCTGTGACTGACCCAGGGAGTTTGTGACGGGACGGTGTGGAGGGAGATTGACTCTGTGTCTGACCCCGGGAGTGTTTGATGGGAACGTGTAGAGGTATAATCACTCTGAGTCTGACCCCGGGAGACTGTGATGGGCGGTGTAGAGGAATAATCTCTCTGTGTCTGACCCAGGGAGTTTGTGACGGGACGGTGTGGAGGGAGATTCACTCTGTGTCTGACCCCGGGAGTGTTTGATGGGAACGTGTAGAGGAATAATCTCTCTGTGTCTGACCCCGGGAGTGTGTGATGGGACGGAGTGGAGGGAGATTAACTCTGTGTCTGACCCCGGGAGACTGTGATGGGCGGTGTAGAGGAATAATCTCTCTGTGTCTGACCCAGGGAGTTTTTGACGGGACGGTGTGGAGGGAGATTCACTCTGTGTCTGACCCCGGGAGTGTTTGATGGGAACGTGTGGAGGTATAATCACTCTGAGTCTGACCCCGGGAGTGTGTGATGGGCCGGCGTGGAAGGAGATTCAATCTGTGTCTGACCCCGGGAGTGTTTGATGGGACCGTGTAGAGGAATAATCTCTCTGTGTCTGACCCCGGGAGTGTGTGATGGGACGGAGTGGAGGGAGATTAACTCTGTGTCTGACCCCGGGAGACTGTGATGGGCGGTGTAGAGGAATAATCTCTCTGTGTCTGACCCAGGGAGTTTGTGACGGGACGGTGTGGAGGGAGATTCACTCTGTGTCTGACCCCGGGAGTGTTTGATGGGAACGTGTGGAGGTATAATCACTCTGAGTCTGACCCCGGGAGTGTGTGATGGGCCGGCGTGGAGGGAGATTCACTCTGTGTCTGACCCCGGGAGTGTTTGATGGGACCGTTTAGAGGAATAATCACTCTGTGTCTGACCATTGGAGTGAGTGATGGGCCGTGTAGAGGGAGATTCACTCTGTGTCTGACCCAGTGCGTGTGTGATGGGACAGTGTAGAGAAATAATCTCTCTGTGTCTGAACCCGGGAGTGTGTGATGGGACGGTGTGGAGGGAGATTCACACTGTGTCTGAACCCGGGAGTGTTTGATGGGACGGAGTGGAGGGAGATTAACTCTGTGTCTGACCCCGGGAGACTGTGATGGGCGGTGTAGAGGAATAATATCTCTGTGTCTGACCCAGGGAGTTTGTGACGGGACGGTGTGGAGGGAGATTCACTCTGTGTCTGACCCCGGGAGTGTTTGATGGGACCGTGTACAGGAATAATCACTCTGTGTCTGACCGCCGGGAGTGTTTGATGGGACCGTGTAGAGGAATAATCACACTGTGTCTGACCCCGGGAGTGTGTGATGGGCCGGCGTGGAGGGAGATTCACTCTGTGTCTGACCCCGGGTGAGTTTGATGGGAAGGTGTAGAGGAATAATCAGTCTGTGTCTGACCCAGTCAGAGTTTGATGGGACCGTGTAGAGGAATAATCTCTCTGTGTCTGACCCCGGGAGTGTGTGTTCGGACGGTGTGGAGGGAGATTAACTCTGTGTCTGACCCCGGGAGAGTGTGATGGGCGGTGTAGAGGAATAATCACTCTGTGTCTGACCCAGGGAGTTTGTGACGGGACGGTGTGGAGGAATAATCACTCTGTGTCTGACCCCGGGAGTGTTTGATGGGACCGTGTAGAGGAATAATCACTCCGAGTCTGACCCCGGGTGTGTGTGTTGGGACGGTGTAGAGGAATAATCACTCTGTGTCTGACCCCGGGAGTGTTTGATGGGACCGTGTAGAGGAATAATCTCTCTGTGTCTGACCCCGGGAGTGTGTGATGGGACGGTGTGGAGGGAGATTAACTCTGTGTCTGACCCCGGGAGACTGTGATGGGCGGTGTAGAGGAATAATCTCTCTGTGTCTGACCCAGGGAGTTTGTGACGGGACGGTGTGGAGGGAGATTCACTCTGTGTCTGACACCGGGAGTGTTTGATGGGACCGAGTAGAGGAATAATCACTCTGTGTCTGACCCAGGGAGTGTGTGATCGGCCGGCGTTAAGGTAGATTCACTCTGTGTCAGACCCCGGGTGAGTTTGATGCGAAGGTGTAGAGGAATAATCACTCTGTGTCTGACCCCGGTAGTGTTTAATGGGACCGTGTGGAGGAATAATCACTCTGTGTCTGACCCCGGGAGAGTTTGATGGGAAGGTGTAGAGGAATAATCACTCTGTGTCTGACCCCGGGAGTGTGTGATGGGACGGTGTGGAGGGAGATTAACTCTGTGTCTGACCCCGGGGGAGTGTGATGGGCGGTGTAGAGGAATAATCTCTCTGTGTCTGACCCCGGGAGTGTTTGATGGGGACGTGTAGAGGTATAATCACTCTGAGTCTGACCCCGGGAGTGTGTGATCGGACGGCGTGGAGGGAGATTCACTCTGTGTCTGACCCCGGGTGAGTTTGATGGGAAGGTGTAGAGGAATAATCACTGTGTGTCTGACCCCGGGAGTGTGTGATGGGCGGTGTAGAGGAATAATCACTCTGTGTCTGACCCAGGGAGTGTGTGATGGGACGGTGTAGAGGAATAATCACTCTGTGTCTGACCATCAGAATGTGTGATGGGACGGTGTGAGGGAGATTCACTGTGTGTCTGACCCCGGGAGTGTGTGATGGGCGGTGTAGAGGAATAATCACTCTGTGTCTGACCCCGGGAGTGTGTGCTGGGACGATGTGGAGGGTGGTTCACTATGTGTCTGATCACGGGAGTGTGTGATGGGCCGGCGTTAAGGGAGATTCACTCTGTGTCTGACCGCCGGGAGTGTTTGTTTGGACCGTGTAGAGGAATAATCACTCTGTGTCTGACCCCGGGAGTGTTTGATGGGACCGTTTAGAGGAATAATCACTCTGTTTCTGACCATTGGAGTGTGTGATGGGACGTTGTGGAGGGAGATTCACTGTGTGTCTGACCCCGGGAGTGAGTGATGGGCCGTGTAGAGGGAGATTCACTCTGTGTCTGACCCAGGGCGTGTGTGATGGGACGGTGTGGAGGGAGATTTACTCTGTGTCTGAACCCGGGAGTGTTTGATGGGACCGAGTAGAGGAATAATCACTCTGTGTCTGACCCAGGGAGTGTGTGATGGGCCGGCGTTAAGGTAGATTCACTCTGTGTCTGACCCCGGGTGAGTTTGATGGGAAGGTGTAGAGGAATAATCACTCTGTGTCTGACCCCGGTAGTGTTTGATGGGACCGTGTGGAGGAATAATCACTCTGTGTCTGACCCCGGGTGAGTTTGATGGGAAGGTGTAGAGGAATAATCACTCTGTGTCTGACCCCGGGAGTGTTTGATGGGACCGTGTAGAGGAATAATCTCTCTGTGTCTGACCCCGGGAGTGTGTGATGGGACGGTGTGGAGGGAGATTAACTCTGTGTCTGACCCCGGGAGACTGTGATGGGCGGTGTAGAGGAATAATCTCTCTGTGACTGACCCAGGGAGTTTGTGACGGGACTGTGTGGAGGGAGATTCACTCTGTGTCTGACCCCGGGAGTGTTTGATGGGAACGTGTAGAGGTATAATCACTCTGAGTCTGACCCCGGGAGACTGTGATGGGCGGTGTAGAGGAATAATCTCTCTGTGTCTGACCCAGGGAGTTTGTGACGGGACGGTGTGGAGGGAGATTCACTCTGTGTCTGACCCCGGGAGTGTTTGATGTGAACGTGTAGAGGTATAATCACTCTGAGTCTGACCCCGGGAGTGTGTGATGGGCCGGCGTGGAGGGAGATTCACTCTGTGTCTGACCCCGGGAGTGTTTGATGGGACCGTGTACAGGAATAATCACTCTGTGTCTGACCTCCGGGAGAGTTTGATGGGACCGTGTAGAGGAATAATCACACTGTGTCTGACCCCGGGAGTGTGTGATGGGCCGGCGTGGAGGGAGATTCACTCTGTGTCTGACCCCGGGTGAGTTTGATGGGAAGGTGTAGAGGAATAATCAGTCTGTGTCTGACCCAGTCAGAGTTTGATGGGACCGTGTGGAGGAATAATCACTCTGTGTCTGACCCCGGCAGTGTTTGATGGGACCGTGTAGAGGAATAATCACTCTGAGTCTGACCCCGGGTGAGTGAGTTGGGACGGTGTAGAGGAATAATCACTCTGTGTCTGACCCCGGGAGTGTTTGATGGGACCGTGTAGAGGAATAATCTCTCTGTGTCTGACCCAGGGAGTGTGTGATGGGACGGTGTGGAGGGAGATTAACTCTGTGTCTGACCCCGGGAGACTGTGATGGGCGGTGTAGAGGAATAATCTCTCTGTGTCTGACCCAGGGAGTTTGTGACGGGACGGTGTGGAGGGAGATTCAGACTGTGTCTGACCCCGGGAGTGTTTGATGGGAACGTGTAGAGGTATAATCACTCTGAGTCTGACCCCGGGAGTGTGTGTTGGGACGGTGTGGACGGAGATTAACTTTGTGTCTGACCCCGGGAGTGTTTGATGTGACCGTGTAGAGGAATAATCACACTGTGTCTGACCCCGGGAGTGTGTGATGGGACGGTGTGGACGGAGATTCACTTTGTGTCTGACCCCGGGAGTGTTTGATGTGACCGTGTAGAGGAATAATCACACTGTGTCTGACCCCGGGAGTGTGTGATGGGCCGGCGTGGAGGGAGATTCACTCTGTGTCTGACCCCGGGTGAGTTTGATGGGAAGGTGTAGAGGAATAATTAGTCTGTGTCTGACCCAGTCAGAGTTTGATGGGACCGTGTAGAGGAATAATCTCTCTGTGTCTGACCCCGGGAGTGTGTGTTCGGACGGTGTGGAGGGAGATTATCTCTGTGTCTGACCCCGGGAGAGTGTGATGGGCGGTGTAGAGGAATAATCACTCTGTGTCTGACCCAGGGAGTTTGTGACGGGACGGTGTGGAGGAATAATCACTCTGTGTCTGACCCCGGGAGTGTTTGATGGGACCGTGTAGAGGAATAATCACTCTGAGTCTGACCCCGGGTGTGTGTGTTGGGACGGTGTAGAGGAATAATCACTCTGTGTCTGACCCCGGGAGTGTTCGATGGGACCGTGTAGAGGAATACTCTCTCTGTGTCTGACCCCGGGAGTGTGTGATGGGACGGTGTGGAGGGAGATTAACTCTGTGTCTGACCCCGGGAGACTGTGATGGGCGGTGTAGAGGAATAATCTCTCTGTGTCTGACCCAGGGAGTTTGTGACGGGACGGTGTGGAGGGAGATTCACTCTGTGTCTGACCCCGGGAGTGTTTGCTGGGACCGAGTAGAGGAATAATCACTCTGTGTCTGACCCAGGGAGTGTGTGATGGGCCGGCGTTAAGGTAGATTCACTCTGTGTCTGACCCCGGGAGTGTGTGATGGGACGGTGTGGAGGGAGATTCACACTGTGTCTGAACCCGGGAGTGTTTGATGGGACCGAGTAGAGGAATAATCACTCTGTGTCTGACCCAGGGAGTGTGTGATGGGCCGGCGTTAAGGTAGATTCACTCTGTGTCTGACCCCGGGTGAGTTTGATGGGAAGGTGTAGAGGAATAATCACTCTGTGTCTGACCCCAGTAGTGTTTGATGGGACCGTGTGGAGGAATAATCACTCTGTGTCTGACCCGGGTGAGTTTGATGGGAAGGTGTAGAGGAATAATCACTCTGTGTCTGACCCCGGGAGTGTTTGATGGGACCGTGTAGAGGAATAATCTCTCTGTGTCTGACCCCGGGAGACTGTGATGGGCGGTGTAGAGGAATAATCTCTCTGTGTCTGACCCAGGGAGTTTGTGACGGGACGGTTTGGAGGGAGATTCACTCTGTGTCTGAACCCGGGAGTGTTTGATGGGAACGTGTAGAGGTATAATCACTCTGAGTCTGACCCCGGGAGTGTGTGTTGGGACGGTGTGGACGGAGATTCACTTTGTGTCTGACCCCGGGAGTATTTGATGTGACCGTGTAGAGGAATAATCACACTGTGTCTGACCCCGGGAGTGTGTGATGGGCCGGCGTGGAGGGAGATTCACTCTGTGTCTGACCCCGGGTGAGTTTGATGGGAAGGTGTAGAGGAATAATCAGTCTGTGTCTGACCCAGTCAGAGTTTGATGGGACCGTGTAGAGGAATAATCTCTCTGTGTCTGACCCCGGGAGTGTGTGTTCGGACGGTGTGGAGGGAGATTAACTCTGTGTCTGACCCCGGGAGAGTTTGATGGGCGGTGCAGAGGAATAATCACACTGTGTCTGACCCAGGGAGTTTGTGACGGGACGGTGTGGAGGGAGATTCACTCTGTGTCTGACCCCGGGAATGTTTGATGGGACCGTGAGAAGGAATAATCACTCTGAGTCTGACCCCGGGTGTGTGTGTTGGGACGGTGTAGAGGAATAATCACTCTGTGTCTGACCCCGGGAGTGTGTGATGGGAAGGTGTAGAGGAATAATCACTCTGTGTCTGAACCCGGGAGAGTTTGATGGGACCGTGTAGAGGAATAATCTCTCTGTGTCTGACCCCGGGAGTGTGTGATCGGACGGTGTGGAGGGAGATTCACTCTGTGTCTGACCCCGGGAGAGTGTGATGGGTGGTGTAGAGGAATAATCACTCTGTGTCTGACCCAGGGAATTAGGACGGGACGGTGTGGAGGGAGATTCACTCTGTGTCTGACCCCGGGAGAGTGTGATGTGACCGTGTAGAGGAATAATCACTCTGTGTCTGACCCCGGGAGTGTGTGATGGGACGGTGTGGAGGGAGATTCACTGTGTCTGACCCCGGGAATGTTTGATGGGACCGTGTAGAGGAATAATCTCTCTGTTTCCGACCCCGGGAGTGTGTGATGGGACGGTGTGGAGGGAGATTAACTCTGTGTCTGTCCCCGGGAGAGTGTGATGGGCGGTGTAGAGGAATAATCACTCTGTGTCTGACCCAGGGCGTGTTTGATGGGAACGTGTAGAGGAGTAATCACTCTGAGTCTGACCCCGGGAGTCTGTGTTGGGACGGTGTGGACGGAGATTCACTTTGTGTCTGACCCCGGGAGTGTTTGATGGGACCGTGTAGAGGAATAATCACTCTGTGTCTGACCCCGGGTGTGTGTGATGGGACGGTGTGGAGGGAGATTCACTGTGTCTGACCCCGGGAGTGTTTGATGGGACCGTGTAGAGGAATAATCACTCTGTGTCTGACCCCGGGAGTGTGTGATGGGCCGGCGTGGAGGGAGATTCACTCTGTCTCTGACGCCGGGTGAGTTTGATGGGAAGGTGTAGAGGAATAATCACTCTGTGTCTGACCCCGGGAGAGTTTGATGGGACCGTGTAGAGGAATAATCACTCTGTGTCTGACCCCGGGAGTGTGTGATGGGCCGGCGTGGAGGGAGATTCACTCTGTGTCTGACCCCGTGTGAGTTTAATGGGAAGGTGTAGAGGAATAATCACTCTGTGTCTGAACCAGGGAGAGTTTGATGGGACCGTGTAGAGGAATAATCACTCTGTGTCTGACCCCGGGTGAGTTTGATGGGAAGGTGTAGAGGAATAATCACTCTCTGTCTGACCCCGGGAATGTTTGATGGGACCGTATAGAGGAATAATCTCTCTGTGTCTGACCCCGGGAGTGTGTGATGGGACGTGTGGAGGGAGATTAACTCTGTGTCTGTCCCCGGGAGAGTCTGATGGGAGGTGTAGAGGAATAATCACTCTGTGTCTGACCCAGGGAGTGTTTGATGGGAACGTGTAGAGGAATAATCACTCTGAGTCTGACCCCGGGAGTGTGTGATCGGACGGTGTGGAGGGAGATTAACTCTGTGTCTGACCCCGGGGGAGTGTGATGTGCGGTGTAGAGGAATAATCACTCTGTGTCTGACCCAGGGAATTTGGACGGGACGGTGTGGAGGGAGATTCACTATGTGTCTGACCCCGGGAGTGTTTGATGGGACCGTGTAGAGGAATAATCTCTCTGTTTCCGACCCCGGGAGTGTGTGATGGGACGGTGTGGAGGGAGATTAACTCTGTGTCTGTCCCCGGGAGAGTGTGATGGGCGGTGTAGAGGAATAATCACTCTGTGTCTGACCCAGGGCGTGTTTGATGGGAACGTGTAGAGGAGTAATCACTCTGAGTCTGACCCCGGGAGTCTGTGTTGGGACGGTGTGGACGGAGATTCACTTTGTGTCTGACCCCGGGAGTGTTTGATGGGACCGTGTAGAGGAATAATCACTCTGTGTCTGACCACGGGTGTGTGTGATGGGACGGTGTGGAGGGAGATTCACTGTGTCTGACCCCGGGAGTGTTTGATGGGACCGTGTAGAGGAATAATCACTCTGTGTCTGACCCCGGGAGTGTGTGATGGGCCGGCGTGGAGGGAGATTCACTCTGTCTCTGACGCCGGGTGAGTTTGATGGGAAGGTGTAGAGGAATAATCACTCTGTGTCTGACCCCGGGAGAGTTTGATGGGACCGTGTAGAGGAATAATCACTCTGTGTCTGACCCCGTGTGAGTTTAATGGGAAGGTGTAGAGGAATAATCACTCTGTGTCTGAACCAGGGAGAGTTTGATGGGACCGTGTAGAGGAATAATCTCTCTGTGTCTGACCCCGGGAGTGTGTGATGGGACGTGTGGAGGGAGATTAACTCTGTGTCTGTCCCCGGGAGAGTCTGATGGGAGGTGTAGAGGAATAATCACTCTGTGTCTGACCCAGGGAGTGTTTGATGGGAACGTGTAGAGGAATAATCACTCTGAGTCTGACCCCGGGAGTGTGTGATCGGACGGTGTGGAGGGAGATTAACTCTGTGTCTGACCCCGGGGGAGTGTGATGTGCGGTGTAGAGGAATAATCACTCTGTGTCTGACCCAGGGAATTTGGACGGGACGGTGAGGAGGGAGATTCACTATGTGTCTGACCCCGGGAGTGTTTGATGGGACCGTGTAGAGGAATAATCACTCTGAGTCTGACCCCGGGAGTGTGTGTTGGGACGGTGTAGAGGAATAATCACTCTGTGTCTGACCCCGGGATTGTTTGATGGTACCGTGTAGCGGAATAATCACTCCGTGTCTGACCCCGGGAGTTTGTGATGGGACGGCGTGGAGGGAGATTCATTCTGTGTCTGACCCCGGGAGTGTTTGATGGGACCGTTTAGAGGAATAATCACTGTCTGTCTGACACACGGAGTGTTTGATGCTGCCGTGTAGAGGAATAATCACTCTGTTTCTGACCCCGGGAGTGTGTGATGGGACGGTGTGGAGGGACATTAACTCTGTGTCTGACCCCGGGAGAGTGTGATGGGCGGTGCAGAGGAATAATCACTCTGAGTCTGACCCCGGGAGTTTGTGTTGAGACGGTGTGGACGGTGATTAACTCTGTGTCTGACCCCGGGAGAGTGTGATGTGACCGTGTAGAGGATTAATCACTCTGTGTCTGAACCCGGGAGTGTGTGATGGGACGGTGTGGAGGGAGATTCACTGTGTCTCACCCCGGGAGTGTTTGATGGGACCGTGTAGAGGAATAATCACTCTGTGTCTGACCCCGGGAGTGTGTGATGGGCCGGAGTGGAGGGAGATTCACTCTGTGTCTGACCCCGGGTGAGTTTGATGGGACCGTGTAGAGGAATAATCATTCTGAGTCTGACCCCGGGAGTGTGTTTTGGGACGGTGTGGACTTAGATTCACTTTCTGTCTGACCCCGGGAGTGTTTGATTGGACCGTGTACAGGAATAATCACTCTGTGTCTAACCGCCGGGAGTGTTTGATGGGACCGTGTAGAGGAATAATCACACTGTGTCTGACCCCGGGAGAGTTTGATGGGCCGTGTAGAGGAATAATCACTCTGTGTCTGACCCCGGGAGTGTGTGATGGGCCGTGTAGAGGGAGATTCACTCTGTGTCTGACCCAGGGCGTGTGTGATGGGACAGTGTAGAGAAATAATCACTCTGTGTCTGACCCCGGGAGTGTGTGATGGGACGGTGTGGAGGAAGATTCACTCTGTGTCTGAACCCGGGAGTGGTTGATGGGACCGAGTAGAGGAATAATCACTCTGAGTCTGACCCAGGGAATTTGGACGGGACGGTGTGGAGGGAGATTCACTCTGTGTCTGACCCCGGGTGAGTTTGATGGGAAGGTGTAGAGGAATAATCACTCTGTGTCTGACCCCGGGAGAGATTGATGGGACCGTGTAGAGGAATAATCTCTCTGTGTCTGACCCCGGGAGTGTGTGATCGGACGGGGTGGAGGGAGATTAACTCTGTGTCTGACCCCGGGAGAGTGTGATGGGCGGTGTAGTGGAATAATCACTCAGTGTCTGACCCAGGGAATTTGGACGGGACGGTGTGGAGGGAGATTCACTCTGTGTCTGACCCCGGGAGTGTTTGATGGCACCGTGTAGAGGAATAATCACTCTGAGTCTGACCCCGGGAGTGTGTGTTGGGACGGTGTAGAGGAATAATCACTCTGTGTCTGACCCCGGGAGTATGTGATGGGATGGCGTGGAGGGAGATTCACTCTGTGTCTGACCCCGGGAGTGTTTGATGGGACAGTTTAGAGGAATAATCACTGTCTGTCTGACACACGGAGTGTTTGATGCTACCGTGTAGAGGAATAATCACTCTGTATCTGACCCCGGGAGTGTGTGATGGGCCGGCGTGGAGTGAGATTCACTCTGTGTCTGACCCCGGGAGTGTTTGATGGGACCGTGTACAGGAATAATCACTCTGTGTCTGACCGCCGGGAGTGTTTGATGGGACCGTGTAGAGGAATAATCACTCTGTGTCTGACCCCGGGAGTGTTTGATGGGACCGTGTAGAGGAATAATCACTCCGAGTCTGACCCCGGGTGTGTGTGTTGGGACGGTGTAGAGGAATAATCACTCTGTGTCTGACCCCGGGAGTGTTTGATGGGACCGTGTAGAGGAATAATCTCTCTGTGTCTGACCCCGGGAGTGTGTGATGGGACGGTGTGGAGGGAGATTAACTCTGTGTCTGACCCCGGGAGAGTGTGATGGGCGGTGCAGAGGAATAATCACTCTGAGTCTGACCCCGGGAGATTGGGTTGGGACGGTGTGGACGGTGATTAACTCTGTGTCTGACCCCGGGAGAGTGTGATGCGACCGTGTAGAGGATTAATCACTCTGTGTCTGAACCCGGGAGTGTGTGATGGGCCGGAGTGGAGGGAGATTCACTCTGTGTCTGACCCCGGGTGAGTTTGATGGGACCGTGTAGAGGAATAATCATTCTGAGTCTGACCCCGGGAGTGTGTTTTGGGACGGTGTGGACTTAGATTCACTTTCTGTCTGACCCCGGGAGTGTTTGATTGGACCGTGTACAGGAATAATCACTCTGTGTCTAACCGCCGGGAGTGTTTGATGGGACCGTGTAGAGGAATAATCACACTGTGTCTGACCCCGGGAGTGTTTGATGGGCCGTGTAGAGGAATAATCACTCTGTGTCTGACCCCGGGAGTGTGTGATGGGCCGTGTAGAGGGAGGTTCACTCTGTGTCTGACCCAGGGCGTGTGTGATGGGACAGTGTAGAGAAATAATCACTCTGTGTCTGACCCCGGGAGTGTGTGATGGGACGGTGTGGAGGAAGATTCACTCTGTGTCTGAACCCGGGAGTGGTTGATGGGACCGAGTAGAGGAATAATCACTCTGAGTCTGACCCAGGGAATTTGGACGGGACGGTGTGGAGGGAGATTCACTCTGTGTCTGACCCCGGGTGAGTTTGATGGGAAGGTGTAGAGGAATAATCACTCTGTGTCTGACCCCGGGAGAGATTGATGGGACCGTGTAGAGGAATAATCTCTCTGTGTCTGACCCCGGGAGTGTGTGATCGGACGGGGTGGAGGGAGATTAACTCTGTGTCTGACCCCGGGAGTGTGTGATGGGCGGTGTAGTGGAATAATCACTCTGTGTCTGACCCAGGGAATTTGGACGGGACGGTGTGGAGGGAGATTCACTCTGTGTCTGACCCCGGGAGTGTTTGATGGCACCGTGTAGAGGAATAATCACTCTGAGTCTGACCCCGGGAGTGTGTGTTGGGACGGTGTAGAGGAATAATCACTCTGTGTCTGACCCCGGGAGTATGTGATGGGATGGCGTGGAGGGAGATTCACTCTGTGTCTGACCCCGGGAGTGTTTGATGGGACAGTTTAGAGGAATAATCACTGTCTGTCTGACACACGGAGTGTTTGATGCTACCGTGTAGAGGAATAATCACTCTGTATCTGACCCCGGGAGTGTGTGATGGGACCGTGTACAGGAATAATCACTCTGTGTCTGACCGCCGGGAGTGTTTGATGGGACCGTGTAGAGGAATAATCACTCTGTGTCTGACCCCGGGAGTGTTTGATGGGACCGTTTAGAGGAATAATCACTCTGTGTCTGACCATTGTAGTGTGTGATGGGACGGTGTGGAGGGAGATTCACTGTGTGTCTGACCCCGGGAGTGAGTGATGGGCCGTGTAGAGGGAGATTCACTCTGTGTCTGACCCAGGGCGTGTGTGATGGGACAGTGTAGAGAAATAATCACTCTGTGTCTGACCCCGGGAGTGTGTGATGGGACGGTGTGGAGGGAGATTCACACTGTGTCTGAACCCGGGAGTGTTTGATGGGACCGAGTAGAGGAATAATCACTCTGTGTCTGACCCCGGGTGAGTTTGATGGGAAGGTGTAGAGGAATAATCATTCTGTGTCTGACCCCGGGAGTGTTTGATGGGACCGTGTAGAGGAATAATCTCTCTGTGTCTGACCCCGGGACTGTGTGATGGGACGGAGTGGAGGGAGATTAACTCTGTGTCTGACCCCGGGAGACTTGTGATGGGCCGTGTAGAGGAATAATATCTCTGTGTCTGACCCAGGGAGTTTGTGACGGGACGGTGTGGAGGGAGATTCACTCTGTGTCTGACCCCGGGAGTGTTTGATGGGAACGTGTGGACGTATAATCACTCTGAGTCTGACCCCGGGAGTGTGTGATGGGCCGGCGTGGAGGGAGATTCACTCTGTGTCTGACCCCGGGAGTGTTTGATGGGACCGTGTACAGGAATAATCACTCTGTGTCTGACCGCCGGGAGTGTTTGATGGGACCGTGTAGAGGAATAATCACACTGTGTCTGACCCCGGGAGTGTGTGATGGGCCGGCGTGGAGGGAGATTCACTCTGTGTCTGACCCCGGGTGAGTTTGATGGGAAGGTGTAGAGGAATAATCAGTCTGTGTCTGACCCAGTCAGAGTTTGATGGGACCGTGTAGAGGAATAATCTCTCTGTGTCTGACCCCGGGAGTGTGTGTTCGGACGGTGTGGAGGGAGATTAACTCTGTGTCTGACCCCGGGAGAGTGTGATGGGCGGTGTAGAGGAATAATCACTCTGTGTCTGACCCAGGGAGTTTGTGACGGGACGGTGTGGAGGAATAATCACTCTGTGTCTGACCCCGGGAGTGTTTGATGGGACCGTGTAGAGGAATAATCACTCCGAGTCTGACCCCGGGTGTGTGTGTTGGGACGGTGTAGAGGAATAATCACTCTGTGTCTGACCCCGGGAGTGTTTGATGGGACCGTGTAGAGGAATAATCTCTCTGTGTCTGACCCCGGGAGTGTGTGATGGGACGGTGTGGAGGGAGATTAACTCTGTGTCTGACCCCGGGAGACTGTGATGGGCGGTGTAGAGGAATAATCTCTCTGTGTCTGACCCAGGGAGTTTGTGACGGGACGGTGTGGAGGGAGATTCACTCTGTGTCTGACACCGGGAGTGTTTGATGGGACCGAGTAGAGGAATAATCACTCTGTGTCTGACCCAGGGAGTGTGTGATCGGCCGGCGTTAAGGTAGATTCACTCTGTGTCAGACCCCGGGTGAGTTTGATGCGAAGGTGTAGAGGAATAATCACTCTGTGTCTGACCCCGGTAGTGTTTGATGGGACCGTGTGGAGGAATAATCACTCTGTGTCTGACCCCGGGAGAGTTTGATGGGAAGGTGTAGAGGAATAATCACTCTGTGTCTGACCCCGGGAGTGTGTGATGGGACGGTGTGGAGGGAGATTAACTCTGTGTCTGACCCCGGGGGAGTGTGATGGGCGGTGTAGAGGAATAATCTCTCTGTGTCTGACCCCGGGAGTTTTGATGGGGACGTGTAGACGTATAATCACTCTGAGTCTGACCCCGGGAGTGTGTGATCGGACGGCGTGGAGGGAGATTCACTCTGTGTCTGACCCCGGTTGAGTTTGATGGGAAGGTGTAGAGGAATAATCACTGTGTGTCTGACCCCGGGAGTGTGTGATGGGCGGTGTAGAGGAATAATCACTCTGTGTCTGACCCAGGGAGTGTGTGATGGGACGGTGTAGAGGAATAATCACTCTGTGTCTGACCATCAGAATGTGTGATGGGACGGTGTGAGGGAGATTCACTGTGTGTCTGACCCCGGGAGTGTGTGATGGGCGGTGTAGAGGAATAATCACTCTGTGTCTGACCCCGGGAGTGTGTGCTGGGACGATGTGGAGGGTGGTTCACTATGTGTCTGATCCCGGGAGTGTGTGATGGGCCGGCGTTAAGGGAGATTCACTCTGTGTCTGACCGCCGGGAGTGTTTGATGGGACCGTGTAGAGGAATAATCACTCTGTGTCTGACCCCGGGAGTGTTTGATGGGACCGTTTAGAGGAATAATCACTCTGTTTCTGACCATTGGAGTGTGTGATGGGACGTTGTGGAGGGAGATTCACTGTGTGTCTGACCCCGGGAGTGAGTGATGGGCCGTGTAGAGGGAGATTCACTCTGTGTCTGACCCAGGGCGTGTGTGATGGGACGGTGTGGAGGGAGATTTACTCTGTGTCTGAACCCGGGAGTGTTTGATGGGACCGAGTAGAGGAATAATCACTCTGTGTCTGACCCAGGGAGTGTGTGATGGGCCGTCGTTAAGGTAGATTCACTCTGTGTCTGACCCGGGTGAGTTTGATGGGAAGGTGTAGAGGAATAATCACTCTGTGTCTGACCCCGGTAGTGTTTGATGGGACCGTGTGGAGGAATAATCACTCTGTGTCTGACCCCGGGTGAGTTTGATGGGAAGGTGTAGAGGAATAATCACTCTGTGTCTGACCCCGGGAGTGTTTGATGGGACCGTGTAGAGGAATAATCTCTCTGTGTCTGACCCCGGGAGTGTGTGATGGGACGGTGTGGAGGGAGATTAACTCTGTGTCTGACCCCGGGAGACTGTGATGGGCGGTGTAGAGGAATAATCTCTCTGTGACTGACCCAGGGAGTTTGTGACGGGACGGTGTGGAGGGAGATTCACTCTGTGTCTGACCCCGGGAGTGTTTGATGGGAACGTGTAGAGGTATAATCACTCTGAGTCTGACCCCGGGAGACTGTGATGGGCGGTGTAGAGGAATAATCTCTCTGTGTCTGACCCAGGGAGTTTGTGACGGGACGGTGTGGAGGGAGATTCACTCTGTGTCTGACCCCGGGAGTGTTTGATGTGAACGTGTAGAGGTATAATCACTCTGAGTCTGACCCCGGGAGTGTGTGATGGGCCGGCGTGGAGGGAGATTCACTCTGTGTCTGACCCCGGGTGAGTGAGTTGGGACGGTGTAGAGGAATAATCACTCTGTGTCTGACCCCGGGAGTGTTTGATGGGACCGTGTAGAGGAATAATCAGTCTGTGTCCGACCCAGTCAGAGTTTGATGGGACCGTGTGGAGGAATAATCACTCTGTGTCTGACCCCGGGAGTGTTTGATGGGACCGTGTAGAGGAATAATCACTCTGAGTCTGACCCCGGGTGAGTGAGTTGGGACGGTGTAGAGGAATAATCACTCTGTGTCTGACCCCGGGAGTGTTTGATGGGACCGTGTAGAGGAATAATCTCTCTGTGTCTGACCCAGGGAGTGTGTGATGGGACGGTGTGGAGGGAGATTAACTCTGTGTCTGACCCCGGGAGACTGTGATGGGCGGTGTAGAGGAATAATCTCTCTGTGTCTGACCCAGGGAGTTTGTGACGGGACGGTGTGGAGGGAGATTCACTCTGTGTCTGACCCCGGGAGTGTTTGATGGGAACGTGTAGAGGTATAATCACTCTGAGTCTGACCCCGGGAGTGTGTGTTGGGACGGTGTGGACGGAGATTAAATTTGTGTCTGACCCCGGGAGTGTTTGATGTGACCGTGTAGAGGAATAATCACACTGTGTCTGACCCCGGGAGTGTGTGATGGGACGGTGTGGACGGAGATTCACTTTGTGTCTGACCCCGGGTGAGTTTGATGGGAAGGTGTAGAGGAATAATCATTCTGTGTCTGACCCCGGGAGTGTTTGATGGGACCGTGTAGAGGAATAATCTCTCTGTGTCTGACCCCGGGACTGTGTGATGGGACGGAGTGGAGGGAGATTAACTCTGTGTCTGACCCCGGGAGACTTGTGATGGGCCGTGTAGAGGAATAATATCTCTGTGTCTGACCCAGGGAGTTTGTGACGGGACGGTGTGGAGGGAGATTCACTCTGTGTCTGACCCCGGGAGTGTTTGATGGGAACGTGTGGACGTATAATCACTCTGAGTCTGACCCCGGGAGTGTGTGATGGGCCGGCGTGGAGGGAGATTCACTCTGTGTCTGACCCCGGGAGTGTTTGATGGGACCGTGTACAGGAATAATCACTCTGTGTCTGACCGCCGGGAGTGTTTGATGGGACCGTGTAGAGGAATAATCACACTGTGTCTGACCCCGGGAGTGTGTGATGGGCCGGCGTGGAGGGAGATTCACTCTGTGTCTGACCCCGGGTGAGTTTGATGGGAAGGTGTAGAGGAATAATCAGTCTGTGTCTGACCCAGTCAGAGTTTGATGGGACCGTGTAGAGGAATAATCTCTCTGTGTCTGACCCCGGGAGTGTGTGTTCGGACGGTGTGGAGGGAGATTAACTCTGTGTCTGACCCCGGGAGAGTGTGATGGGCGGTGTAGAGGAATAATCACTCTGTGTCTGACCCAGGGAGTTTGTGACGGGACGGTGTGGAGGAATAATCACTCTGTGTCTGACCCCGGGAGTGTTTGATGGGACCGTGTAGAGGAATAATCACTCCGAGTCTGACCCCGGGTGTGTGTGTTGGGACGGTGTAGAGGAATAATCACTCTGTGTCTGACCCCGGGAGTGTTTGATGGGACCGTGTAGAGGAATAATCTCTCTGTGTCTGACCCCGGGAGTGTGTGATGGGACGGTGTGGAGGGAGATTAACTCTGTGTCTGACCCCGGGAGACTGTGATGGGCGGTGTAGAGGAATAATCTCTCTGTGTCTGACCCAGGGAGTTTGTGACGGGACGGTGTGGAGGGAGATTCACTCTGTGTCTGACACCGGGAGTGTTTGATGGGACCGAGTAGAGGAATAATCACTCTGTGTCTGACCCAGGGAGTGTGTGATCGGCCGGCGTTAAGGTAGATTCACTCTGTGTCAGACCCCGGGTGAGTTTGATGCGAAGGTGTAGAGGAATAATCACTCTGTGTCTGACCCCGGTAGTGTTTGATGGGACCGTGTGGAGGAATAATCACTCTGTGTCTGACCCCGGGAGAGTTTGATGGGAAGGTGTAGAGGAATAATCACTCTGTGTCTGACCCCGGGAGTGTGTGATGGGACGGTGTGGAGGGAGATTAACTCTGTGTCTGACCCCGGGGGAGTGTGATGGGCGGTGTAGAGGAATAATCTCTCTGTGTCTGACCCCGGGAGTTTTGATGGGGACGTGTAGACGTATAATCACTCTGAGTCTGACCCCGGGAGTGTGTGATCGGACGGCGTGGAGGGAGATTCACTCTGTGTCTGACCCCGGTTGAGTTTGATGGGAAGGTGTAGAGGAATAATCACTGTGTGTCTGACCCCGGGAGTGTGTGATGGGCGGTGTAGAGGAATAATCACTCTGTGTCTGACCCAGGGAGTGTGTGATGGGACGGTGTAGAGGAATAATCACTCTGTGTCTGACCATCAGAATGTGTGATGGGACGGTGTGAGGGAGATTCACTGTGTGTCTGACCCCGGGAGTGTGTGATGGGCGGTGTAGAGGAATAATCACTCTGTGTCTGACCCCGGGAGTGTGTGCTGGGACGATGTGGAGGGTGGTTCACTATGTGTCTGATCCCGGGAGTGTGTGATGGGCCGGCGTTAAGGGAGATTCACTCTGTGTCTGACCGCCGGGAGTGTTTGATGGGACCGTGTAGAGGAATAATCACTCTGTGTCTGACCCCGGGAGTGTTTGATGGGACCGTTTAGAGGAATAATCACTCTGTTTCTGACCATTGGAGTGTGTGATGGGACGTTGTGGAGGGAGATTCACTGTGTGTCTGACCCCGGGAGTGAGTGATGGGCCGTGTAGAGGGAGATTCACTCTGTGTCTGACCCAGGGCGTGTGTGATGGGACGGTGTGGAGGGAGATTTACTCTGTGTCTGAACCCGGGAGTGTTTGATGGGACCGAGTAGAGGAATAATCACTCTGTGTCTGACCCAGGGAGTGTGTGATGGGCCGTCGTTAAGGTAGATTCACTCTGTGTCTGACCCGGGTGAGTTTGATGGGAAGGTGTAGAGGAATAATCACTCTGTGTCTGACCCCGGTAGTGTTTGATGGGACCGTGTGGAGGAATAATCACTCTGTGTCTGACCCCGGGTGAGTTTGATGGGAAGGTGTAGAGGAATAATCACTCTGTGTCTGACCCCGGGAGTGTTTGATGGGACCGTGTAGAGGAATAATCTCTCTGTGTCTGACCCCGGGAGTGTGTGATGGGACGGTGTGGAGGGAGATTAACTCTGTGTCTGACCCCGGGAGACTGTGATGGGCGGTGTAGAGGAATAATCTCTCTGTGACTGACCCAGGGAGTTTGTGACGGGACGGTGTGGAGGGAGATTCACTCTGTGTCTGACCCCGGGAGTGTTTGATGGGAACGTGTAGAGGTATAATCACTCTGAGTCTGACCCCGGGAGACTGTGATGGGCGGTGTAGAGGAATAATCTCTCTGTGTCTGACCCAGGGAGTTTGTGACGGGACGGTGTGGAGGGAGATTCACTCTGTGTCTGACCCCGGGAGTGTTTGATGTGAACGTGTAGAGGTATAATCACTCTGAGTCTGACCCCGGGAGTGTGTGATGGGCCGGCGTGGAGGGAGATTCACTCTGTGTCTGACCCCGGGTGAGTGAGTTGGGACGGTGTAGAGGAATAATCACTCTGTGTCTGACCCCGGGAGTGTTTGATGGGACCGTGTAGAGGAATAATCAGTCTGTGTCCGACCCAGTCAGAGTTTGATGGGACCGTGTGGAGGAATAATCACTCTGTGTCTGACCCCGGGAGTGTTTGATGGGACCGTGTAGAGGAATAATCACTCTGAGTCTGACCCCGGGTGAGTGAGTTGGGACGGTGTAGAGGAATAATCACTCTGTGTCTGACCCCGGGAGTGTTTGATGGGACCGTGTAGAGGAATAATCTCTCTGTGTCTGACCCAGGGAGTGTGTGATGGGACGGTGTGGAGGGAGATTAACTCTGTGTCTGACCCCGGGAGACTGTGATGGGCGGTGTAGAGGAATAATCTCTCTGTGTCTGACCCAGGGAGTTTGTGACGGGACGGTGTGGAGGGAGATTCACTCTGTGTCTGACCCCGGGAGTGTTTGATGGGAACGTGTAGAGGTATAATCACTCTGAGTCTGACCCCGGGAGTGTGTGTTGGGACGGTGTGGACGGAGATTAAATTTGTGTCTGACCCCGGGAGTGTTTGATGTGACCGTGTAGAGGAATAATCACACTGTGTCTGACCCCGGGAGTGTGTGATGGGACGGTGTGGACGGAGATTCACTTTGTGCCTGACCCCGGGAGTGTTTGATGTGACCGTGTAGAGGAATAATCACACTGTGTCTGACTCCGGGAGTGTGTGATGGGCCGGCGTGGAGGGAGATTCACTCTGTGTCTGACCCCGGGTGAGTTTGATGGGAAGGTGTAGAGGAATAATTAGTCTGTGTCTGACACAGTCAGAGTTTGATGGGACCGTGTAGAGGAATAATCTCTCTGTGTCTGACCCCGGGAGTGTGTGTTCGGACGGTGTGGAGGGAGATTAACTCTGTGTCTGACCCCGGGAGAGTGTGATGGGCGGTGTAGAGGAATAATCACTCTGTGTCTGACCCAGGGAGTTTGTGACGGGACGGTGTGGAGGAATAATCACTCTGTGTCTGACCCCGGGAGTGTTTGATGGGACCGTGTAGAGGAATAATCACTCTGAGTCTGACCCCGGGTGTGTGTGTTGGGACGGTGTAGAGGAATAATCACTCTGTGTCTGACCCCGGGAGTGTTCGATGGGACCGTGTAGAGGAATACTCTCTCTGTGTCTGACCCCGGGAGTGTGTGATGGGACGGTGTGGAGGGAGATTAACTCTGTGTCTGACCCCGGGAGACTGTGATGGGCGGTGTAGAGGAATAATCTCTCTGTGTCTGACCCAGGGAGTTTGTGACGGGACGGTGTGGAGGGAGATTCACTCTGTGTCTGACCCCGGGAGTG
Source organism: Hypanus sabinus (assembly GCF_030144855.1). NCBI lineage: Eukaryota > Metazoa > Chordata > Chondrichthyes > Myliobatiformes > Dasyatidae > Hypanus > Hypanus sabinus. The sequence goes on from NW_026779177.1 coordinate 813,584, forward strand.
TTTGCTGGGACCGAGTAGAGGAATAATCACTCTGTGTCTGACCCAGGGAGTTTGTGATGGGCCGGCGTTAAGGTAGATTCACTCTGTGTCTGACCCCGGGAGTGTGTGATGGGACGGTGTGGAGGGAGATTCACACTGTGTCTGAACCCGGGAGTGTTTGATGGGTCCGAGTAGAGGAATAATCACTCTGTGTCTGACCCAGGGAGTGTGTGATGGGCCGGCGTTAAGGTAGATTCACTCTGTGTCTGACCCCGGGTGAGTTTGATGGGAAGGTGTAGAGGAATAATCACTCTGTGTCTGACCCCAGTAGTGTTTGATGGGACCGTGTGGAGGAATAATCACTCTGTGTCTGACCCGGGTGAGTTTGATGGGAAGGTGTAGAGGAATAATCACTCTGTGTCTGACCCCGGGAGTGTTTGATGGGACCGTGTAGAGGAATAATCTCTCTGTGTCTGACCCCGGGAGACTGTGATGGGCGGTGTAGAGGAATAATCTCTCTGTGTCTGACCCAGGGAGTTTGTGACGGGACGGTGTGGAGGGAGATTCACTCTGTGTCTGACCCCGGGAGTGTTTGATGGGAACGTGTAGAGGTATAATCACTCTGAGTCTGACCCCGGGAGTGTGTGTTGGGACGGTGTGGACGGAGATTCACTTTGTGTCTGACCCCGGGAGTGTTTGATGTGACCTTGTAGAGGAATAATCACACTGTGTCTGACCCCGGGAGTGTGTGATGGGCCGGCGTGGAGGGAGATTCACTCTGTGTCTGACCCCGGGTGAGTTTGATGGGAAGGTGTAGAGGAATAATCAGTCTGTGTCTGACCCAGTAGGAGTTTGATGGGACCGTGTAGAGGAATAATCTCTCTGTGTCTGACCCCGGGAGTGTGTGTTCGGACGGTGTGGAGGGAGATTAACTCTGTGTCTGACCCCGGGAGAGTTTGATGGGCGGTGCAGAGGAATAATCACACTGTGTCTGACCCAGGGAGTTTGTGACGGGACGGTGTGGAGGGAGATTCACTCTGTGTCTGACCCCGGGAGAGTTTGATGGGACCGTGTAGAGGAATAATCACTCTGTGTCTGACCCCGGGAGTGTTTGTTGGGACGGTGTAGAGGAATAATCACTCTGTGTCTGACCCCGGGAGTGTGTGATGGGAAGGTGTAGAGGAATAATCACTCTGTGTCTGAACCCGGGAGAGTTTGATGGGACCGTGTAGAGGAATAATCTCTCTGTGTCTGACCCCGGGAGTGTGTGATCGGACGGTGTGGAGGGAGATTCACTCTGTGTCTGACCCCGGGAGAGTGTGATGGGTGGTGTAGAGGAATAATCACTCTGTGTCTGACCCAGGGAATTAGGACGGGACGGTGTGGAGGGAGATTCACTCTGTGTCTGACCCCGGGAGAGTGTGATGTGACCGTGTAGAGGAATAATCACTCTGTGTCTGACCCCGGGAGTGTGTGATGGGACGGTGTGGAGGGAGATTCACTGTGTCTGACCCCGGGAATGTTTGATGGGACCGTGTAGAGGAATAATCTCTCTGTTTCCGACCCCGGGAGTGTGTGATGGGACGGTGTGGAGGGAGATTAACTCTGTGTCTGTCCCCGGGAGAGTGTGATGGGCGGTGTAGAGGAATAATCACTCTGTGTCTGACCCAGGGCGTGTTTGATGGGAACGTGTAGAGGAGTAGTCACTCTGAGTCTGACCCCGGGAGTCTGTGTTGGGACGGTGTGGACGGAGATTAACTTTGTGTCTGACCCCGTGTGAGTTTAATGGGAAGGTGTAGAGGAATAATCACTCTGTGTCTGAACCAGGGAGAGTTTGATGGGACCGTGTAGAGGAATAATCACTCTGAGTCTGACCCCGGGTGAGTGAGTTGGGACGGTGTAGAGGAATAATCACTCTGTGTCTGACCACGGGAGTGTTTGATGGGACCGTGTAGAGGAATAATCACACTGTGTCTGACCCAGGGAGTGTGTGATGGGACGGTGTGGAGGGAGATTAACTCTGTGTCTGACCACGGGAGACTGTGATGGACGGTGTAGAGGAATAATCTCTCTGTGTCTGACCCAGGGAGTTTGTGACGGGACGGTGTGGAGGGAGATTCACTCTGTGTCTGACCCCGGGAGTGTTTGATGGGAACGTGTAGAGGTATTATCACTCTGAGTCTGACCCCGGGAGTGTGTGTTGGGACGGTGTGGACGGAGATTAACTTTGTGTCTGACCCCGGGAGTGTTTGATGTGACCGTGTAGAGGAATAATCACACTGTGTCTGACCCCGGGAGTGTGTGATGGGACGGTGTGGACGGAGATTCACTTTGTGTCTGACCCCGGGAGTGTTTGATGTGACCGTGTAGAGGAATAATCACACTGTGTCTGACCCCGGGAGTGTGTGATGGGCCGGCGTGGAGGGAGATTCACTCTGTGTCTGACCCCGGGTGAGTTTGATGGGAAGGTGTAGAGGAATAATTAGTCTGTGTCTGACCCAGTCAGAGTTTGATGGGACCGTGTAGAGGAATAATCTCTCTGTGTCTGACCCCGGGAGTGTGTGTTCGGACGGTGTGGAGGGAGATTAACTCTGTGTCTGACCCCGGGAGAGTGTGATGGGCGGTGTAGAGGAATAATCACTCTGTGTCTGACCCAGGGAGTTTGTGACGGGACGGTGTGGAGGAATAATCACTCTGTGTCTGACCCAGGGAGTGTTTGATGGGACCGTGTAGAGGAATAATCACTCTGAGTCTGACCCCGGGTGTGTGTGTTGGGACGGTGTAGAGGAATAATCACTCTGTGTCTGACCCCGGGAGTGTTCGATGGGACCGTGTAGAGGAATACTCTCTCTGTGTCTGACCCCGGGAGTGTGTGATGGGACGGTGTGGAGGGAGATTAACTCTGTGTCTGACCCCGGGAGACTGTGATGGGCGGTGTAGAGGAATAATCTCTCTGTGTCTGACCCAGGGAGTTTGTGACGGGACGGTGTGGAGGGAGATTCACTCTGTGTCTGACCCCGGGAGTGTTTGCTGGGACCGAGTAGAGGAATAATCACTCTGTGTCTGACCCAGGGAGTGTGTGATGGGCCGGCGTTAAGGTAGATTCACTCTGTGTCTGACCCCGGGAGTGTGTGATGGGACGGTGTGGAGGGAGATTCACACTGTGTCTGAACCCGGGAGTGTTTGATGGGACCGAGTAGAGGAATAATCACTCTGTGTCTGACCCAGGGAGTGTGTGATGGGCCGGCGTTAAGGTAGATTCACTCTGTGTCTGACCCCGGGTGAGTGAGTTGGGACGGTGTAGAGGAATAATCACTCTGTGTCTGACCCCGGGAGTGTTTGATGGGACCGTGTAGAGGAATAATCAGTCTGTGTCCGACCCAGTCAGAGTTTGATGGGACCGTGTGGAGGAATAATCACTCTGTGTCTGACCCCGGGAGTGTTTGATGGGACCGTGTAGAGGAATAATCACTCTGAGTCTGACCCCGGGTGAGTGAGTTGGGACGGTGTAGAGGAATAATCACTCTGTGTCTGACCCCGGGAGTGTTTGATGGGACCGTGTAGAGGAATAATCTCTCTGTGTCTGACCCAGGGAGTGTGTGATGGGACGGTGTGGAGGGAGATTAACTCTGTGTCTGACCCCGGGAGACTGTGATGGGCGGTGTAGAGGAATAATCTCTCTGTGTCTGACCCAGGGAGTTTGTGACGGGACGGTGTGGAGGGAGATTCACTCTGTGTCTGACCCCGGGAGTGTTTGATGGGAACGTGTAGAGGTATAATCACTCTGAGTCTGACCCCGGGAGTGTGTGTTGGGACGGTGTGGACTGAGATTAAATTTGTGTCTGACCCCGGGAGTGTTTGATGTGACCGTGTAGAGGAATAATCACACTGTGTCTGACCCCGGGAGTGTGTGATGGGACGGTGTGGACGGAGATTCACTTTGTGTCTGACCCCGGGAGTGTTTGATGTGACCGTGTAGAGGAATAATCACACTGTGTCTGACTCCGGGAGTGTGTGATGGGCCGGCGTGGAGGGAGATTCACTCTGTGTCTGACCCCGGGTGAGTTTGATGGGAAGGTGTAGAGGAATAATTAGTCTGTGTCTGACACAGTCAGAGTTTGATGGGACCGTGTAGAGGAATAATCTCTCTGTGTCTGACCCCGGGAGTGTGTGTTCGGACGGTGTGGAGGGAGATTAACTCTGTGTCTGACCCCGGGAGAGTGTGATGGGCGGTGTAGAGGAATAATCACTCTGTGTCTGACCCAGGGAGTTTGTGACGGGACGGTGTGGAGGAATAATCACTCTGTGTCTGACCCCGGGAGTGTTTGATGGGACCGTGTAGAGGAATAATCACTCTGAGTCTGACCCCGGGTGTGTGTGTTGGGACGGTGTAGAGGAATAATCACTCTGTGTCTGACCCCGGGAGTGTTCGATGGGACCGTGTAGAGGAATACTCTCTCTGTGTCTGACCCCGGGAGTGTGTGATGGGACGGTGTGGAGGGAGATTAACTCTGTGTCTGAACCCGGGAGACTGTGATGGGCGGTGTAGAGGAATAATCTCTCTGTGTCTGACCCAGGGAGTTTGTGACGGGACGGTGTGGAGGGAGATTCACTCTGTGTCTGACCCCGGGAGTCTTTGCTGGGACCGAGTAGAGGAATAATCACTCTGTGTCTGACCCAGGGAGTGTGTGATGGGCCGGCGTTAAGGTAGATTCACTCTGTGTCTGACCCCGGGAGTGTGTGATGGGACGGTGTGGAGGGAGATTCACACTGTGTCTGAACCCGGGAGTGTTTGATGGGTCCGAGTAGAGGAATAATCACTCTGTGTCTGACCCAGGGAGTGTGTGATGGGCCGGCGTTAAGGTAGATTCACTCTGTGTCTGACCCCGGGTGAGTTTGATGGGAAGGTGTAGAGGAATAATCACTCTGTGTCTGACCCCAGTAGTGTTTGATGGGACCGTGTGGAGGAATAATCACTCTGTGTCTGACCCGGGTGAGTTTGATGGGAAGGTGTAGAGGAATAATCACTCTGTGTCTGACCCCGGGAGTGTTTGATGGGACCGTGTAGAGGAATAATCTCTCTGTGTCTGACCCCGGGAGACTGTGATGGGCGGTGTAGAGGAATAATCTCTCTGTGTCTGACCCAGGGAGTTTGTGACGGGACGGTGTGGAGGGAGATTCACTCTGTGTCTGACCCCGGGAGTGTTTGATGGGAACGTGTAGAGGTATAATCACTCTGAGTCTGACCCCGGGAGTGTGTGTTGGGACGGTGTGGACGGAGATTCACTTTGTGTCTGACCCCGGGAGTGTTTGATGTGACCTTGTAGAGGAATAATCACACTGTGTCTGACCCCGGGAGTGTGTGATGGGCCGGCGTGGAGGGAGATTCACTCTGTGTCTGACCCCGGGTGAGTTTGATGGGAAGGTGTAGAGGAATAATCAGTCTGTGTCTGACCCAGTAGGAGTTTGATGGGACCGTGTAGAGGAATAATCTCTCTGTGTCTGACCCCGGGAGTGTGTGTTCGGACGGTGTGGAGGGAGATTAACTCTGTGTCTGACCCCGGGAGAGTTTGATGGGCGGTGCAGAGGAATAATCACACTGTGTCTGACCCAGGGAGTTTGTGACGGGACGGTGTGGAGGGAGATTCACTCTGTGTCTGACCCCGGGAGAGTTTGATGGGACCGTGTAGAGGAATAATCACTCTGTGTCTGACCCCGGGAGTGTTTGTTGGGACGGTGTAGAGGAATAATCACTCTGTGTCTGACCCCGGGAGTGTGTGATGGGAAGGTGTAGAGGAATAATCACTCTGTGTCTGAACCCGGGAGAGTTTGATGGGACCGTGTAGAGGAATAATCTCTCTGTGTCTGACCCCGGGAGTGTGTGATCGGACGGTGTGGAGGGAGATTCACTCTGTGTCTGACCCCGGGAGAGTGTGATGGGTGGTGTAGAGGAATAATCACTCTGTGTCTGACCCAGGGAATTAGGACGGGACGGTGTGGAGGGAGATTCACTCTGTGTCTGACCCCGGGAGAGTGTGATGTGACCGTGTAGAGGAATAATCACTCTGTGTCTGACCCCGGGAGTGTGTGATGGGACGGTGTGGAGGGAGATTCACTGTGTCTGACCCCGGGAATGTTTGATGGGACCGTGTAGAGGAATAATCTCTCTGTTTCCGACCCCGGGAGTGTGTGATGGGACGGTGTGGAGGGAGATTAACTCTGTGTCTGTCCCCGGGAGAGTGTGATGGGCGGTGTAGAGGAATAATCACTCTGTGTCTGACCCAGGGCGTGTTTGATGGGAACGTGTAGAGGAGTAGTCACTCTGAGTCTGACCCCGGGAGTCTGTGTTGGGACGGTGTGGACGGAGATTCACTTTGTGTCTGACCCCGTGTGAGTTTAATGGGAAGGTGTAGAGGAATAATCACTCTGTGTCTGAACCAGGGAGAGTTTGATGGGACCGTGTAGAGGAATAATCACTCTGAGTCTGACCCCGGGTGAGTGAGTTGGGACGGTGTAGAGGAATAATCACTCTGTGTCTGACCACGGGAGTGTTTGATGGGACCGTGTAGAGGAATAATCACACTGTGTCTGACCCAGGGAGTGTGTGATGGGACGGTGTGGAGGGAGATTAACTCTGTGTCTGACCACGGGAGACTGTGATGGACGGTGTAGAGGAATAATCTCTCTGTGTCTGACCCAGGGAGTTTGTGACGGGACGGTGTGGAGGGAGATTCACTCTGTGTCTGACCCCGGGAGTGTTTGATGGGAACGTGTAGAGGTATTATCACTCTGAGTCTGACCCCGGGAGTGTGTGTTGGGACGGTGTGGACGGAGATTAACTTTGTGTCTGACCCCGGGAGTGTTTGATGTGACCGTGTAGAGGAATAATCACACTGTGTCTGACCCCGGGAGTGTGTGATGGGACGGTGTGGACGGAGATTCACTTTGTGTCTGACCCCGGGAGTGTTTGATGTGACCGTGTAGAGGAATAATCACACTGTGTCTGACCCCGGGAGTGTGTGATGGGCCGGCGTGGAGGGAGATTCACTCTGTGTCTGACCCCGGGTGAGTTTGATGGGAAGGTGTAGAGGAATAATTAGTCTGTGTCTGACCCAGTCAGAGTTTGATGGGACCGTGTAGAGGAATAATCTCTCTGTGTCTGACCCCGGGAGTGTGTGTTCGGACGGTGTGGAGGGAGATTAACTCTGTGTCTGACCCCGGGAGAGTGTGATGGGCGGTGTAGAGGAATAATCACTCTGTGTCTGACCCAGGGAGTTTGTGACGGGACGGTGTGGAGGAATAATCACTCTGTGTCTGACCCAGGGAGTGTTTGATGGGACCGTGTAGAGGAATAATCACTCTGAGTCTGACCCCGGGTGTGTGTGTTGGGACGGTGTAGAGGAATAATCACTCTGTGTCTGACCCCGGGAGTGTTCGATGGGACCGTGTAGAGGAATACTCTCTCTGTGTCTGACCCCGGGAGTGTGTGATGGGACGGTGTGGAGGGAGATTAACTCTGTGTCTGACCCCGGGAGACTGTGATGGGCGGTGTAGAGGAATAATCTCTCTGTGTCTGACCCAGGGAGTTTGTGACGGGACGGTGTGGAGGGAGATTCACTCTGTGTCTGACCCCGGGAGTGTTTGCTGGGACCGAGTAGAGGAATAATCACTCTGTGTCTGACCCAGGGAGTGTGTGATGGGCCGGCGTTAAGGTAGATTCACTCTGTGTCTGACTCCGGGAGTGTGTGATGGGACGGTGTGGAGGGAGATTCACACTGTGTCTGAACCCGGGAGTGTTTGATGGGACCGAGTAGAGGAATAATCACTCTGTGTCTGACCCAGGGAGTGTGTGATGGGCCGGCGTTAAGGTAGATTCACTCTGTGTCTGACCCCGGGTGAGTTTGATGGGAAGGTGTAGAGGAATAATCACTCTGTGTCTGACCCCAGTAGTGTTTGATGGGACCGTGTGGAGGAATAATCACTCTGTGTCTGACCCGGGTGAGTTTGATGGGAAGGTGTAGAGGAATAATCACTCTGTGTCTGACCCCGGGAGTGTTTGATGGGACCGTGTAGAGGAATAATCTCTCTGTGTCTGACCCCGGCAGACTGTGATGGGCGGTGTAGAGGAATAATCTCTCTGTGTCTGACCCAGGGAGTTTGTGACGGGACGGTGTGGAGGGAGATTCACTCTGTGTCTGACCCCGGGAGTGTTTGATGGGAACGTGTAGAGGTATAATCACTCTGAGTCTGACCCCGGGAGTGTGTGTTGGGACAGTGTGGACGGAGATTCACTTTGTGTCTGACCCCGGGAGTGTTTGATGTGACCGTGTAGAGGAATAATCACACTGTGTCTGACCCCGGGAGTGTGTGATGGGCCGGCGTGGAGGGAGATTCACTCTGTGTCTGACCCCGGGTGAGTTTGATGGGAAGGTGTAGAGGAATAATCAGTCTGTGTCTGACCCAGTCAGAGTTTGATGGGACCGTGTAGAGGAATAATCTCTCTGTGTCTGACCCCGGGAGTGTGTGTTCGGACGGTGTGGAGGGAGATTAACTCTGTGTCTGACCCCGGGAGAGTTTGATGGGCGGTGCAGAGGAATAATCACACTGTGTCTGACCCAGTGAGTTTGTGACGGGACGGTGTGGAGGGAGATTCACTCTGTGTCTGACCCCGGGAGTGTTTGATGGGACCGTGTAGAGGAATAATCACTCTGAGTCTGACCCCGGGTGTGTGTGTTGGGACGGTGTAGAGGAATAATCACTCTGTGTCTGACCCCGGGAGTGTGTGATGGGAAGGTGTAGAGGAATAATCACTCTGTGTCTGAACCCGGGAGAGTTTGATGGGACCGTGTAGAGGAATAATCTCTCTGTGTCTGACCCCGGGAGTGTGTGATCGGACGGTGTGGAGGGAGATTCATTCTGTGTCTGACCCCGGGAGAGTGTGATGGGTGGTGTAGAGGAATAATCACTCTGTGTCTGACCCAGGGAATTAGGACGGGACGGTGTGGAGGGAGATTCACTCTGTGTCTGACCCCGGGAGAGTGTGATGTGACCGTGTAGAGGAATAATCACTCTGTGTCTGACCCCGGGAGTGTGTGATGGGACGGTGTGGAGGGAGATTCACTGTGTCTGACCCCGGGAATGTTTGATGGGACCGTGTAGAGGAATAATCTCTCTGTTTCCGACCCCGGGAGTGTGTGATGGGACGGTGTGGAGGGAGATTAACTCTGTGTCTGTCCCCGGGAGAGTGTGATGGGCGGTGTAGAGGAATAATCACTCTGTGTCTGACCCAGGGCGTGTTTGATGGGAACGTGTAGAGGAGTAGTCACTCTGAGTCTGACCCCGGGAGTCTGTGTTGGGACGGTGTGGACGGAGATTCACTTTGTGTCTGACCCCGTGTGAGTTTAATGGGAAGGTGTAGAGGAATAATCACTCTGTGTCTGAACCAGGGAGAGTTTGATGGGACCGTGTAGAGGAATAATCACTCTGAGTCTGACCCCGGGTGAGTGAGTTGGGACGGTGTAGAGGAATAATCACTCTGTGTCTGACCACGGGAGTGTTTGATGGGACCGTGTAGAGGAATAATCACACTGTGTCTGACCCAGGGAGTGTGTGATGGGACGGTGTGGAGGGAGATTAACTCTGTGTCTGACCACGGGAGACTGTGATGGACGGTGTAGAGGAATAATCTCTCTGTGTCTGACCCAGGGAGTTTGTGACGGGACGGTGTGGAGGGAGATTCACTCTGTGTCTGACCCCGGGAGTGTTTGATGGGAACGTGTAGAGGTATTATCACTCTGAGTCTGACCCCGGGAGTGTGTGTTGGGACGGTGTGGACGGAGATTAACTTTGTGTCTGACCCCGGGAGTGTTTGATGTGACCGTGTAGAGGAATAATCACACTGTGTCTGACCCCGGGAGTGTGTGATGGGACGGTGTGGACGGAGATTCACTTTGTGTCTGACCCCGGGAGTGTTTGATGTGACCGTGTAGAGGAATAATCACACTGTGTCTGACCCCGGGAGTGTGTGATGGGCCGGCGTGGAGGGAGATTCACTCTGTGTCTGACCCCGGGTGAGTTTGATGGGAAGGTGTAGAGGAATAATTAGTCTGTGTCTGACCCAGTCAGAGTTTGATGGGACCGTGTAGAGGAATAATCTCTCTGTGTCTGACCCCGGGAGTGTGTGTTCGGACGGTGTGGAGGGAGATTAACTCTGTGTCTGACCCCGGGAGAGTGTGATGGGCGGTGTAGAGGAATAATCACTCTGTGTCTGACCCAGGGAGTTTGTGACGGGACGGTGTGGAGGAATAATCACTCTGTGTCTGACCCAGGGAGTGTTTGATGGGACCGTGTAGAGGAATAATCACTCTGAGTCTGACCCCGGGTGTGTGTGTTGGGACCGTTTAGAGGAATAATCACTGTCTGTCTGACACACGGAGTGTTTGATGCTACCGTGTAGAGGAATAATCACTCTGTATCTGACCCCGGGAGTGTGTGATGGGCCGGCGTGGAGTGAGATTCACTCTGTGTCTGACCCCGGGAGTGTTTGATGGGACCGTGTACAGGAATAATCACTCTGTGTCTGACCGCCGGGAGTGTTTGATGGGACCGTGTAGAGGAATAATCACTCTGTGTCTGACCCCGGGAGTGTTTGATGGGACCGTTTAGAGGAATAATCACTCTGTGTCTGACCATTGGAGTGTGTGATGGGACGGTGTGGAGGGAGATTCACTGTGTGTCTGACCCCGGGAGTGAGTGATGGGCCGTGTAGAGGGAGATTCACTCTGTGTCTGACCCAGGGCGTGTGTGATGGGACAGTGTAGAGAAATAATCACTCTGTGTCTGACCCCGGGAGTGTGTGATGGGACGGTGTGGAGGGAGATTCACTCTGTGTCTGAACCCGGGTGTGTTTGATGGGACCGAGTAGAGGAATAATCACTCTGTGTCTGACCCAGGGAGTGTGTGATGGGCCGGCGTTAAGGTAGATTCACTCTGTGTCTGACCCCGGGAGTGTGTGATGGGACGGTGTGGAGGGAGATTCACACTGTGTCTGAACCCGGGAGTGTTTGATGGGACCGAGTAGAGGAATAATCACTCTGTGTCTGACCCAGGGAGTGTGTGATGGGCCGGCGTTAAGGTAGATTCACTCTGTGTCTGACCCCGGGTGAGTTTGATGGGAAGGTGTAGAGGAATAATCACTCTGTGTCTGACCCCAGTAGTGTTTGATGGGACCGTGTGGAGGAATAATCACTCTGTGTCTGACCCGGGTGAGTTTGATGGGAAGGTGTAGAGGAATAATCACTCTGTGTCTGACCCCGGGAGTGTTTGATGGGACCGTGTAGAGGAATAATCTCTCTGTGTCTGACCCCGGGAGACTGTGATGGGCGGTGTAGAGGAATAATCTCTCTGTGTCTGACCCAGGGAGTTTGTGACGGGACGGTGTGGAGGGAGATTCACTCTGTGTCTGACCCCGGGAGTGTTTGATGGGAACGTGTAGAGGTATAATCACTCTGAGTCTGACCCCGGGAGTGTGTGTTGGGACGGTGTGGACGGAGATTCACTTTGTGTCTGACCCCGGGAGTGTTTGATGTGACCGTGTAGAGGAATAATCACACTGTGTCTGACCCCGGGAGTGTGTGATGGGCCGGCGTGGAGGGAGATTCACTCTGTGTCTGACCCCGGGTGAGTTTGATGGGAAGGTGTAGAGGAATAATCAGTCTGTGTCTGACCCAGTCAGAGTTTGATGGGACCGTGTAGAGGAATAATCTCTCTGTGTCTGACCCCGGGAGTGTGTGTTCGGACGGTGTGGAGTGAGATTAACTCTGTGTCTGACCCCGGGAGAGTTTGATGGGCGGTGCAGAGGAATAATCACACTGTGTCTGACCCAGGGAGTTTGTGACGGGACGGTGTGGAGGGAGATTCACTCTGTGTCTGACCCCGGGTGTGTGTGTTGGGACGGTGTAGAGGAATAATCACTCTGTGTCTGACCCCGGGAGTGTGTGATGGGAAGGTGTAGAGGAATAATCACTCTGTGTCTGAACCCGGGAGAGTTTGATGGGACCGTGTAGAGGAATAATCTCTCTGTGTCTGACCCCGGGAGTGTGTGATCGGACGGTGTGGAGGGAGATTCACTCTGTGTCTGACCCCGGGAGAGTGTGATGGGTGGTGTAGAGGAATAATCACTCTGTGTCTGACCCAGGGAATTAGGACGGGACGGTGTGGAGGGAGATTCACTCTGTGTCTGACCCCGGGAGAGTGTGATGTGACCGTGTAGAGGAATAATCACTCTGTGTCTGACCCCGGGAGTGTGTGATGGGACGGTGTGGAGGGAGATTCACTGTGTCTGACCCCGGGAATGTTTGATGGGACCGTGTAGAGGAATAATCTCTCTGTTTCCGACCCCGGGAGTGTGTGATGGGACGGTGTGGAGGGAGATTAACTCTGTGTCTGTCCCCGGGAGAGTGTGATGGGCGGTGTAGAGGAATAATCACTCTGTGTCTGACCCAGGGCGTGTTTGATGGGAACGTGTAGAGGAGTAATCACTCTGAGTCTGACCCCGGGAGTGTGTGTTGGGACGGTGTGGACGGAGATTCACTTTGTGTCTGACCCCGGGAGTGTTTGATGGGACCGTGTAGAGGAATAATCACTCTGTGTCTGACCCCGGGTGTGTGTGATGGGACGGTGTGGAGGGAGATTCACTGTGTCTGACCCCGGGAGTGTTTGATGGGACGGTGTAGAGGAATAATCACTCTGTGTCTGACCCCGGGAGTGTGTGATGGGCCGGCGTGGAGGGAGATTCACTCTGTCTCTGACGCCGGGTGAGTTTGATGGGAAGGTGTAGAGGAATAATCACTTTGTGTCTGACCCCGGGAGAGTTTGATGGGGCCGTGTAGAGGAATAATCACTCTGTGTCTGACCCCGGGAGTGTGTGATGGGCCGGCGTGGAGGGAGATTCACTCTGTGTCTGACCCCGTGTGAGTTTAATGGGAAGGTGTAGAGGAATAATCACTCTGTGTCTGAACCAGGGAGAGTTTGATGGGACCGTGTAGAGGAATAATCACTCTGTGTCTGACCCCGGGTGAGTTTGATGGGAAGGTGTAGAGGAATAATCACTCTCTGTCTGACCCCGGGAATGTTTGATGGGACCGTATAGAGGAATAATCTCTCTGTGTCTGACCCCGGGAGTGTGTGATGGGACGTGTGGAGGGAGATTAACTCTGTGTCTGTCCCCGGGAGAGTGTGATGGGAGGTGTAGAGGAATAATCACTCTGTGTCTGACCCAGGGAGTGTTTGATGGGAACGTGTAGAGGAATAATCACTCTGAGTCTGACCCCGGGAGTGTGTGATCGGACGGTGTGGAGGGAGATTAACTCTGTGTCTGACCCCGGGGGAGTGTGATGTGCGGTGTAGAGGAATAATCACTCTGTGTCTGACCCAGGGAATTTGGACGGGACGGTGTGGAGGGAGATTCACTATGTGTCTGACCCCGGGTGTGTTTGATGGGACCGTGTAGAGGAATAATCACTCTGAGTCTGACCCCGGGAGTGTGTGTTGGGACGGTGTAGAGGAATAATCACTCTGTGTCTGACCCCGGGATTGTTTGATGGTACCGTGTAGCGGAATAATCACTCCGTGTCTGACCCCGGGAGTTTGTGATGGGACGGCGTGGAGGGAGATTCATTCTGTGTCTGACCCCGGGAGTGTGTTTTGGGACGGTGTGGACTTAGATTCACTTTCTGTCTGACCCCGGGAGTGTTTGATTGGACCGTGTACAGGAATAATCACTCTGTGTCTGACCGCCGGGAGTGTTTGATGGGACCGTGTAGAGGAATAATCACACTGTGTCTGACCCCGGGAGTGTTTGATGGGCCGTGTAGAGGAATAATCACTCTGTGTCTGACCCCGGGAGTGTGTGATGGGCCGTGTAGAGGGAGATTCACTCTGTGCCTGACCCAGGGCGTGTGTGATGGGACAGTGTAGAGAAATAATCACTCTGTGTCTGACACCGGGAGTGTGTGATGGGACGGTGTGGAGGAAGATTCACTCTGTGTCTGAACCCGGGAGTGGTTGATGGGACCGAGTAGAGGAATAATCACTCTGTGTCTGACCCAGGGAATTTGGACGGGACGGTGTGGAGGGAGATTCACTCTGTGTCTGACCCCGGGTGAGTTTGATGGGAAGGTGTAGTGGAATAATCACTCTGTGTCTGACCCCGGGAGAGATTGATGGGACCGTGTAGAGGAATAATCTCTCTGTGTCTGACCCCGGGAGTGTGTGATCGGACGGGGTGGAGGGAGATTAACTCTGTGTCTGACCCCGGGAGAGTGTGATGGGCGGTGTAGTGGAATAATCACTCAGTGTCTGACCCAGGGAATTTGGACGGGACGGTGTGGAGGGAGATTCACTCTGTGTCTGACCCCGGGAGTGTTTGATGGCACCGTGTAGAGGAATAATCACTCTGAGTCTGACCCCGGGAGTGTGTGTTGGGACGGTGTAGAGGAATATTCACTCTGTGTCTGACCCCGGGAGTATGTGATGGGATGGCGTGGAGGGAGATTCACTCTGTGTCTGACCCCGGGAGTGTTTGATGGGACCGTTTAGAGGAATAATCACTGTCTGTCTGACACACGGAGTGTTTGATGCTACCGTGTAGAGGAATAATCACTCTGTATCTGACCCCGGGAGTGTGTGATGGGCCGGCGTGGAGTGAGATTCACTCTGTGTCTGACCCCGGGAGTGTTTGATGGGACCGTGTACAGGAATAATCACTCTGTGTCTGACCGCCGGGAGTGTTTGATGGGACCGTGTAGAGGAATAATCACTCTGTGTCTGACCCCGGGAGTGTTTGATGGGACCGTTTAGAGGAATAATCACTCTGTGTCTGACCATTGGAGTGTGTGATGGGACGGTGTGGAGGGAGATTCACTGTGTGTCTGACCCCGGGAGTGAGTGATGGGCCGTGTAGAGGGAGATTCACTCTGTGTCTGACCCAGGGCGTGTGTGATGGGACAGTGTAGAGAAATAATCACTCTGTGTCTGACCCCGGGAGTGTGTGATGGGACGGTGTGGAGGGAGATTCACTCTGTGTCTGAACCCGGGTGTGTTTGATGGGACCGAGTAGAGGAATAATCACTCTGTGTCTGACCCAGGGAGTGTGTGATGAGCCGGCGTTAAGGTAGATTCACTCTGTGTCTGACCCCGGGTGAGTTTGATGGGAAGGTGTAGAGGAATAATCACTCTGTGTCTGACCCCGGGAGTGTTTGATGGGACCGTGTAGAGGAATAATCTCTCTGTGTCTGACCCCGGGAGTGTGTGATGGGACGGTGTGGAGGGAGATTAACTCTGTGTCTGACCCCGGGAGACTGTGATGGGCGGTGTAGAGGAATAATCTGTCTGTGTCTGACCCAGGGAGTTTGTGACGGGACGGTGTGGAGGGAGATTCACTCTGTGTCTGACCCCGGGAGTGTTTGATGGGAACGTGTAGAGGTATAATCACTCTGAGTCTGACCCCGGGAGTGTGTGTTGGGTCGGTGTGGACGGAGATTCACTTTGTGTCTGACCCCGGGAGTGTTTGATGTGACCGTGTAGAGGAATAATCACACTGTGTCTGACCCCGGGAGTGTGTGATGGGCCGGCGTGGAGGGAGATTCACTCTGTGTCTGACCCCGGGTGAGTTTGATGGGAAGGTGTAGAGGAATAATCACTCTGTGTCTGACCCCGGTAGTGTTTGATGGGACCGTGTGGAGGAATAATCACTCTGTGTCTGACCCCGGGTGAGTTTGATGGGAAGGTGTAGAGGAATAATCACTCTGTGTCTGACCCCGGGAGTGTTTGATGGGACCGTGTAGAGGAATAATCTCTCTGTGTCTGACCCCGGGAGTGTGTGATGGGACGGTGTGGAGGGAGATTAACTCTGTGTCTGACCCCGGGAGACTGTGATGGGCGGTGTAGAGGAATAATCTGTCTGTGTCTGACCCAGGGAGTTTGTGACGGGACGGTGTGGAGGGAGATTCACTCTGTGTCTGACCCCGGGAGTGTTTGATGGGAACGTGTAGAGGTATAATCACTCTGAGTCTGACCCCGGGAGTGTGTGTTGGGTCGGTGTGGACGGAGATTCACTTTGTGTCTGACCCCGGGAGTGTTTGATGTGACCGTGTAGAGGAATAATCACACTGTGTCTGACCCCGGGAGTGTGTGATGGGCCGGCGTGGAGGGAGATTCACTCTGTGTCTGACCCCGGGTGAGTTTGATGGGAAGGTGTAGAGGAATAATCAGTCTGTGTCTGACCCTGTCAGAGTTTGATGGGACCGTGTAGAGGAATAATCTCTCTGTGTCTGACCCCGGGATTGTGTGTTCGGACGGTGTGGAGGGAGATTAACTCTGTGTCTGACCCCGGGAGAGTGTGATGGGCGGTGTAGAGGAATAATCACTCTGTGTCTGACCCAGGGAGTTTGTGACGGGACGGTGTGGAGGAATAATCACTCTGTGTCTGACCCCGGGAGTGTTTGATGGGACCGTGTAGAGGAATAATCACTCTGAGTCTGACCCCGGGTGTGTGTGTTGGGACGGTGTAGAGGAATAATCACTCTGTGTCTGACCCCGGGAGAGTTTGATGGGACCGTGTAGAGGAATAATCACTCTGAGTCTGACCCCGGGTGTGTGTGTTGGGACGGTGTAGAGGAATGATCACTCTGTGTCTGACCCAGGGCGTGTGTGATGGGACAGTGTAGAGAAATAATCACTCTGTGTCTGACCCCGGGAGTGTGTGATGGGACGGTGTGGAGGGAGATTCACTCTGTGTCTGAACCCGGGAGTGTTTGATGGGACCGAGTAGAGGAATAATCACTCTTTTTCTGACCCAGGGAGTGTGTGATGGGCCGGCGTTAAGGTAGATTCACTCTGTGTCTGACCCCGGGTGAGTTTGATGGGAAGGTGTAGAGGAATAATCACTCTGTGTCTGACCCCGGTAGTGTTTGATGGGACCGTGTGGAGGAATAATCACTCTGTGTCTGACCCCGGGTGAGTTTGATGGGAAGGTGTAGAGGAATAATCACTCTGTGTCTGACCCCGGGAGTGTTTGATGGGACCGTGTAGAGGAATAATCTCTCTGTGTCTGACCCCGGGAGTGTGTGATGGGACGGTGTGGAGGGAGATTAACTCTGTGTCTGACCCCGGGAGACTGTGATGGGCGGTGTAGAGGAATAATCTCTCTGTGTCTGACCCAGGGAGTTTGTGACGGGACGGTGTGGAGGGAGATTCAGTCTGTGTCTGACCCCGGGAGTGTTTGATGGGAACGAGTAGAGGTATAATCACTCTGAGTCTGACCCCGGGAGTGTGTGTTGGGACGGTGTGGACGGAGATTCACTTTGTGTCTGACCCCGGGAGTGTTTGATGTGACCGTGTAGAGGAATAATCACACTGTGTCTGACCCAGGGAGTTTGTGACGGGACGGTGTGGAGGAATAATTACTCTGTGTCTGACCCCTGGAGTGTTTGATGGGACCGTGTAGAGGAATAATCACTCTGAGTCTGACCCCTGGTGTGTGTGTTGGGACGGTGTAGAGGAATAATCACTCTGTGTCTGACCATTAGAATGTTTGATGGGACGGTGTGGAGGGAGATTCACTGTGTGTCCAAACCCGGGAGTATGTGATGGGCGGTGTAGAGGAATAATCACTCTGTGTCTGATCCCGGGAGTGTGTGATGGGCGGGCGTTAAGGGAGATTCACTCTGTGTCTGACCCCGGGTGAGTTTGATGGGAAGGTGTAGAGGAATAATCGCTCTGTGTCTGAACACGGGAGAGTTTGATGGGACCGTGTAGAGGAATAATCACTCTGTGTCTGACCCCGGGTGAGTTTGATGGGACCGTGTAGAGGAATAATCACTCTGTGTCTGACCCCGGTAGTGTTTGATGGGACCGTGTGGAGGAATAATCACTCTGTGTCTGACCCCGGGTGATTTTGATGGGAAGGTGTAGAGGAAAAATCACTCTGTGTCTGACTCCGGGAATGTTTGATGGGACCATGTAGAGGAATAATCTCTCTGTGTCTGACCCCGGGAGTGTGTGATGGGACGGTGTGGAGGGAGATTAACTCTGTGTCTGTCCCCGGGAGAGTGTGATGGGAGGTGTAGAGGAATAATCACTCTGTGTCTGACCCAGGGAGTGTTTGATGGGAACGTGTAGAGGAATAATCACTCTGAGTCTGACCCCGGGAGTGTGTGTTGGGACGGTGTGGACGGAGATTCACTTTGTGTCTGACCCCGGGAGTGTTTGATGGACCGTGTAGAGGAATAATCACTCTGTGTCTGACCCCGGGAGTGTGTGATGGGACGGTGTGGAGGGAGATTCACTGTGTCTGACCCCGGGAGTGTTTGATGGGAAGGTGTAGAGGAATAATCACTCTGTATCTGACCCCGGGAGAGTTTGATGGGACCGTGTAGAGGAATAATCTCTCTGTGTCTGACCCCGGGAGTGTGTGATCGGACGGTGTGGAGGGAGATTCACTCTGTGTCTGACCCCGGGTGTGTGTGTTGGGACGGTGTAGAGGAATAATCACTCTGTGTCTGACCATTAGAATGTTTGATGGGACGGTGTGGAGGGAGATTCACTGTGTGTCTAAACCCGGGAGTATGTGATGGGCGGTGTAGAGGAATAATCACTCTGTGTCTGATCCCGGGAGTGTGTGATGGGCGGGCGTTAAGGGAGATTCACTCGGTGTCTGACCCCGGGTGAGTTTGATGGGAAGGTGTAGAAGAATAATCGCTCTGTGTCTGAACACGGGAGAGTTTGATGGGACCGTGTAGAGGAATAATCACTCTGTGTCTGACCCCGGGTGAGTTTGATGGGACCGTGTAGAGGAATAATCACTCTGTGTCTGACTCCGGGAATGTTTGATGGGACCATGTAGAGGAATAATCTCTCTGTGTCTGACCCCGGGAGTGTGTGATGGGACGGTGTGGAGGGAGATTAACTCAGTGTCTGTCCCCGGGAGAGTGTGATGGGAGGTGTAGAGGAATAATCACTCTGTGTCTGACCCAGGGAGTGTTTGATGGGAACGTGTAGAGGAATAATCTCTCTGTGTCTGACCCCGGGAGTGTGTGTTGGGACGGTGTGGACGGAGATTCACTTTGTGTCTGACCCCGGGAGTGTTTGATGGACCGTGTAGAGGAATAATCACTCTGTGTCTGACCCCGGGAGTGTGTGATGGGACGGTGTGGAGAGAGATTCACTGTGTCTGACCCCGGGAGTGTTTGATGGGAAGGTGTAGAGGAATAATCACTCTGTATCTGACCCCGGGAGAGTTTGATGGGACTGTGTAGAGGAATAATCTCTCTGTGTCTGACCCCGGGAGTGTGTGATCGGACGGTGTGGAGGGAGATTCACTCTGTGTCTGACCCCGGGAGAGTGTGATGGGTGGTGTAGAGGAGTAATCACTCTGTGTCTGACCCCGGGAGAGATTGATGGGACCGTGTAGAGGAATAATCTCTCTGTGTCTGACCCCGGGAGTGTGTGATCGGACGGGGTGGAGGGAGATTAACTCTGTGTCTGACCCCGGGTGAGTTTGATGGGAACGTGTGGAGGTATAATCACTCTGAGTCTGACCCCGGGAGTGTGTGATGGGCCGGCGTGGAGGGAGATTCACTCTGTGTCTGACCCCGGGAGTGTTTGATGGGACCGTGTACAGGAATAATCACTCTGTGTCTGACCGCCGGGAGTGTTTGATGGGACCGTGTAGAGGAATAATCACTCTGTGTCTGACCCCGGGAGTGTTTGATGGGACCGTTTAGAGGAATAATCACTCTGTGTCTGACCATTGGAGTGAGTGATGGGCCGTGTAGAGGGAGATTCACTCTGTGTCTGACCCAGGGCGTGTGTGATGGGACAGTGTAGAGAAATAATCACTCTGTGTCTGACCCCGGGAGTGTGTGATGGGACGGTGTGGAGGGAGATTCACACTGTGTCTGAACCCGGGAGTGTTTGATGGGACCGAGTAGAGGAATAATCACTCTGTGTCTGACCCAGGGAGTGTGTGATGGGCCGGCGTTAAGGTAGATTCACTCTGTGTCTGACCCCGGGTGAGTTTGATGGGAAGGTGTAGAGGAATAATCACTCTGTGTCTGACCCCGGTAGTGTTTGATGGGACCGTGTGGAGGAATAATCACTCTGTGTCTGACCCCGGGTGAGTTTGATGGGAAGGTGTAGAGGAATAATCACTCTGTGTCTGACCCCGGGAGTGTTTGATGGGACCGTGTAGAGGAATAATCTCTCTGTGTCTGACCCCGGGAGTGTGTGATGGGACGGAGTGGAGGGAGATTAACTCTGTGTCTGACCCCGGGAGACTGTGATGGGCGGTGTAGAGGAATAATCACTCTGTGTCTGACCCAGGGAGTTTGTGACGGGACGGTGTGGAGGAATAATCACTCTGTGTCTGACCCCGGGAGTGTTTGATGGGACCGTGTAGAGGAATAATCACTCTGAGTCTGACCCCGGGTGTGTGTGTTGGGACGGTGTAGAGGAATAATCACTCTGTGTCTGACCCCGGGAGAGTTTGATGGGACCGTGTAGAGGAATAATCACTCTGAGTCTGACCCAGGGCGTGTGTGATGGGACAGTGTAGAGAAATAATCACTCTGTGTCTGACCCCGGGAGTGTGTGATGGGACGGTGTGGAGGGAGATTCACTCTGTGTCTGAACCCGGGAGTGTTTGATGGGACCGAGTAGAGGAATAATCACTCTTTGTCTGACCCAGGGAGTGTGTGATGGGCCGGCGTTAAGGTAGATTCACTCTGTGTCTGACCCCGGGTGAGTTTGATGGGAAGGTGTAGAGGAATAATCACTCTGTGTCTGACCCCGGTAGTGTTTGATGGGACCGTGTGGAGGAATAATCACTCTGTGTCTGACCCCGGGTGAGTTTGATGGGAAGGTGTAGAGGAATAATCTCTCTGTGTCTGACCCCGGGAGTGTGTGATGGGACGGTGTGGAGGGAGATTAACTCTGTGTCTGACCCCGGGAGACTGTGATGGGCGGTGTAGAGGAATAATCTCTCTGTGTCTGACCCAGGGAGTTTGTGACGGGACGGTGTGGAGGGAGATTCAGTCTGTGTCTGACCCCGGGAGTGTTTGATGGGAACGAGTAGAGGTATAATCACTCTGAGTCTGACCCCGGGAGTGTGTGTTGGGACGGTGTGGACGGAGATTCACTTTGTGTCTGACCCCGGGAGTGTTTGATGTGACCGTGTAGAGGAATAATCACACTGTGTCTGACCCAGGGAGTTTGTGACGGGACGGTGTGGAGGAATAATTACTCTGTGTTTGACCCCTGGAGTGTTTGATGGGACCGTGTAGAGGAATAATCACTCTGAGTCTGACCCCGGGTGTGTGTGTTGGGACGGTGTAGAGGAATAATCACTCTGTGTCTGACCATTAGAATGTTTGATGGGACGGTGTGGAGGGAGATTCACTGTGTGTCCAAACCCGGGAGTATGTGATGGGCGGTGTAGAGGAATAATCACTCTGTGTCTGATCCCGGGAGTGTGTGATGGGACGGTGTGGACGGAGATTCACTTTGTGTCTGACCCCGGGAGTGTTTGATGGACCGTGTAGAGGAATAATCACTCTGTGTCTGACCCCGGGTGTGTGTGTTGGGACGGTGTAGAGGAATAATCACTCTGTGTCTGACCATTAGAATGTTTGATGGGACGGTGTGGAGGGAGATTCACTGTGTGTCTAAACCCGGGAGTATGTGATGGGCGGTGTAGAGGAATAATCACTCTGTGTCTGACCCAGGGAGTGTGTGATGAGCCGGCGTTAAGGTAGATTCACTCTGTGTCTGACCCCGGGTGAGTTTGATGGGAAGGTGTAGAAGAATAATCGCTCTGTGTCTGAACACGGGAGAGTTTGATGGGACCGTGTAGAGGAATAATCACTCTGTGTCTGACCCCGGGTGAGTTTGATGGGACCGTGTAGAGGAATAATCACTCTGTGTCTGACCCCGGGTGATTTTGATGGGAAGGTGTAGAGGAATAATCACTCTGTGTCTGACTCCGGGAATGTTTGATGGGACCATGTAGAGGAATAATCTCTCTGTGTCTGACCCCGGGAGTGTGTGATGGGACGGTGTGGAGGGAGATTAACTCAGTGTCTGTCCCCGGGAGAGTGTGATGGGAGGTGTAGAGGAATAATCACTCTGTGTCTGACCCAGGGAGTGTTTGATGGGAACGTGTAGAGGAATAATCTCTCTGTGTCTGACCCCGGGAGTGTGTGTTGGGACGGTGTGGACGGAGATTCACTTTGTGTCTGACCCCGGGAGTGTTTGATGGACCGTGTAGAGGAATAATCACTCTGTGTCTGACCCCGGGAGTGTGTGATGGGACGGTGTGGAGAGAGATTCACTGTGTCTGACCCCGGAGTGTTTGATGGGAAGGTGTAGAGGAATAATCACTCTGTATCTGACCCCGGGAGAGTTTGATGGGACCGTGTAGAGGAATAATCTCTCTGTGTCTGACCCCGGGAGTGTGTGATCGGACGGTGTGGAGGGAGATTCACTCTGTGTCTGACCCCGGGAGAGTGTGATGGGTGGTGTAGAGGAGTAATCACTCTGTGTCTGACCCCGGGAGAGATTGATGGGACCGTGTAGAGGAATAATCTCTCTGTGTCTGACCCCGGGAGTGTGTGATCGGACGGGGTGGAGGGAGATTAACTCTGTGTCTGACCCCGGGAGTGTTTGATGGGAACGTGTAGAGGTATAATCACTCTGAGTCTGACCCCGGGAGTGTGTGATGGGCCGGCGTGGAGGGAGATTCACTCTGTGTCTGACCCCGGGAGTGTTTGATGGGACCGTGTACAGGAATAATCACTCTGTGTCTGACCGCCGGGAGAGTTTGATGGGACCGTGTAGAGGAATAATCACACTGTGTCTGACCCCGGGAGTGTGTGATGGGCCGGCGTGGAGGGAGATTCACTCTGTGTCTGACCCCGGGTGAGTTTGATGGGAAGGTGTAGAGGAATAATCAGTCTGTGTCTGACACAGTCAGAGTTTGATGGGACCGTGTGGAGGAATAATCACTCTGTGTCTGACCCCGGGAGTGTTTGATGGGACCGTGTAGAGGAATAATCACTCTGAGTCTGACCCCGGGTGAGTGAGTTGGGACGGTGTAGAGGAATAATCACTCTGTGTCTGACCCCGGGAGTGTTTGATGGGACCGTGTAGAGGAATAATCTCTCTGTGTCTGACACCGGGAGTGTGTGATGGGACGGTGTGGAGGGAGATTAACTCTGTGTCTGACCCCGGGAGACTGTGATGGGCGGTGTAGAGGAATAATCTCTCTGTGTCTGACCCAGGGAGTTTGTGACGGGACGGTGTGGAGGGAGATTCACTCTGTGTCTGACCCCGGGAGTGTTTGATTGGAACGTGTAGAGGTATAATCACTCTGAGTCTGACCCCGGGAGTGTGTGTTGGGACGGTGTGGACGGAGATTCACTTTGTGTCTGACCCCGGGAGTGTTTGATGTGACCGTGTAGAGGAATAATCACACTGTGTCTGACCCCGGGAGTGTGTGATGGGACGGTGTGGACGGAGATTCACTTTGTGTCTGACCCCGGGAGTGTTTGATGTGACCGTGTAGAGGAATAATCACACTGTGTCTGACCCCGGGAGTGTGTGATGGGCCGGCGTGGAGGGAGATTCACTCTGTGTCTGACCCCGGGTGAGTTTGATGGGAAGGTGTAGAGGAATAATTAGTCTGTGTCTGACCCAGTCAGAGTTTGATGGGACCGTGTAGAGGAATAATCTCTCTGTGTCTGACCCCGGGAGTGTGTGTTCGGACGGTGTGGAGGGAGATTAACTCTGTGTCTGACCCCGGGAGAGTGTGATGGGCGGTGTAGAGGAATAATCACTCTGTGTCTGACCCAGGGAGTTTGTGACGGGACGGTGTGGAGGAATAATCACTCTGTGTCTGACCCCGGGAGTGTTTGATGGGACCGTGTAGAGGAATAATCACTCTGAGTCTGACCCCGGGTGTGTGTGTTGGGACGGTGTGGAGGAATAATCACTCTGTGTCTGACCCCGGGAGTGTTTGATGGGACCGTGTAGAGGAATAATCACTCTGAGTCTGACCCCGGGAGTGTGTGATGGGACGGTGTGGAGGGAGATTAACTCTGTGTCTGACCCCGGGAGACTGTGATGGGCGGTGTAGAGGAATAATCTCTCTGTGTCTGACCCAGGGAGTTTGTGACGGGACGGTGTGGAGGGAGATTCACTCTGTGTCTGACCCCGGGAGTGTTTGCTGGGACCGAGTAGAGGAATAATCACTCTGTGTCTGACCCAGGGAGTGTGTGATGGGCCGGCGTTAAGGTAGATTCACTCTGTGTCTGACCCCGGGAGTGTGTGATGGGACGGTGTGGAGGGAGATTCACACTGTGTCTGAACCCGGGAGTGTTTGATGGGACCGAGTAGAGGAATAATCACTCTGTGTCAGACCCAGGGAGTGTGTGATGGGCCGGCGTTAAGGTAGATTCACTCTGTGTCTGACCCCGGGTGAGTTTGATGGGAAGGTGTAGAGGAATAATCACTCTGTGTCTGACCCAAGTAGTGTTTGATGGGACCGTGTGGAGGAATAATCACTCTGTGTCTGACCCGGGTGAGTTTGATGGGAAGGTGTAGAGGAATAATCACTCTGTGTCTGACCCCGGGAGTGTTTGATGGGACCGTGTAGAGGAATAATCTCTCTGTGTCTGACCCCGGGAGACTGTGATGGGCGGTGTAGAGGAATAATCTCTCTGTGTCTGACCCAGGGAGTTTGTGACGGGACGGTGTGGAGGGAGATTCACTCTGTGTCTGACCCCGGGAGTGTTTGATGGGAACGTGTAGAGGTATAATCACTCTGAGTCTGACCCCGGGAGTGTGTGTTGGGACGGTGTGGACGGAGAATCACTTTGTGTCTGACCCCGGGAGTGTTTGATGTGACCGTGTAGAGGAATAATCACACTGTGTCTGACACCGGGAGTGTGTGATGGGCCGGCGAGGAGGGAGATTCACTCTGTGTCTGACCCCGGGTGAGTTTGATGGGAAGGTGTAGAGGAATAATCAGTCTGTGTCTGACCCAGTCAGAGTTTGATGGGACCGTGTAGAGGAATAATCTCTCTGTGTCTGACCCCGGGAGTGTGTGTTCGGACGGTGTGGAGGGAGATTAACTCTGTGTCTGACCCCGGGAGAGTTTGATGGGCGGTGCAGAGGAATAATCACACTGTGTCTGACCCAGGGAGTTTGTGACGGGACGGTGTGGAGGGAGATTCACTCTGTGTCTGACCCCGGGAGTGTTTGATGGGACCGTGTAGAGGAATAATCACTCTGAGTCTGACCCTGGGTGTGTGTGTTGGGACGGTGTAGAGGAATAATCACTCTGTGTCTGACCCCGGGAGTGTGTGATGGGAAGGTGTAGAGGAATAATCACTCTGTGTCTGAACCCGGGAGAGTTTGATGGGACCGTGTAGAGGAATAATCTCTCTGTGTCTGACCCCGGGAGTGTGTGATCGGACGGTGTGGAGGGAGATTCACTCTGTGTCTGACCCCGGGAGTGTGTGATGGGTGGTGTAGAGGAATAATCACTCTGTGTCTGACCCAGGGAATTAGGACGGGACGGTGTGGAGGGAGATTCACTCTGTGTCTGACCCCGGGAGAGTGTGATGTGACCGTGTAGAGGAATAATCACTCTGTGTCTGACCCCGGGAGTGTGTGATGGGACGGTGTGGAGGGAGATTCACTGTGTCTGACCCCGGGAATGTTTGATGGGACCGTGTAGAGGAATAATCTCTCTGTTTCCGACCCCGGGAGTGTGTGATGGGACGGTGTGGAGGGAGATTAACTCTGTGTCTGTCCCCGGGAGAGTGTGATGGGCGATGTAGAGGAATAATCACTCTGTGTCTGACCCAGGGCGTGTTTGATGGGAACGTGTAGAGGAGTAATCACTCTGAGTCTGACCCCGGGAGTGTGTGTTGGGACGGTGTGGACGGAGATTCACTTTGTGTCTGACCCCGGGAGTGTTTGATGGGACCGTGTAGAGGAATAATCACTGTGTGTCTGACCCCGGGTGTGTGTGATGGGACGGTGTGGAGGGAGATTCACTGTGTCTGACCCCGGGAGTGTTTGATGGGACCGTGTAGAGGAATAATCACTCTGTGTCTGACCCCGGGAGTGTGTGATGGGCCGGCGTGGAGGGAGATTCACTCTGTCTCTGACGCCGGGTGAGTTTGATGGGAAGGTGTAGAGGAATAATCACTCTGTGTCTGACCCCGGGAGAGTTTGATGGGACCGTGTAGAGGAATAATCACTCTGTGTCTGACCCCGGGTGAGTTTGATGGGAAGGTGTAGAGGAATAATCACTCTCTGTCTGACCCCGGTAATGTTTGATGGGACCGTGTAGAGGAATAATCTCTCTGTGTCTGACCCCGGGAGTGTGTGATGGGACGTGTGGAGGGAGATTAACTCTGTGTCAGTCCCCGGGAGAGTGTGATGGGAGGTGTAGAGGAATAATCACTCTGTGTCTGACCCAGGGAGTGTTTGATGGGAACGTGTAGAGGAATAATCACTCTGAGTCTGACCCCGGGAGTGTGTGATCGGACGGTGTGGAGGGAGATTAACTCTGTGTCTGACCCCGGGGGAGTGTGATGTGCGGTGTAGAGGAATAATCACTCTGTGTCTGACCCTGGGAATTTGGACGGGACGGTGTGGAGGGAGATTCACTATGTGTCTGACCCCGGGAGTGTTTGATGGGACCGTGTAGAGGAATAATCACTCTGAGTCTGACCCCGGGAGTGTGTGTTGGGACGGTGTAGAGGAATAATCACTCTGTGTCTGACCCCGGGATTGTTTGATGGTACCGTGTAGCGGAATAATCACTCCGTGTCTGACACCGGGAGTTTGTGATGGGACGGCGTGGAGGGAGATTCATTCTGTGTCTGACCCCGGTAGTGTTTGATGGGACAGTGTGGAGGAATAATCACTCTGTGTCTGACCCCGGGAGAGTTTGATGGGAAGGTGTAGAGGAATAATCACTCTGTGTCTGACCCCGGGAGTGTGTGATGGGACGGTGTGGAGGGAGATTAACTCTGTGTCTGACCCCGGGGGAGTGTGATGGGCGGTGTAGAGGAATAATCTCTCTGTGTCTGACCCCGGGCGTGTTTGATGGGGACGTGTAGAGGTATAATCACTCTGAGTCTGACCCCGGGAGTGTGTGATCGGACGGCGTGGAGGGAGATTCACTCTGTGTCTGACCCCGGGTGAGTTTGATGGGAAGGTGTAGAGGAATAATCAGTATCTGTCTGACCCAGTCAGAGTTTGATGGGACCTTGTAGAGGAATAATCACTCTGTGTCTGACCCAGGGAGTGTGTGATGGTACGGTGTAGAGGAATAATCACTCTGTGTCTGACCATCAGAATGTGTGATGGGACGGTGTGAGGGAGATTCACTGTGTGTCTGACCCCGGGAGTGTGTGATGGGCGGTGTAGAGGAATAATCACTCTGTGTCTGACCCCGGGAGTGTGTGCTGGGACGATGTGGAGGGTGGTTCACTATGTGTCTGATCCCGGGAGTGTGTGATGGGCCGGCGTTAAGGGAGATTCACTCTGTGTCTGACCGCCGGGAGTGTTTGATGGGACCGTGTAGAGGAATAATCACTCTGTGTCTGACCCCGGGAGTGTTTGATGGGACCGTTTAGAGGAATAATCACTCTGTTTCTGACCATTGGAGTGTGTGATGGGACGTTGTGGAGGGAGATTCACTGTGTGTCTGACCCCGGGATTGAGTGATGGGCCGTGCAGAGGGAGATTCACTCTGTGTCTGACCCAGGGCGTGTGTGATGGGACGGTGTGGAGGGAGATTTACTCTGTGTCTGACCCCGGGTGAGTTTGATGGGAAGGTGTAGAGGAATAATCACTCTGTGTCTGACCCCGGTAGTGTTTGATGGGACCGTGTGGAGGAATAATCACTCTGTGTCTGACCCCGGGTGAGTTTGATGGGAAGGTGTAGAGGAATAATCACTCTGTGTCTGACCCCGGGAGTGTTTGATGGGACCGTGTAGAGGAATGATCTCTCTGTGTCTGACCCCGGGAGTGTGTGATGGGACGGTGTGGAGGGAGATTAACTCTGTGTCTGACCCCGGGAGACTATGATGGGCGGTGTAGAGGAATAATCTCTCTGTGTCTGACCCAGGGAGTTTGTGACGGGACGGTGTGGAGGGAGATTCACTCTGTGTCTGACCCCGGGAGTGTGTGTTGGGACGGTGTGGACGGAGATTCACTTTGTGTCTGACCCCGGGAGTGTTTGATGTGACCGTGTAGAGGAATAATCACACTGTGTCTGACCCCGGGAGTGTGTGATGGGACGGTGTGGACGGAGATTCACTTTGTGTCTGACCCCGGGAGTGTTTGATGTGACCGTGTAGAGGAATAATCACACTGTGTCTGACCCCGGGAGTGTGTGATGGGCCGGCGTGGAGGGAGATTCACTCTGTGTCTGACCCCGCGTGAGTGAGTTGGGACGGTGTAGAGGAATAATCACTCTGTGTCTGACCCAGTCAGAGTTTGATGGGACCGTGTAGAGGAATAATCTCTCTGTGTCTGACCCCGGGAGTGTGTGTTCGGACGGTGTGGAGGGAGATTAACTCTGTGTCTGACCCCGGGAGAGTGTGATGGGCGGTGTAGAGGAATAATCACTCTGTGTCTGACCCAGGGAGTTTGTGACGGGACGGTGTGGAGGAATAATCACTCTGTGTCTGACCCCGGGAGTGTTTGATGGGACCGTGTAGAGGAATAATCACTCTGAGTCTGACCCCGGGTGTGTGTGTTGGGACGGTGTAGAGGAATAATCACTCTGTGTCTGACTCCGGGAGTGTTCGATGGGACCGTGTAGAGGAATACTCTCTCTGTGTCTGACCCCGGGAGTGTGTGATGGGACGGTGTGGAGGGAGATTAACTCTGTGTCTGACCCCGGGAGACTGTGATGGGCGGTGTAGAGGAATAATCTCTCTGTGTCTGACCCAGGGAGTTTGTGACGGGACGGTGTGGAGGGAGATTCACTCTGTGTCTGACCCCGGGAGTGTTTGCTGGGACCGAGTAGAGGAATAATCACTCTGTGTCTGACCCAGGGAGTGTGTGATGGGCCGGCGTTAAGGTAGATTCACTCTGTGTCTGACCCCGGGAGTGTGTGATGGGACGGTGTGGAGGGAGATTCACACTGTGTCTGAACCCGGGAGTGTTTGATGGGACCGTGTGGAGGAATAATCACTCTGTGTCTGACCCGGGTGAGTTTGATGGGAAGGTGTAGAGGAATAATCACTCTGTGTCTGACCCCGGGAGTGTTTGATGGGACCGTGTAGAGGAATAATCTCTCTGTGTCTGACCCCGGGAGACTGTGATGGGCGGTGTAGAGGAATAATCTCTCTGTGTCTGACCCAGGGAGTTTGTGACGGGACGGTGTGGAGGGAGATTCACTCTGTGTCTGACCCCGGGAGTGTTTGATGGGAACGTGTAGAGGTATAATCACTCTGAGTCTGACCCCGGGAGTGTGTGTTGGGACGGTGTGGACGGAGAATCACTTTGTGACTGACCCCGGGAGTGTTTGATGTGACCGTGTAGAGGAATAATCACACTGTGTCTGACCCCGGGAGTGTGTGATGGGCCGGCGAGGAGGGAGATTCACTCTGTGTCTGACCCCGGGTGAGTTTGATGGGAAGGTGTAGAGGAATAATCAGTCTGTGTCTGACCCAGTCAGAGTTTGATGGGACCGTGTAGAGGAATAATCTCTCTGTGTCTGACCCCGGGAGTGTGTGTTCGGACGGTGTGGAGGGAGATTAACTCTGTGTCTGACCCCGGGAGAGTTTGATGGGACCGTGTAGAGGAATAATCACTCTGAGTCTGACCCTGGGTGTGTGTGTTGGGACGGTGTAGAGGAATAATCACTCTGTGTCTGACCCCGGGAGTGTGTGATGGGAAGGTGTAGAGGAATAATCACTCTGTGTCTGAACCCGGGAGAGTTTGATGGGACCGTGTAGAGGAATAATCTCTCTGTGTCTGACCCCGGGAGTGTGTGATCGGACGGTGTGGAGGGAGATTCACTCTGTGTCTGACCCCGGGAGTGTGTGATGGGTGGAGTAGAGGAATAATCACTCTGTTGCTGACCCAGGGAATTAGGACGGGACGGTGTGGAGGGAGATTCACTCTGTGTCTGACCCCGGGAGAGTGTGATGTGACCGTGTAGAGGAATAATCACTCTGTGTCTGACCCCGGGAGTGTGTGATGGGACGGTGTGGAGGGAGATTCACTGTGTCTGACCCCGGGAATGTTTGATGGGACCGTGTAGAGGAATAATCTCTCTGTTTCCGACCCCGGGAGTGTGTGATGGGACGGTGTGGAGGGAGATTAACTCTGTGTCTGTCCCCGGGAGAGTGTGATGGGCGGTGTAGAGGAATAATCACTCTGTGTCTGACCCAGGGCGTGTTTGATGGGAACGTGTAGAGGAGTAATCACTCTGAGTCTGACCCCGGAGTGTGTGTTGGGACGGTGTGGACGGAGATTCACTTTGTGTCTGACCCCGGGAGTGTTTGATGGGACCGTGTAGAGGAATAATCACTCTGTGTCTGACCCCGGGTGTGTGTGATGGGACGGTGTGGAGGGAGATTCACTGTGTCTGACCCCGGGAGTGTTTGATGGGACCGTGTAGAGGAATAATCACTCTGAGTCTGACCCCGGGAGTGTGTGATGGGCCGGCGTGGAGGGAGATTCACTCTGTCTCTGACGCCGGGTGAGTTTGATGGGAAGGTGTAGAGGAATAATCACTCTGTGTCTGACCCCGGGAGAGTTTGATGGGACCGTGTAGAGGAATAATCACTCTGTGTCTGACCCCGGGTGAGTTTGATGGGAAGGTGTAGAGGAATAATCACTCTCTGTCTGACCCCGGTAATGTTTGATGGGACCGTGTAGAGGAATAATCTCTCTGTGTCTGACCCCGGGAGTGTGTGATGGGACGTGTGGAGGGAGATTAACTCTGTGTCTGTCCCCGGGAGAGTGTGATGGGAGGTGTAGAGGAATAATCACTCTGTGTCTGACCCAGGGAGTGTTTGATGGGAACGTGTAGAGGAATAATCATTCTGAGTCTGACCCCGGGAGTGTGTGATCGGACGGTGTGGAGGGAGATTAACTCTGTGTCTGACCCCGGGGGAGTGTGATGTGCGGTGTAGAGGAATAATCACTCTGTGTCTGACCCTGGGAATTTGGACGGGACGGTGTGGAGGGAGATTCACTATGTGTCTGACCCCGGGAGTGTTTGATGGGACCGTGTAGAGGAATAATCACTCTGAGTCTGACCCCGGGAGTGTGTGTTGGGACGGTGTAGAGGAATAATCACTCTGTGTCTGACCCCGGGATTGTTTGATGGTACCGTGTAGCGGAATAATCACTCCGTGTCTGACACCGGGAGTTTGTGATGGGACGGCGTGGAGGGAGATTCATTCTGTGTCTGACCCCGGGAGTGTTTGATGGGACCGTTTAGAGGAATAATCACTGTCTGTCTGACACACGGAGTGTTTGATGCTGCCGTGTAGAGGAATAATCACTCTGTTTCTGACCCCGGGAGTGTGTGATGGGCCGGCGTGTAGGGAGATTCACTCTGTGTCTGACCGCGGGTGAGTTTGATGGGAAGGTGTAGAGGAATAATCACTCTGTGTCTGAACCCGGGAGTGCTTGATGGGACCGTGTAGAGGAATAATCTCTCTGTGTCTGATCCCGGGAGTGTGTGATGGGACGGTGTGGAGGGACATTAACTCTGTGTCTGACCCCGGGAGAGTGTGATGGGCGGTGCAGAGGAATAATCACTCTGAGTCTTACCCCGGGAGAGTGTGATGTGACCGTGCAGAGGATTAATCACACTGTGTCTGAACCCGGGAGTGTGTGATGGGACGGTGTGGAGGGAGATTCACTGTGTCTCACCCCGGGAGTGTTTGATGGGACCGTGTAGAGGAATAATCACTCTGTGTCTGACCACGGGAGTGTTTGATGGGACCGTGTAGAGGAATAATCACTCTGAGTCTGACCCCGGGAGTGTGTGTTGGGACGGTGTAGAGGAATAATCACTCTGTGTCTGACCCCGGGATTGTTTGATGGGACCGTGTAGAGGAATAATCACTCTGAGTCTGTCCCCGGGAGTGTGTGATGGGCCGGCGTGGAGGGAGATTCACTCTGTCTGACCCCGGGAATGTTTGATGGGACCGTGTAGAGGAATAATCTCTCTGTTTCCGACCCCGGGAGTGTGTGATGGGTGGAGTAGAGGAATAATCACTCTGTTGCTGACCCAGGGAATTAGGACGGGACGGTGTGGAGGGAGATTCACTCTGTGTCTGACCCCGGGAGAGTGTGATGTGACCGTGTAGAGGAATAATCACTCTGTGTCTGACCCCGGGAGTGTGTGATGGGACGGTGTGGAGGGAGATTCACTGTGTCTGACCCCGGGAATGTTTGATGGGACCGTGTAGAGGAATAATCTCTCTGTTTCCGACCCCGGGAGTGTGTGATGGGACGGTGTGGAGGGAGATTAACTCTGTGTCTGTCCCCGGGAGAGTGTGATGGGCGGTGTAGAGGAATAATCACTCTGTGTCTGACCCAGGGCGTGTTTGATGGGAACGTGTAGAGGAGTAATCACTCTGAGTCTGACCCCGGAGTGTGTGTTGGGACGGTGTGGACGGAGATTCACTTTGTGTCTGACCCCGGGAGTGTTTGATGGGACCGTGTAGAGGAATAATCACTCTGTGTCTGACCCCGGGTGTGTGTGATGGGACGGTGTGGAGGGAGATTCACTGTGTCTGACCCCGGGAGTGTTTGATGGGACCGTGTAGAGGAATAATCACTCTGAGTCTGACCCCGGGAGTGTGTGATGGGCCGGCGTGGAGGGAGATTCACTCTGTCTCTGACGCCGGGTGAGTTTGATGGGAAGGTGTAGAGGAATAATCACTCTGTGTCTGACCCCGGGAGAGTTTGATGGGACCGTGTAGAGGAATAATCACTCTGTGTCTGACCCCGGGTGAGTTTGATGGGAAGGTGTAGAGGAATAATCACTCTCTGTCTGACCCCGGTAATGTTTGATGGGACCGTGTAGAGGAATAATCTCTCTGTGTCTGACCCCGGGAGTGTGTGATGGGACGTGTGGAGGGAGATTAACTCTGTGTCTGTCCCCGGGAGAGTGTGATGGGAGGTGTAGAGGAATAATCACTCTGTGTCTGACCCAGGGAGTGTTTGATGGGAACGTGTAGAGGAATAATCATTCTGAGTCTGACCCCGGGAGTGTGTGATCGGACGGTGTGGAGGGAGATTAACTCTGTGTCTGACCCCGGGGGAGTGTGATGTGCGGTGTAGAGGAATAATCACTCTGTGTCTGACCCTGGGAATTTGGACGGGACGGTGTGGAGGGAGATTCACTATGTGTCTGACCCCGGGAGTGTTTGATGGGACCGTGTAGAGGAATAATCACTCTGAGTCTGACCCCGGGAGTGTGTGTTGGGACGGTGTAGAGGAATAATCACTCTGTGTCTGACCCCGGGATTGTTTGATGGTACCGTGTAGCGGAATAATCACTCCGTGTCTGACACCGGGAGTTTGTGATGGGACGGCGTGGAGGGAGATTCATTCTGTGTCTGACCCCGGGAGTGTTTGATGGGACCGTTTAGAGGAATAATCACTGTCTGTCTGACACACGGAGTGTTTGATGCTGCCGTGTAGAGGAATAATCACTCTGTTTCTGACCCCGGGAGTGTGTGATGGGCCG
Source organism: Hypanus sabinus (assembly GCF_030144855.1). NCBI lineage: Eukaryota > Metazoa > Chordata > Chondrichthyes > Myliobatiformes > Dasyatidae > Hypanus > Hypanus sabinus. The sequence continues at coordinate 847,368 of NW_026779177.1, forward strand.
GCGTGTAGGGAGATTCACTCTGTGTCTGACCGCGGGTGAGTTTGATGGGAAGGTGTAGAGGAATAATCACTCTGTGTCTGAACCCGGGAGTGCTTGATGGGACCGTGTAGAGGAATAATCTCTCTGTGTCTGATCCCGGGAGTGTGTGATGGGACGGTGTGGAGGGACATTAACTCTGTGTCTGACCCCGGGAGAGTGTGATGGGCGGTGCAGAGGAATAATCACTCTGAGTCTTACCCCGGGAGAGTGTGATGTGACCGTGCAGAGGATTAATCACACTGTGTCTGAACCCGGGAGTGTGTGATGGGACGGTGTGGAGGGAGATTCACTGTGTCTCACCCCGGGAGTGTTTGATGGGACCGTGTAGAGGAATAATCACTCTGTGTCTGACCACGGGAGTGTGTGATGGGCCGGAGTGGAGGGAGATTCACTCTGTGTCTGACCCCGGGTGAGTTTGATGGGACCGTGTAGAGGAATAATCATTCTGAGTCTGACCCCGGGAGTGTGTTTTGGGACGGTGTGGACTTAGATTCACTTTCTGTCTGACCCCGGGAGTGTTTGATTGGACCGTGTACAGGAATAATCACTCTGTGTCTGACCGCCGGGAGTGTTTGATGGGACCGTGTAGAGGAATAATCACACTGTGTCTGACCCCGGGAGTGTTTGATGGGCCGTGTAGAGGAATAATCACTCTGTGTCTGACCCCGGGAGTGTGTGATGGGCCGTGTAGAGGGAGATTCACTCTGTGTCTGACCCAGGGCGTGTGTGATGGGACAGTGTAGAGAAATAATCACTCTGTGTCTGACCCCGGGAGTGTGTGATGGGACGGTGTGGAGGAAGATTCACTCTGTGTCTGAACCCGGGAGTGGTTGATGGGACCGAGTAGAGGAATAATCACTCTGTGTCTGACCCAGGGAATTTGGACGGGACGGTGTGGAGGGAGATTCACTCTGTGTCTGACCCCGGGTGAGTTTGATGGGAAGGTGTAGAGGAATAATCACTCTGTGTCTGACCCCGGGAGAGATTGATGGGACCGTGTAGAGGAATAATCTCTCTGTGTCTGACCCCGGGAGTGTGTGATCGGACGGGGTGGAGGGAGATTAACTCTGTGTCTGACCCCGGGAGAGTGTGATGGGCGGTGTAGTGGAATAATCACTCCGTGTCTGACCCAGGGAATTTGGACGGGACGGTGTGGAGGGAGATTCACTCTGTGTCTGACCCCGGGAGTGTTTGATGGCACCGTGTAGAGGAATAATCACTCTGAGTCTGACCCCGGGAGTGTGTGTTGGGACGGTGTAGAGGAATAATCACTCTGTGTCTGACCCCGGGAGTATGTGATGGGATGGCGTGGAGGGAGATTCACTCTGTGTCTGACCCCGGGAGTGTTTGATGGGACCGTTTAGAGCAATAATCACTGTCTGTCTGACACACGGAGTGTTTGATGCTACCGTGTAGAGGAATAATCACTCTGTATCTGACCCCGGGAGTGTGTGATGGGCCGGCGTGGAGTGAGATTCACTCTGTGTCTGACCCCGGGAGTGTTTGATGGGACCGTGTACAGGAATAATCACTCTGTGTCTGACCGCCGGGAGTGTTTGATGGGACCGTGTAGAGGAATAATCACTCTGTGTCTGACCCCGGGAGTGTTTGATGGGACCGTTTAGAGGAATAATCACTCTGTGTCTGACCATTGGAGTGTGTGATGGGACGGTGTGGAGGGAGATTCACTGTGTGTCTGACCCCGGGAGTGAGTGATGGGCCGTGTAGAGGGAGATTCACTCTGTGTCTGACCCAGGGCGTGTGTGATGGGACAGTGTAGAGAAATAATCACTCTGTGTCTGACCCCGGGAGTGTGTGATGGGACGGTGTGGAGGGAGATTCACTCTGTGTCTGAACCCGGGTGTGTTTGATGGGACCGAGTAGAGGAATAATCACTCTGTGTCTGACCCAGGGAGTGTGTGATGAGCCGGCGTTAAGGTAGATTCACTCTGTGTCTGACCCCGGGTGAGTTTGATGGGAAGGTGTAGAGGAATAATCACTCTGTGTCTGACCCCGGTAGTGTTTGATGGGACCGTGTGGAGGAATAATCACTCTGTGTCTGACCCCGGGTGAGTTTGATGGGAAGGTGTAGAGGAATAATCACTCTGTGTCTGACCCCGGGAGTGTTTGATGGGACCGTGTAGAGGAATAATCTCTCTGTGTCTGACCCCGGGAGTGTGTGATGGGACGGTGTGGAGGGAGATTAACTCTGTGTCTGACCCCGGGAGACTGTGATGGGCGGTGTAGAGGAATAATCTGTCTGTGTCTGACCCAGGGAGTTTGTGACGGGACGGTGTGGAGGGAGATTCACTCTGTGTCTGACCCCGGGAGTGTTTGATGGGAACGTGTAGAGGTATCATCACTCTGAGTCTGACCCCGGGAGTGTGTGTTGGGTCGGTGTGGACGGAGATTCACTTTGTGTCTGACCCCGGGAGTGTTTGATGTGACCGTGTAGAGGAATAATCACACTGTGTCTGACCCCGGGAGTGTGTGATGGGCCGGCGTGGAGGGAGATTCACTCTGTGTCTGACCCCGGGTGAGTTTGATGGGAAGGTGTAGAGGAATAATCAGTCTGTGTCTGACCCAGTCAGAGTTTGATGGGACCGTGTAGAGGAATAATCTCTCTGTGTCTGACCCCGGGAGTGTGTGTTCGGACGGTGTGGAGGGAGATTAACTCTGTGTCTGACCCCGGGAGAGTGTGATGGGCGGTGTAGAGGAATAATCACTCTGTGTCTGACCCAGGGAGTTTGTGACTGGACGGTGTGGAGGAATAATCACTCTGTGTCTGACCCCGGGAGTGTTTGATGGGACCGTGTAGAGGAATAATCACTCTGAGTCTGACCCCGGGTGTGTGTGTTGGGACGGTGTAGAGGAATAATCACTCTGTGTCTGACCCCGGGAGTGTTTGATGGGACCGTGTAGAGGAATAATCACTCTGAGTCTGACCCCGGGTGTGTGTGTTGGGACGGTGTAGAGGAATAATCACTCTGTGTCTGACCCAGGGCGTGTGTGATGGGACAGTGTAGAGAAATAATCACTCTGTGTCTGACACCGGGAGTGTGTGATGGGACGGTGTGGAGGGAGATTCACTCTGTGTCTGACCCCGGGAGTGTTTGATGGGACCGAGTAGAGGAATAATCACTCTTTGTCTGACCCAGGGAGTGTGTGATGGGCCGGCGTTAAGGTAGATTCACTCTGTGTCTGACCCCGGGTGAGTTTGATGGGAAGGTGTAGAGGAATAATCACTCTGTGTCTGACCCCGGTAGTGTTTGATGGGACCGTGTGGAGGAATAATCACTCTGTGTCTGACCCCGGGTGAGTTTGATGGGAAGGTGTAGAGGAATAATCACTCTGTGTCTGACCCCGGGAGTGTTTGATGGGACCGTGTAAAGGAATAATCACTCTGAGTCTGACCCCGGGTGTGTGTGTTGGGACGGTGTAGAGGAATAATCACTCTGTGTCTGACCCAGGGCGTGTGTGATGGGACAGTGTAGAGAAATAATCACTCTGTGTCTGACACCGGGAGTGTGTGATGGGACGGTGTGGAGGGAGATTCACTCTGTGTCTGACCCCGGGAGTGTTTGATGGGACCGAGTAGAGGAATAATCACTCTTTGTCTGACCCAGGGAGTGTGTGATGGGCCGGCGTTAAGGTAGATTCACTCTGTGTCTGACCCCGGGTGAGTTTGATGGGAAGGTGTAGAGGAATAATCACTCTGTGTCTGACCCCGGTAGTGTTTGATGGGACCGTGTGGAGGAATAATCACTCTGTGTCTGACCCCGGGTGAGTTTGATGGGAAGGTGTAGAGGAATAATCACTCTGTGTCTGACCCCGGGAGTGTTTGATGGGACCGTGTAAAGGAATAATCTCTCTGTGTCTGACCCCGGGAGTGTGTGATGGGACGGTGTGGAGGGAGATTAACTCTGTGTCTGACCCCGGGAGACTGTGATGGGCGGTGTAGAGGAATAATCTCTCTGTGTCTGACCCAGGGAGTTTGTGACGGGACGGTGTGGAGGGAGATTCACTCTGTGTCTGACCCCGGGAGTGTTTGATGGGACGGTGTGGACGGAGATTCACTTTGTGTCTGACCCCGGGAGTGTTTGATGTGACCGTGTAGAGGAATAATCACACTGCGTCTGACCCAGGGAGTTTGTGACGGGACGGTGTGGAGGAATAATTACTCTGTGTCTGACCCCTGGAGTGTTTGATGGGACCGTGTAGAGGAATAATCACTCTGAGTCTGACCCCGGGTGTGTGTGTTGGGACGGTGTAGAGGAATAATTACTCTGTGTCTGACCATTAGAATGTTTGATGGGACGGTGTGGAGGGAGATTCACTGTGTGTCTAAACCCGGGAGTATGTGATGGGCGGTGTAGAGGAATAATCACTCTGTGTCTGATCCCGGGAGTGTGTGATGGGCGGGCGTTAAGGGAGATTCACTCTGTGTCTGACCCCGGGTGAGTTTGATGGGAAGGTGTAGAGGAATAATCGCTCTGTGTCTGAACACGGGAGAGTTTGATGGGACCGTGTAGAGGAATAATCACTCTGTGTCTGACCCCGGGTGAGTTTGATGGGACCGTGTAGAGGAATAATCACTCTGTGTCTGACCCCGGGTGATTTTGATGGGAAGGTGTAGAGGAATAATCACTCTGTGTCTGACCCCGGGAGTGTTTGATGGGACCGTGTAAAGGAATAATCTCTCTGTGTCTGACCCCGGGAGTGTGTGATGGGACGGTGTGGAGGGAGATTAACTCTGTGTCTGACCCCGGGAGACTGTGATGGGCGGTGTAGAGGAATAATCTCTCTGTGTCTGACCCAGGGAGTTTGTGACGGGACGGTGTGGAGGGAGATTCACTCTGTGTCTGACCCCGGGAGTGTTTGATGGGACGGTGTGGACGGAGATTCACTTTGTGTCTGACCCCGGGAGTGTTTGATGTGACCGTGTAGAGGAATAATCACACTGTGTCTGACCCAGGGAGTTTGTGACGGGACGGTGTGGAGGAATAATTACTCTGTGTCTGACCCCTGGAGTGTTTGATGGGACCGTGTAGAGGAATAATCACTCTGAGTCTGACCCCGGGTGTGTGTGTTGGGACGATGTAGAGGAATAATCACTCTGTGTCTGACCATTAGAATGTTTGATGGGACGGTGTGGAGGGAGATTCACTGTGTGTCTAAACCCGGGAGTATGTGATGGGCGGTGTAGAGGAATAATCACTCTGTGTCTGATCCCGGGAGTGTGTGATGGGCGGGCGTTAAGGGAGATTCACTCTGTGTCTGACCCCGGGTGAGTTTGATGGGAAGGTGTAGAGGAATAATCGCTCTGTGTCTGAACACGGGAGAGTTTGATGGGACCGTGTAGAGGAATAATCACTCTGTGTCTGACCCCGGGTGAGTTTGATGGGACCGTGTAGAGGAATAATCACTCTGTGTCTGACCCCAGGTGATTTTGATGGGAAGGTGTAGAGGAAAAATCACTCTGTGTCTGACTCCGGGAATGTTTGATGGGACCATGTAGAGGAATAATCTCTCTGTGTCTGTCCCCGGGAGTGTGTGATGGGACGGTGTGGAGGGAGATTAACTCTGTGTCTGTCCCCGGGAGAGTGTGATGGGAGGTGTAGAGGAATAATCACTCTGTGTCTGACCCAGGGAGTGTTTGATGGGAACGTGTAGAGGAATAATCACTCTGTATCTGACCCCGGGAGAGTTTGATGGGACCGTGTAGAGGAATAATCTCTCTGTGTCTGACCCCGGGAGTGTGTGATCGGACGGTGTGGAGGGAGATTCACTCTGTGTCTGACCCCGGGTGTGTGTGTTGGGACGGTGTAGAGGAATAATCACTCTGTGTCTGACCATTAGAATGTTTGATGGGACGGTGTGGAGGGAGATTCACTGTGTGTCTAAACCCGGGAGTATGTGATGGGCGGTGTAGAGGAATAATCACTCTGTGTCTGATCCCGGGAGTGTGTGATGGGCGGGCGTTAAGGGAGATTCACTCTGTGTCTGACCCCGGGTGAGTTTGATGGGAAGGTGTAGAGGAATAATCGCTCTGTGTCTGAACACGGGAGAGTTTGATGGGACCGTGTAGAGGAATAATCACTCTGTGTCTGACCCCGGGTGAGTTTGATGGGACCGTGTAGAGGAATAATCACTCTGTGTCTGACCCCGGGTGATTTTGATGGGTGGTGTAGAGGAATAATCACTCTGTGTCTGACCCCGGGAGAGATTGATGGGACCGTGTAGAGGAATAATCTCTCTGTGTCTGACCCCGGGAGTGTGTGATCGGACGGGGTGGAGGGAGATTAACTCTGTGTCTGACCCCGGGAGAGTGTGATGGGCGGTGTAGAGGAATAATCACTCATTGTCTGACCCAGGGAATTTGGACGGGACGGTGTGGAGGGAGATTCACTCTGTGTCTGACCCCGGGAGTGATTGATGGGACCGTTTAGAGGAATAATCACTGTCTGTCTGACACACGGAGTGTTTGATGCTACCGTGTAGAGGAATAATCACTCTGTATCTGACCCCGGGAGTGTGTGATGGGCCGGCGTGGAGTGAGATTCACTCTGTGTCTGACCCCGGGAGTGTTTGATGGGACCGTGTACAGGAATAATCACTCTGTGTCTCACCGCCGGGAGTGTTTGATGGGACCGTGTAGAGGAATAATCACTCTGTGTCTGACCCCGGGAGTGTTGGATGGGACCGTTTAGAGGAATAATCACTCTGTGTCTGACCATTGGAGTGTGTAATGGGACGGTGTGGAGGGAGATTCACTGTGTGTCTGACCCCGGGAGTGAGTGATGGGCCGTGTAGAGGGAGATTCACTCTGTGTCTGAACCAGGGCGTGAGTGATGGGACAGTGTAGAGAAATAATCACTCTGTGTCTGACCCCGGGTGAGTTTGATGGGAAGGTGTAGAGGAATAATCACTCTGTGTCTGACCCCGGTAGTGTTTGATGGGACCGTGTTGAGGAATAATCACTCTGTGTCTGACCCCGGGTGAGTTTGATGGGAAGGTGTAGAGGAATAATCACTCTGTGTCTGACCCCGGTAGTGTTTGATGGGACCGTGTAGAGGAATAATCTCTCTGTGTCTGACCCCGGGAGTGTGTGATGGGACGGTGTGGAGGGAGATTAACTCTGTGTCTGACCCCGGGAGACTGTGATGGGCGGTGTAGAGGAATAATTTGTCTGTGTCTGACCCAGGGAGTTTGTGACGGGACGGTGTGGAGGGAGATTCACTCTGTGTCTGACCCCGGGTGTGTTTGATGGGAAAGTGTAGAGGTATAATCACTCTGAGTCTGACCCCGGGAGTGTGTGTTGGGTCGGTGTGGACGGAGATTCACATTGTGTCTGACCCCGGGAGTGTTTGATGTGACCGTGTAGAGGAATAATCACACTGTGTCTGACCCCGGGAGTGTGTGATGGGCCGGCGTGGAGGGAAATTCACTCTGTGTCTGACCCCGTGTGAGTTTGATGGGAAGGTGTAGAGGAATAATCAGTCTGTGTCTGACCCAGTCAGAGTTTGATGGGACCGTGTAGAGGAATAATCTCTCTGTGTCTGACCCCGGGAGTGTGTGTTCGGACGGTGTGGAGGGAGATTAACTCTGTGTCTGACCCCGGGAGAGTGTGATGGGCGGTGTAGAGGAATAATCACTCTGTGTCTGACCCAGGGAGTTTGTGACGGGACGGTGTGGAGGAATAATCACTCTGTGTCTGACCCCGGGAGTGTTTGGTGGGACCGTGTAGAGGAATAATCACTCTGAGTCTGACCCCGGGTGTGTGTGTTGGGACGGTGTAGAGGAATAATCACTCTGTGTCTGACCCCGGGAGTGTTTGATGGGACCGTGTAGAGGAATAATCACTCTGAGTCTGACCCCGGGTGTGTGTGTTGGGACGGTGTAGAGGAATAATCACTCTGTGTCTGACCCAGGGCGTGTGTGATGGGACAGTGCAGAGAAATAATCACTCTGTGTCTGACCCCGGGAGTGTGTGATGGGACGGTGTGGAGGGAGATTCACTCTGTGTCTGAACCCGGGAGTGTTTGATGGGACCGAGTAGAGGAATAATCACTCTTTGTCTGACCCAGGGAGTGTGTGATGGGCCGGCGTTAAGGTAGATTCACTCTGTGTCTGACCCCGGGTGAGTTTGATGGGAAGGTGTAGAGGAATAATCACTCTGTGTCTGACCCCGGTAGTGTTTGATGGGACCGTGTGGAGAAATAATCACTCTGTGTCTGACCCCGGGTGAGTTTGATGGGAAGGTGTAGAGGAATAATCACTCTGTGTCTGACCCCGGGAGTGTTTGATGGGACCGTGTAGAGGAATAATCTCTCTGTGTCTGACCCCGGGAGTGTGTGATGGGACGGTGTGGAGGGAGATTAACTCTGTGTCTGACCCCGGGAGACTGTGATGGGCGGTGTAGAGGAATAATCTCTCTGTGTCTGACCCAGGGAGTTTGTGACGGGACAGTGTGGAGGGAGATTCACTCTGTGTCTGACCCCGGGAGTGTTTGATGGGAACGAGTAGAGGTATAATCACTCTGAGTCTGACCCCGGGAGTGTGTGTTGGGACGGTGTGGACGGAGATTCACTTTGTGTCTGACCCCGGGAGTGTTTGATGTGACCGTGTAGAGGAATAATCGCACTGTGTCTGACCCAGGGAGTTTGTGACGGGACGGTGTGGAGGAATAATCACTCTGTGTCTGACCCCGGGAGTGTTTGATGGGACCGTGTAGAGGAATAATCACTCTGAGTCTGACCCCGGGTGTGTGTGTTGGGACGGTGTAGAGGAATAATCACTCTGTGTCTGACCATTAGAATGTTTGATGGGACGGTGTGGAGGGAGATTCACTGTGTGTCTAAACCCGGGAGTATGTGATGGGCGGTGTAGAGGAATAATCACTCTGTGTCTGACCCCGGGAGTGTGTGCTGGGACGATGTGGAGGGTGGTTCACTATGTGTCTGATCCCGGGAGTGTGTGATGGGCGGGCGTTAAGGGAGATTCACTCTGTGTCTGACCCCGGGTGAGTTTGATGGGAAGGTGTAGAGGAATAATCGCTCTGTGTCTGAACACGGGTGAGTCTGATGGGACCGTGTAGAGGAATAATCACTCTGTGTCTGACCCCGGGTGATTTTGATGGGAAGGTGTAGAGGAATAATCACTCTGTGTCTGACTCCGGGAATGTTTGATGGGACCATGTAGAGGAATAATCTCTCTGTGTCTGACCCCGGGAGTGTGTGATGGGACGGTGTGGAGGGAGATTAACTCTGTGTCTGTCCCCGGGAGAGTGTGATGGGAGGTGTAGAGGAATAATCACTCTGTGTCTGACCCAGGGAGTGTTTGATGGGAACGTGTAGAGGAATAATCACTCTGAGTCTGACCCCGTGAGTGTGTGTTGGGACGGTGTGGACGGAGATTCACTTTGTGTCTGACCCCGGGAGTGTTTGATGGACCGTGTAGAGGAATTATCACTCTGTGTCTGACCCCGGGAGTGTGTGATGGGACGGTGTGGAGGGAGATTCACTGTGTCTGACCCCGGGAGTGTTTGATGGGAAGGTGTAGAGGAATAATCACTCTGTATCTGACCCCGGGAGAGTTTGATGGGACCGTGTAGAGGAATAATCTCTCTGTGTCTGACCCCGGGAGTGTGTGATCGGACGGTGTGGAGGGAGATTCTCTCTGTGTCTGACCCCGGGAGAGTGTGATGGGTGGCGTAGAGGAATAATCACTCTGTGTCTGACCCCGGGAGAGATTGATGGGACCGTGTAGAGGAATAATCTCTCTGTGTCTGACCCCGGGAGTGTGTGATCGGACGGTGTGGAGGGAGATTCTCTCTGTGTCTGACCCCGGGAGAGTGTGATGGGTGGCGTAGAGGAATAATCACTCTGTGTCTGACCCCGGGTGTGTGTGTTGGGACGGTGTAGAGGAATAATCACTCTGTGTCTGACCCCGGGAGTGTTTGATGGGACCGTGTAGAGGAATAATCACTCTGAGTCTGACCCCGGGTGTGTGTGTTGGGACGGTGTAGAGGAATAATCACTCTGTGTTTGACCCAGGGCGTGTGTGATGGGACAGTGCAGAGAAATAATCACTCTGTGTCTGACCCCGGGAGTGTGTGATGGGACGGTGTGGAGGGAGATTCACTCTGTGTCTGAACCCGGGAGTGTTTGATGGGACCGAGTAGAGGAATAATCACTCTTTGTCTGACCCAGGGAGTGTGTGATGGGCCGGCGTTAAGGTAGATTCACTCTGTGTCTGACCCCGGGTGAGTTTGATGGGAAGGTGTAGAGGAATAATCACTCTGTGTCTGACCCCGGTAGTGTTTGATGGGACCGTGTGGAGAAATAATCACTCTGTGTCTGACCCCGGGTGAGTTTGATGGGAAGGTGTAGAGGAATAATCACTCTGTGTCTGACCCCGGGAGTGTTTGATGGGACCGTGTAGAGGAATAATCTCTCTGTGTCTGACCCCGGGAGTGTGTGATGGGACGGTGTGGAGGGAGATTAACTCTGTGTCTGACCCCGGGAGACTGTGATGGGCGGTGTAGAGGAATAATCTCTCTGTGTCTGACCCAGGGAGTTTGTGACGGGACAGTGTGGAGGGAGATTCACTCTGTGTCTGACCCCGGGAGTGTTTGATGGGAACGAGTAGAGGTATAATCACTCTGAGTCTGACCCCGGGAGTGTGTGTTGGGACGGTGTAGACGGAGATTCACTTTGTGTCTGACCCCGGGAGTGTTTGATGTGACCGTGTAGAGGAATAATCGCACTGTGTCTGACCCAGGGAGTTTGTGACGGGACGGTGTGGAGGAATAATCACTCTGTGTCTGACCCCGGGAGTGTTTGATGGGACCGTGTAGAGGAATAATCACTCTGAGTCTGACCCCGGGTGTGTGTGTTGGGACGGTGTAGAGGAATAATCACTCTGTGTCTGACCATTAGAATGTTTGATGGGACGGTGTGGAGGGAGATTCACTGTGTGTCTAAACCCGGGAGTATGTGATGGGCGGTGTAGAGGAATAATCACTCTGTGTCTGACCCCGGGAGTGTGTGCTGGGACGATGTGGAGGGTGGTTCACTATGTGTCTGATCCCGGGAGTGTGTGATGGGCGGGCGTTAAGGGAGATTCACTCTGTGTCTGACACCGGGTGAGTTTGATGGGAAGGTGTAGAGGAATAATCGCTCTGTGTCTGAACACGGGTGAGTCTGATGGGACCGTGTAGAGGAATAATCACTCTGTGTCTGACCCCGGGTGATTTTGATGGGAAGGTGTAGAGGAATAATCACTCTGTGTCTGACTCCGGGAATGTTTGATGGGACCATGTAGAGGAATAATCTCTCTGTGTCTGACCCCGGGAGTGTGTGATGGGACGGTGTGGAGGGAGATTAACTCTGTGTCTGTCCCCGGGAGAGTGTGATGGGAGGTGTAGAGGAATAATCACTCTGTGTCTGACCCAGGGAGTGTTTGATGGGAACGTGTAGAGGAATAATCACTCTGAGTCTGACCCCGGGAGTGTGTGATGGGACGGTGTGGAGGGAGATTCACTGTGTCTGACCCCGGGAGTGTTTGATGGGAAGGTGTAGAGGAATAATCACTCTGTATCTGACCCCGGGAGAGTTTGATGGGACCGTGTAGAGGAATAATCTCTCTGTGTCTGACCCCGGGAGTGTGTGATCGGACGGTGTGGAGGGAGATTCTCTCTGTGTCTGACCCCGGGAGAGTGTGTTGGGACGGTGTAGAGGAATAATCACTCTGTGTCTGACCCCGGGAGTGTTTGATGGGACCGTGTAGAGGAATAATCACTCTGAGTCTGACCCCGGGTGTGTGTGTTGGGACGGTGTAGAGGAATAATCACTCTGTGTCTGACCCAGGGCGTGTGTGATGGGACAGTGCAGAGAAATAATCACTCTGTGTCTGACCCCGGGAGTGTGTGATGGGACGGTGTGGAGGGAGATTCACTCTGTTTCTGAACCCGGGAGTGTTTGATGGGACCGAGTAGAGGAATAATCACTCTTTGTCTGACCCAGGGAGTGTGTGATGGGCCGGCGTTAAGGTAGATTCACTCTGTGTCTGACCCCGGGTGAGTTTGATGGGAAGGTGTAGAGGAATAATCACTCTGTGTCTGACCCCGGTAGTGTTTGATGGGACCGTGTGGAGAAATAATCACTCTGTGTCTGACCCCGGGTGAGTTTGATGGGAAGGTGTAGAGGAATAATCACTCTGTGTCTGACCCCGGGAGTGTTTGATGGGACCGTGTAGAGGAATAATCTCTCTGTGTCTGACCCCGGGAGTGTGTGATGGGACGGTGTGGAGGGAGATTAACTCTGTGTCTGACCCCGGGAGACTGTGATGGGCGGTGTAGAGGAATAATCTCTCTGTGTCTGACCCAGGGAGTTTGTGACGGGACAGTGTGGAGGGAGATTCAATCTGTGTCTGACCCCGGGAGTGTTTGATGGGAACGAGTAGAGGTATAATCACTCTGAGTCTGACCCCGGGAGTGTGTGTTGGGACGGTGTGGACGGAGATTCACTTTGTGTCTGACCCCGGGAGTGTTTGATGTGACCGTGTAGAGGAATAATCGCACTGTGTCTGACCCAGGGAGTTTGTGACGGGACGGTGTGGAGGAATAATCACTCTGTGTCTGACCCCGGGAGTGTTTGATGGGACCGTGTAGAGGAATAATCACTCTGAGTCTGACCCCGGGTGTGTGTGTTGGGACGGTGTAGAGGAATAATCACTCTGTGTCTGACCATTAGAATGTTTGATGGGACGGTGTGGAGGGAGATTCACTGTGTGTCTAAACCCGGGAGTATGTGATGGGCGGTGTAGAGGAATAATCACTCTGTGTCTGACCCCGGGAGTGTGTGCTGGGACGATGTGGAGGGTGGTTCACTATGTGTCTGATCCCGGGAGTGTGTGATGGGCGGGCGTTAAGGGAGATTCACTCTGTGTCTGACCCCGGGTGAGTTTGATGGGAAGGTGTAGAGGAATAATCGCTCTGTGTCTGAACACGGGTGAGTCTGATGGGACCGTGTAGAGGAATAATCACTCTGTGTCTGACCCCGGGTGATTTTGATGGGAAGGTGTAGAGGAATAATCACTCTGTGTCTGACTCCGGGAATGTTTGATGGGACCATGTAGAGGAATAATCTCTCTGTGTCTGACCCCGGGAGTGTGTGATGGGACGGTGTGGAGGGAGATTAACTCTGTGTCTGTCCCCGGGAGAGTGTGATGGGAGGTGTAGAGGAATAATCACTCTGTGTCTGACCACGGAGTGTTTGATGGGAACGTGTAGAGGAATAATCACTCTGAGTCTGACCCCGGGAGTCTGTGTTGGGACGGTGTGGACGGAGATTCACTTTGTGTCTGACCCCGGGAGTGTTTGATGGACCGTGTAGAGGAATTATCACTCTGTGTCTGACCCCGGGAGTGTGTGATGGGACGGTGTGGAGGGAGATTCACTGTGTCTGACCCCGGGAGTGTTTGATGGGAAGGTGTAGAGGAATAATCACTCTGTATCTGACCCCGGGAGAGTTTGATGGGACCGTGTAGAGGAATAATCTCTCTGTGTCTGACCCCGGGAGTGTGTGATCGGACGGTGTGGAGGGAGATTCTCTCTGTGTCTGACCCCGGGAGAGTGTGATGGGTGGCGTAGAGGAATAATCACTCTGTGTCTGACCCCGGGAGAGATTGATGGGACCGTGTAGAGGAATAATCTCTCTGTGTCTGACCCCGGGAGTGTGTGATCGGACGGGGTGGAGGGAGATTAACTCTGTGTCTGACCCCGGGAGAGTGTGATGGGCGGTGTAGAGGAATAATCACTCAGTGTCTGACCCAGGGAATTTGGACGGGACGGTGTGGAGGGAGATTCACTCTGTGTCTGACCCCGGGAGTGTTTGATGGCACCGTGTAGAGGAATAATCACTCTGAGTCTGACCCCGGGAGTGTGTGTTGGGACGGTGTAGAGGAATAATCACTCTGTGTCTGACCCCGGGAGTATGTGATGGGATGGCGTGGAGGGAGATTCACTCTGTGTCTGACCCCGGGAGTGATTGATGGGACCGTTTAGAGGAATAATCACTGTCTGTCTGACACACGGAGTGTTTGATGCTACCGTGTAGAGGAATAATCACTCTGTATCTGACCCCGGGATGTGTGATGGGCCGGCGTGGAGTGAGATTCACTCTGTGTCTGACCCCGGGAGTGTTTGATGGGACCGTGTACAGGAATAATCACTCTGTGTCTGACCGCCGGGAGTGTTTGATGGGACCGTGTAGAGGAATAATCACTCTGTGTCTGACCCCGGGAGTGTTTGATGGGACCGTTTAGAGGAATAATCACTCTGTGTCTGACCATTGGAGTGTGTAATGGGACGGTGTGGAGGGAGATTCACTGTGTGTCTGACCCCGGGAGTGAGTGATGGGCCGTGTAGAGGGAGATTCACTCTGTGTCTGACCCAGGGTGTGTGTGATGGGACAGTGTAGAGAAATAATCACTCTGTGTCTGACCCCGGGAGTGTGTGATGGGACGGTGTGGAGGGAGATTCACTCTGTGTCTGAACCCGGGAGTGTTTGATGGGACCGAGTAGAGGAATAATCACTCTGTGTCTGACCCAGGGAGTGTGTGATGGGCCGTCGTTAAGGTAGATTCACTCTGTGTCTGACCCCGGGTGAGTTTGATGGGAAGGTGTAGAGGAATAATCGCTCTGTGTCTGACCCCGGTAGTGTTTGATGGGACCGTGTGGAGGAATAATCACTCTGTGTCTGACCCCGGGTGAGTTTGATGGGAAGGTGTAGAGGAATAATCACTCTGTGTCTGACCCCGGGAGTGTTTGATGGGACCGTGTAGAGGAATAATCTCTCTGTGTCTGACCCCGGGAGTGTGTGATGGGACGGTGTGGAGGGAAATTAACTCTGTGTCTGACCCCGGGAGACTGTGATGGGCGTTGTAGAGGAATAATCTGTCTGTGTCTGAACAAGGGAGTTTGTGACGGGACGGTGTGGAGGGAGATTCACTCTGTGTCTGACCCCGGGAGTGTTTGATGGGAACGTGTAGAGGTATAATCACTCTGAGTCTGTCCCCGGGAGTGTGTGTTGGGTCGGTGTGGACGGAGATTCACTTTGTGTCTGACCCCGGGAGTGTTTGATGTGACCGTGTAGAGGAATAATCACACTGTGTCTGACCCCGGGATTGTGTGATGGGCCGGCGTGGAGGGAGATTCACTCTGTGTCTGACCCCGGGTGAGTTTGATGGGAAGGTGTAGAGGAATAATCAGTCTGTGTCTGACCCAGTCAGAGTTTGATGGGACCGTGTAGAGGAATAATCTCTCTGTGTCTGACCCCGGGAGTGTGTGTTCGGACGGTGTGGAGGGAGATTAACTCTGTGTCTGACCCCGGGAGAGTGTGATGGGCGGTGTAGAGGAATAATCACTCTGTGTCTGACCCAGGGAGTTTGTGACGGGACGGTGTGGAGGAATAATCACTCTGTGTCTGACCCCGGGAGTGTTTGATGGGACCGTGTAGAGGAATAATCACTCTGAGTCTGACCCCGGGTGTGTGTGTTGGGACGGTGTAGAGGAATAATCACTCTGTGTCTGACCCCGGGAGTGTTTGATGGGACCGTGTAGAGGAATAATCACTCTGAGTCTGACCCCGGGTGTGTGTGTTGGGACGGTGTAGAGGAATAATCACTCTGTGTCTGACCCAGGGCGTGTGTGATGGGACAGTGTAGAGAAATAATCACTCTGTGTCTGACCCCGGGAGCGTGTGATGGGACGGTGTGGAGGGAGATTCACTCTGTGTCTCAACCCGGGAGTGTTTGATGGGACCGAGTAGAGGAATAATCACTCTTTGTCTGACCCAGGGAGTGTGTGATGGGCCGGCGTTAAGGTAGATTCACTCTGTGTCTGACCCCGGGTGAGTTTGATGGGAAGGTGTAGAGGAATAATCACTCTGTGTCTGACCCCGGTAGTGTTTGATGGGACCGTGTGGAGGAATAATCACTCTGTCTCTGACCCCGGGTGAGTTTGATGGGAAGGTGTAGAGGAATAATCACTCTGTGTCTGACCCCGGGAGTGTTTGATGGGACCGTGTAGAGGAATAATCTCTCTGTGTCTGACCCCGGGAGTGTGTGATGGGACGGTGTGGAGGGAGATTAACTCTGTGTCTGACCCCGGGAGACTGTGATGGGCCGTGTAGAGGAATAATCTCTCTGTGTCTGACCCAGGGAGTTTGTGACGGGACGGTGTGGAGGGAGATTCACTCTGTGTCTGACCCCGGGAGTGTTTGATGGGAACGAGTAGAGGTATAATCACTCTGAGTCTGACCCCGGGAGTGTGTGTTGGGACGGTGTGGACGGAGATTCACTTTGTGTCTGACCCCGGGAGTGTTTGATGTGACCGTGTAGAGGAATAATCTCTCTGTGTCTGACCCCGGGAGTGTGTGATCGGACGGGGTGGAGGGAGATTAACTCTGTGTCTGACCCCGGGAGAGTGTGATGGGCGGTGTAGAGGAATAATCACTCAGTGTCTGACCCAGGGAATTTGGACGGGACGGTGTGGAGGGAGATTCACTCTGTGTCTGACCCCGGGAGTGTTTGATGGCACCGTGTAGAGGAATAATCACTCTGAGTCTGACCCCGGGAGTGTGTGTTGGGACGGTGTAGAGGAATAATCACTCTGTGTCTGACCCCGGGAGTATGTGATGGGATGGCGTGGAGGGAGATTCACTCTGTGTCTGACCCCGGGAGTGTTTGATGGGACCGTTTAGAGGAATAATCACTGTCTGTCTGACACACGGAGTGTTTGATGCTACCGTGTAGAGGAATAATCAGTCTGTATCTGACCCCGGGAGTGTGTGATGGGCCGGCGTGGAGTGAGATTCACTCTGTGTCTGACCCCGGGAGTGTTTGATGGGACCGTGTACAGGAATAATCACTCTGTGTCTGACCGCCGGGAGTGTTTGATGGGACCGTGTAGAGGAATAATCACTCTGTGTCTGACCCCGGGAGTGTTTGATGGGACCGTTTAGAGGAATAATCACTCTGTGTCTGACCATTGGAGTGTGTAATGGGACGGTGTGGAGGGAGATTCACAGTGTGTCTGACCACGGGAGTGAGTGATGGGCCGTGTAGAGGGAGATTCACTCTGTGTCTGACCCAGGGCGTGTGTGATGGGACAGTGTAGAGAAATAATCACTCTGTGTCTGACCCCGGGAGTGTGTGATGGGACGGTGTGGAGGGAGATTCACTCTGTGTCTGAACCCGGGAGTGTTTGATGGGACCGAGTAGAGGAATAATCACTCTGTATCTGACCCAGGGAGTGTGTGATGGGCCGGCGTTAAGGTAGATTCACTCTGTGTCTGACCCCGGGTGAGTTTGATGGGAAGGTGTAGAGGAATAATCACTCTGTGTCTGACCCCGGTAGTGTTTGATGGGACCGTGTGGAGGATTAATCACTCAGTGTCTGACCCCGGGTGAGTTTGATGGGAAGGTGTAGAGGAATAATCACTCTGTGTCTGACCCCGGTAGTGTTTGATGGGACCGTGTGGAGGAATAATCACTCTGTGTCTGACCCCGGGTGAGTTTGATGGGAAGGTGTAGAGGAATAAACACTCTGTGTCTGACCCCGGGAGTGTTGGATGGGACCGTGTAGAGGAATAATCTCTCTGTGTCTGACCCCGGGAGTGTGTGATGGGACGGTGTGGAGGGAGATTAACTCTGTGTCTGACCCCGGGAGACTGTGATGGGCGGTGTAGAGGAATAATCTGTCTGTGTCTGACCCAGGGAGTTTGTGACGGGACGGTGTGGAGGGAGATTCACTCTGTGTCTGACCCCGGGAGTGTTTGATGGGAACGTGTAGAGGTATAATCACTCTGAGTCTGACCCCGGGAGTGTGTGTTGGGTCGGTGTGGACGGAGATTCACTTTGTGTCTGACCCCGGGAGTGTTTGATGTGACCGTGTAGAGGAATAATCACACTGTGTCTGACCCCGGGAGTGTGTGATGGGCCGGCGTGGAGGGAGATTCACTCTGTGTCTGACCCCGGGTGAGTTTGATGGGAAGGTGTAGAGGAATAATCAGTCTGTGTCTGACCCAGTCAGAGTTTGATGGGACCGTGTAGAGGAATAATCTCTCTGTGTCTGACCCCGGGAGTGTGTGTTCAGACGGTGTGGAGGGAGATTAACTCTGTGTCTGACCCCGGGAGAGTGTGATGGGCGGTGTAGAGGAATAATCACTCTGTGTCTGACCCAGGGAGTTTGTGACGGGACGGTGTGGAGGAATAATCACTCTGTGTCTGACCCCGGGAGTGTTTGATGGGACCGTGTAGAGGAATAATCACTCTGAGTCTGACCCCGGGTGTGTGTGTTGGGACGGTGTAGAGGAATAATCACTCTGTGTCTGACCCCGGGAGTGTTTGATGGGACCGTGTAGAGGAATAATCACTCTGAGTCTGACCCCGGGTGTGTGTGTTGGGACGGTGTAGAGAATAATCACTCTGTGTCTGACCCAGGGCGTGTGTGATGGGACAGTGTAGAGAAATAATCACTCTGTGTCTGCCCCCGGGAGTGTGTGATGGGACGGTGTGGAGGGAGATTCACTCTGTGTCTGAACCCGGGAGTGTTTGATGGGACCGAGTAGAGGAATAATCACTCTTTGTCTGACCCAGGGACTGTGTGATGGGCCGGCGTTAAGGTAGATTCACTCTGTGTCTGACCCCGGGTGAGTTTGATGGGAAGGTGTAGAGGAATAATCACTCTGTGTCTGACCCCGGTAGTGTTTGATGGGACCGTGTGGAGGAATAATCACTCTGTGTCTGACCCCGGGTGAGTTTGATGGGAAGGTGTAGAGGAATAATCACTCTGGGTCTGACCCCGGGAGTGTTTGATGGGACCGTGTAGAGGAATAATCTCTCTGTGTCTGACCCCGGGAGTGTGTGATGGGACGGTGTGGAGGGAGATTAACTCTGTGTCTGAACCCGGGAGACTGTGATGGGCGGTGTAGAGGAATAATCTCTCTGTGTCTGACCCAGGGAGTTTGTGACGGGACGGTGTGGAGGGAGATTCACTCTGTGTCTGACCCCGGGATTGTTTGATGGGAACGAGTAGAGGTATAATCACTCTGAGTCTGACCCCGGGAGTGTGTGTTGGGACGGTGTGGACGGAGATTCACTTTGTGTCTGACCCCGGGAGTGTTTGATGTGACCGTGTAGAGGAATAATCACACTGTGTCTGACCCAGGGAGTTTGTGACGGGACGGTGTGGAGGAATAATCACTCTGTGTCTGACCCCGGGAGTGTTTGATGGGACCGTGTAGAGGAATAATCACACTGAGTCTGACCCCGGGTGTGTGTGTTGGGACCGTGTAGAGGAATAATCTCTCTGTGTCTGACCATTAGAATGTTTGATGGGACGGTGTGGAGGGAGATTCACTGTGTGTCTAAACCCGGGAGTATGTGATGGGCGGTGTAGAGGAATAATCACTCTGTGTCTGACCCCGGGAGTGTGTGCTGGGACGATGTGGAGGGTGGTTCACTATGTGTCTGATCCCGGGAGAGTGTGATGGGCGGGCGTTAAGGGAGATTCACTCTGTGTCTGACCCCGGGTGAGTTTGATGGGAAGGTGTAGAGGAATAATCGCTCTGTGTCTGAACCCGGGAGAGTTTGATGGGACCGTGTAGAGGAATAATCACTCTGTGTCTGACCCCGGGTGAGTTTGATGGGACCGTGTAGAGGAATAATCACTCTGTGTCTGACCCCGGGTGATTTTGATGGGAAGGTGTAGAGGAATAATCACTCTGTGTCTGACACCGGGAATGTTTGATGGGACCGTGTAGAGGAATAATCTCTCTGTGTCTGACCCCGGGAGTGTGTGATGGGACGGTGTGGAGGGAGATTAACTCTGTGTCTGTACCAGGGAGTGTTTGATGGGAACGTGTAGAGGAATAATCACTCTGAGTCTGACCCCGGGAGTGTGTGTTGGGACGGTGTGGACGGAGATTCACTTTGTGTCTGACCCCGGGAGTGTTTGATGGACCGTGTAGAGGAATAATCACTCTGTGTCTGACCCCGGGAGTGTGTGATGGGACGGTGTGGAGGGAGATTCACTGTGTCTGACCCCGGGAGTGTTTGATGGGAAGGTGTAGAGGAATAATCACTCTGTATCTGACCCCGGGAGAGTTTGATGGGACCGTGTAGAGGAATAATCTCTCTGTGTCTGACCCCGGGAGTGTGTGATCGGACGGTGTGGAGGGAGATTCACTCTGTGTCTGACCCCGGGAGAGTGTGATGGGTGGTGTAGAGGAATAATCACTCTGTGTCTGAACCCGGGAGTGTTTGATGGGACCGAGTAGAGGAATAATCACTCTGTGTCTGACCCAGGGAGAGTGTGATGGGCCGGCGTTAAGGTAGATTCACACTGTGTCTGACCCCGGGTGAGTTTGATGGGAATGTGTAGAGGAATAATCACTCTGTGTCTGACCCCGGTAGTGTTTGATGGGACCGTGTGGAGGAATAATCACTCTGTGTCTGACCCCGGGTGAGTTTGATGGGAAGGTGTAGAGGAATAATCACTCTGTGTCTGACCCCGGGAGTGTTTGATGGGACGGTGTAGAGGAATAATCTCTCTGTGTATGACCCCGGGAGTGTGTGATGGGACGGTGTGGAGGGAGATTAACTCTGTGTCTGACCCCGGGAGACTGTGATGGGCGGTGTAGAGGAATAATCACTCTGTGTCTGACCCAGGGAGTTTGTGACGGTACGGTGTGGAGGGAGATTCACTCTGTGTCTGACCCCGGGAGTGTTTGATGGGAACGTGTAGAGGTATAATCACTCTGAGTCTGACCCCGGGAGTGTGTGTTGGGACGGTGTGGACGGAGATTCACTTTGTGTCTGACCCCGGGAGTGTTTGATGTGACCGTGTAGAGGAATAAAGACACTGTGTCTGACCCCGGGAGTGTGTGATGGGCCGGCGTGGAGGGAGATTCACTCTGTATCTGACCCCGGGTGAGTTTGATGGGAAGGTGTAGAGGAATAATCAGTCTGTGTCTGACCCAGTCAGAGTTTGATGGGACCGTGTAGAGGAATAATCTCTCTGTGTCTGACCCCGGGATTGTGTGTTCGGACGGTGTGGAGGGAGATTAACTCTGTGTCTGACCCCGGGAGAGTGTGATGTGCGGTGTAGTGGAATAATCACTCTGTGTCTGACCCAGGGAGTTTGTGACGGGACGGTGTGGAGGGAGATTCACTCTGTGTCTGACCCCGGGAGTGTTTGATGGGACCGTGTAGAGGAATAATCACTCTGAGTCTGACCCCGGGTGTGTGTGTTGGGACGGTGTAGAGGAATAATCACTCTGTGTCTGACCATTAGAAAGTGTGATGGGACTGGGTGGAGGGAGATTCACTGTGTGTCTGACCCCGGGAGTGTGTGATGGGCGGTGTAGAGGAATAATCACTCTGTGTCTGACCCCGGGAGTGTGTGCAGGGACGATGTGGACGGTGGTTCACTATGTGTCTGATCCCGGGAGTGTGTGATGGG
Source organism: Hypanus sabinus (assembly GCF_030144855.1). Taxonomy (NCBI): domain Eukaryota; kingdom Metazoa; phylum Chordata; class Chondrichthyes; order Myliobatiformes; family Dasyatidae; genus Hypanus; species Hypanus sabinus. Next base: position 868,936 of record NW_026779177.1, read on the forward strand.
CCGGCGTTAAGGGAGATTCACACTGTGTCTGACCCCGGGTGAGTTTGATGGGAAGGTGTAGAGGAATAATCGCTCTGTGTCTGAACCCGGGAGAGTTTGATGGGACCTTGTAGAGGAATAATCACTCTGTGTCTGACCCCGGGTGAGTTTGATGGGAAGGTGTAGAGGAATAATCACTCTGTGTCTGACCCCGGGAATGTTTGATGGACCGTGCAGAGGAATAATCACTCTGTGTCTGACCCCGGGAGTGTGTGATGGGACGGTGTGGACGGAGATTCACTTTGTGTCTGACCCCGGGAGTGTTTGATGGACCGTGTAGCGGAATAATCACTCTGTGTCTGACCCCGGGAGTGTGTGATGGGACGGTGTGGAGGGAGATTCACTGTGTCTGACCCCGGGAGTGTTTGATGGGAAGGTGTAGAGGAATAATCACTCTGTGTCTGACCCCGGGAGAGTTTGATGGGACCGTGTAGAGGAATAATCTCTCTGTGTCTGACCCCGGGAGTGTGTGATCGGACGGTGTGGAGGGAGATTCACTCTGTGTCTGACCCCGGGAGAGTGTGATGGGTGGTGTAGAGGAATAATCACTCTGTGTCTGACCCAGGGAATTTGGACGGGACGGTGTGGAGGGAGATTCACTCTGTGTCTGACCCCGGGAGAGTGTGATATGACCGTGTAGAGGAATAATCACTCTGTGTCTGGCCCCGGGAGTGTGTGATGGGACGGTGTGGAGGTAGATTCACTGTGTCTGACCCCGGGAATGTTTGATGGGACCGTGTACAGGAATAATCTCTCTGTGTCTGACCCCGGGAGTGTGTGATGGGACGGTGTGGAGGGAGATTAACTCTGTGTCTGTCCCCGGGAGAGTGTGATGGGCGGTGTAGAGGAATAATTACTCTGTGTCTGACCCAGGGAGTGTTTGATGGGAACGTGTAGAGGAATAATCACTCTGAGTCTGACCCCGGGAGTGTGTGCTGGGACGGTGTGGACGGAGATTCACTTTGTGTCTGACCCCGGGAGTGTTTGATGGGACCGTGTAGAGGAATAATCACTCTGTGTCTGACCCCGGGAGTGTGTGATGGGACGGTGTGGAGGGAGATTCACTGTGTCTGACCCGGGAGTGTTTGATGGGACCGTGTAGAGGAATAATCACTCTGTGTCTGACCCCGGGAGTGTGTGATGGGCCGGCGTGGAGGGAGATTCACTCTGACTCTGACGCCGGGTGAGTTTGATGGGAAGGTGCAGAGGAATAATCAATCTGTGTCTGACCCCGGGAGAGTTTGATGGGACCGTGTAGAGGAATAATCACTCTGTGTCTGACCCGGGAGTGTGTGATGGGCCGGCGTGGAGGGAGATTCACTCTGTGTCTGACCCCGGGTGAGTTTGATGGGAAGGTGTAGAGAAATAATCACTCTGTGTCTGACCCCGGGAGTGTGTGATCGGACGGTGTGGAGGGAGATTAACTCTGTGTCTGACCCCGGGGGCGTGTGATGTGCGGTGTAGAGGAATAATCACTCTGTGTCTGACCCAGGGAATTTGGACGGGACGGTGTGGAGGGAGATCACTCTGTGTCTGACCCCGGGAGTGTTTGATGGGACCGTGTAGAGGAATAATCACTCTGAGTCTGACCCCGGGAGTGTGTTTTGGGACGGTGTAGAGGAATAATCACTCCGTGTCTGACCCCGGGAGTGTGTGATGGGACGGCGTGGTGGGAGATTCACTCTGTGTCTGACCCCGGGAGTGTTTGATGGGACCGTTTAGAGGAATAATCACTGTCTGTCTGATACACGGAGTGTTTGATGCTGCCGTGTAGAGGAATAATCACTCTGTATCTGACCCCGGGAGTGTGTGATGGGCCGGCGTGTAGGGAGATTCACTCTGTGTCTGACCGCGGGTGAGATTGATGGGAAGGTGTAGAGGAATAATCACTCTGTGTCTGACCCCGGGAGTGTGTGCTGGGACGATGTGGAGGGTGGTTCACTATGTGTCTGATCCCGGGAGTGTGTGATGGGCCGGCGTTAAGGGAGATTCACACTGTGTCTGACCCCGGGAATGTTTGATGGACCGTGTAGAGGAATAATCACTCTGTGTCTGACCCCCGGAGTGTGTGATGGGACGGTGTGGACGGAGATTCACTTTGTGTCTGACCCCGGGAGTGTTTGATGGACCGTGTAGAGGAATAATCACTCTGTGTCTGACCCCGGGAGTGTGTGATGGGACGGTGTGGAGGGAGATTCACTGTGTCTGACGCCGGGAGTGTTTGATGGGAAGGTGTAGAGGAATAATCACTCTGTGTCTGACCCCGGGAGAGTTTGATGGGACCGTGTAGAGGAATAATCTGTCTGTGTCTGACCCCGGGAGTGTGTGATCGGACGGTGTGGAGGGAGATTCACTCTGTGTCTGACCCCGGGAGAGTGTGATGTGACCGTGTAGAGGAATAATCACTCTGTGTCTGACCCCGGGAGTGTGTGGATGGACGGTGTGGAGGGAGATTCACTGTGTCTGACCACGGGAATGTTTGATGGGACCGTGTAGAGGAATAATCTCTCTGTGTCTGACCCCGGGAGTGTGTGATGGGACTGTGTGGAGGGAGATTAACTCTGTGTCGGTCCCCGGGAGAGTGTGATGGGCGGTGTAGAGGAATAATCACTCTGTGACTGACCCAGGGAGTGTTTGATGGGACCGTGTAGAGGAATAATCACTCTGAGTCTGACCCCGGGAGTGTGTGTTGGGACGGTGTGGACGGAGATTCACTTTGTGTCTGACCCCGGGAGTGTTTGATGGGACCGTGTAGAGGAATAATCACTCTGTGTCTGACCCCGGGAGTGTGTGATGGGCCGGCGTGGAGGGAGATTCACTCTGTGTCTGACCCCGGAGTGTTTGATGGGACCGTGTACAGGAATAATCACTCTGTGTCTGACCGCCGGGAGTGTTTGATGGGACCGTGTAGAGGAATAATCACTCTGTGTCTGACTCCGGGAGTGTTTGATGGGACCGTTTAGAGGAATAATCACTCTGTGTCTGACCATTGGAGTGTGTGATGGGACGGTGTGGTGGGAGATTCACTGTGTGTCTGACCCCGGGAGTGAGTGATGGGCCGTGAAGTGGGAGATTCACTCTGTGTCTGACCCAGGGCGTGTGTGATGGGACAGTGTAGGGAAATAATCACTCTGTGTCTGACCCCGGGAGTGTGTGATGGGACGGTGTGGAGGGAGATTCACTCTGTGTCTGAACCCGGGAGTGTTTGATGGGACCGAGTAGAGGAATAATCACTATGTGTCTGACCCAGGGAGTGTGTGATGGGCCGGCGTGGAGGGAGATTCACTCTGTGTCTGACCCCGGGTGAGTTTGATGGGAAGGTGTAGAGGAATAATCAGTCTGTGTCTGACCCAGTCAGAGTATGATGGGACCGTGTAGAGGAATAATCTCTCTGTGTCTGACCCCGGGAGTGTGTGTTCGGACGGTGTGGAGGGAGATTAACTCTGTGTCTGACCCCGGGAGAGTGTGATGGGCGGTGTAGAGGAATAATCACTCTGTGTCTGACCCAGGGAGTTTGTGACGGGACGGTGTGGAGGAATAATCACTCTGTGTCTGACCCCGGGAGTGTTTGATGGGACCGTGTAGAGGAATAATCACTCTGTGTCTGACCCCGGGTGAGTTTGATGGGAAGGTGTAGAGGAATAATCACTCTGTGTCTGACCCCGGTAGTGTTTGATGGGACCGTGTGGAGGAATAATCACTCTGTGTCTGACCCCGGGTGAGTTTGATGGGAAGGTGTAGAGGAATAATCACTCTGTGTCTGACCCCGGGAGTGTTTGATGGGACCGTGTAGAGGAATAATCTCTCTGTGTCTGACCCCGGGAGTGTGTGATGGGACGGTGTGGAGGGAGATTAACTCTGTGTCTGACCCCGGGAGACTGTGATGGGCGGTGTAGAGGAATAATCTCTCTGTGTCTGACCCAGGGAGTTTGTGACGGGACGGTGTGGAGGGAGATTCACTCTGTGTCTGACCCCGGGAGTGTTTGATGGGAACGAGTAGAGGTATAATCACTCTGAGTCTGACCCCGGGAGTGTGTGTTGGGACGGTGTGGACGGAGATTCACTTTGTGTCTGACCCCGGGAGTGTTTGATGTGACCGTGTAGAGGAATAATCACACTGTGTCTGACCCAGGGAGTTTGTGACGGGACGGTGTGGAGGAATAATCACTCTGAGTCTGACCCCGGGTGTGTGTGTTGGGACGGTGTAGAGGAATAATCACTCTGTGTCTGACCATTAGAATGTGTGATGGGACGGTGTGGAGGGAGATTCACTGTGTGTCTAACCCCGGGAGTATGTGATGGGCGGTGTAGAGGAATAATCACTCTGTGTCTGACCCCGGGAGTGTGTGCTGGGACGATGTGGAGGGTGGTTCACTATGTGTCTGATCCAGGGAGTGTGTGATGGGCGGGCGTTAAGGGAGATTCACTCTGTGTCTGACCCCGGGTGAGTTTGATGGGAAGGTGTAGAGGAATAATCGCTCTGTGTCTGAACCCGGGAGAGTTTGATGGGACCGTGTAGAGGAATAATCACTCTGTGTCTGACCCCGGGTGAGTTTGATGGGACCGTGTAGAGGAATAATCACTCTGTGTCTGACCCCGGGTGAGTTTGATGGGAAGGTGTAGAGGAATAATCACTCTGTGTCTGACCCCGGGAATGTTTGATGGGACCGTGTAGAGGAATAATCTCTCTGTGTCTGACCCCGGGAGTGTGTGATGGGACGGTGTGGAGGGAGATTAACTCTGTGTCTGTCCCCGGGAGAGTGTGATGGGAGGTGTAGAGGAATAATCACTCTGTGTCTGACCCAGGGAGTTTGTGACGGGACGGTGTGGAGGGAGATTCACTCTGTGTCTGACCCCGGGAGTGTTTGATGGGAACGCGTAGAGGTATTATCACTCTGAGTCTGACCCCGGGAGTGTGTGTTGGGAAGGTGTGGACGGAGATTCACTTTGTGTCTGACCCAGGGAGTGTTTGATGTGACCGTGTAGAGGAATAATCACACTGTGTCTGACCCCGGGAGTTTGTGACGGGACGGTGTGGAGGGAGATTCACTCTGTGTCTGACCCCGGGTGTGTTTGATGGGACCGTGTAGAGGAATAATCACTCTGAGTCTGACCCCGGGTGTGTGTGTTGGGACGGTGTAGAGGAATAATCACTCTGTGTCTGACCATTAGAAAGTGTGATGGGACGGTGTGGAGGGAGATTCACTGTGTGTCTGACCCCGGGAGTGTGTGATGGGCGGTGTAGAGGAATAATCACTCTGTGTCTGACCCCGGGAGTGTGTGCAGGGACGATGTGGAGGGTGGTTCACTATGTGTCTGATCCCGGGAGTGTGTGATGGGCCGGCGTTAAGGGAGATTCACAATGTGTCTGACCCGGGGTGAGTTTGATGGGAAGGTGTAGAGGAATAATCGCTCTGTGTCTGGACCCGGGAGAGTTTGATGGGACCGTGTAGAGGAATAATCACTCTGTGTCTGACCCCGGGTGAGTTTGATGGGAAGGTGTAGAGGAATAATCACTCTGTGTCTGACCCCGGGAATGTTTGATGGACCGTGTAGAGGAATAATCACTCTGAGTCTGACCCCGGGAGTGTGTGATGGGACGGTGTGGACGGAGATTCACTTTGTGTCTGACCCCGGGAGTGTTTGATGGACCGTGTAGAGGAATAATCACTCTGTGTCTGACCCCGGGAGTGTGTGATGGGACGGTGTGGAGGGAGATTCACTGTGTCTGACCCCGGGAGTGTTTGATGGGAAGGTGTAGAGGAATAATCACTCTGTGTCTGACCCCGGGAGAGTTTGATGGGACCGTGTAGAGGAATAATCTCTCTGTGTCTGACCCCGGGAGTGTGTGATCGGACGGTGTGGAGGGAGATTCACTCTGTGTCTGACCCCGGGAGAGTGTGATGGGTGGTGTAGAGGAATAATCACTCTGTGTCTGACCCAGGGAATTTGGACGGGACGGTGTGGAGGGAGATTCACTCTGTGTCTGACCCCGGGAGAGTGTGATGTGACCGTGTAGAGGAATAATCACTCTGTGTCTGGCCCCGGGAGTGTGTGATGGGACGGCGTGGAGGGAGATTCACTGTGTCTGACCCCGGGAATGTTTGATGGGACCGTGTAGAGGAATAATCTCTCTGTGTCTGACCCCGGGAGTGTGTGATGGGACGGTGTGGAGGGAGATTAACTCTGTGTCTGTCCCCGGGAGAGTGTGATGGGCGGTGTAGAGGAATAACCACTCTGTGTCTGACCCAGGGAGTGTTTGATGGGAACGTGTAGAGGAATAATCACTCTGAGTCTGACCCCGGCAGTGTGTGTTGGGACGGTGTGGACGGAGATTCACTTTGTGTCTGACCCCGGGAGTGTTTGATGGGACCGTGTAGAGGAATAATCACTCTGTGTCTGACCCCGGGAGTGTGTGATGGGACGGTATGAAGGGAGATTCACTGTGTCTGACCCGGGAGTGTTTGATGGGACCGTGTAGAGGAATAATCACTCTGTGTCTGACCCCGGGAGTGTGTGATGGGCCGGCGTGGAGGGAGATTCACTCTGACTCTGACGCCGGGTGAGTTTGATGGGAAGGTGCAGAGGAATAATCAATCTGTGTCTGACCCCGGGAGAGTTTGATGGGACCGTGTAGAGGAATAATCACTCTGTGTCTTACCCCGGGAGTGTGTGATGGGCCGGCGTGGAGGGAGATTCACTCTGTGTCTGTCCCCGGGTGAGTTTGATGGGAAGGTGTAGAGGAATAATCACTCTGTGTCTGACCCCGGGAGTGTGTGATCGGACGGTGTGGAGGGAGATTAACTCTGTGTCTGACCCCGGGGGCGTGTGATGTGCGGTGTAGAGGAATAATCACTCTGTGTCTGACCCAGGGAATTTGGACGGGACGGTGTGGAGGGAGATCACTCTGTGTCTGACCCCGGGAGTGTTTGATCGGACCGTGTAGAGGAATAATCACTCTGAGTCTGACCCCGGGAGTGTGTTTTGGGACGGTGTAGAGGAATAATCACTCTGTGTCTGACCCCGGGAGTGTGTGATGGGACGGTGTGGACGGAGATTCACTTTGTGTCTGACCCCGGGAGTATTTGATGGACCGTGTAGAGGAATAATCACTCTGTGTCTGACCCCGGGAGTGTGTGATGGGACGGTGTGGAGGGAGATTCACTGTGTCTGACCCCGGGAGTGTTTGATGGGAAGTTGTAGAGGAATAATTACTCTGTGTCTGACCCCGGGAGAGTTTGATGGGACCGTGTAGAGGAATAATCTCTCTGTGTCTGACCCCGGGAGTGTGTGATCGGACGGTGTGGAGGGAGATTCACTCTGTGTCTGACCCCGGGAGAGTGTGATGGGTGGTGTAGAGGAATAATCACTCTGTGTCTGACCCAGGGAATTTGGACGGGACGGTGTGGAGGGAGATTCACTCTGTGTCTGACCCCGGGAGAGTGTGATGTGACCGTGTAGAGGAATAATCACTCTGTGTCTGGCCCCGGGAGTGTGTGATGGGACGGTGTGGAGGGAGATTCACTGTGTCTGACCCCGGGAATGTTTGATGGGACCGTGTAGAGGAATAATCTCTCTGTGTCTGACCCCGGGTGTGTGTGATGGGACGGTGTGGAGGGAGATTAACTCTGTGTCTGTCCCCGGGAGAGTGTGATGGGCGGTGTAGAGGAATAATCACTCTGTGTCTGACCCAGGGAGTGTTTGATGGGAACGTGTAGAGGAATAATCACTCTGAGTCTGACCCCGGCAGTGTGTGTTGGGACGGTGTGGACGGAGATTCACTTTGTGTCTGACCCCGGGAGTGTTTGATGGGACCGTGTAGAGGAATAATCACTCTGTGTCTGACCCCGGGAGTGTGTGATGGGACGGTATGAAGGGAGATTCACTGTGTCTGACCCGGGAGTGTTTGATGGGACCGTGTAGAGGAATAATCACTCTGTGTCTGACCCCGGGAGTGTGTGATGGGCCGGCGTGGAGGGAGATTCACTCTGACTCTGACGCCGGGTGAGTTTGATGGGAAGGTGCAGAGGAATAATCAATCTGTGTCTGACCCCGGGAGAGTTTGATGGGACCGTGTAGAGGAATAATCACTCTGTGTCTTACCCCGGGAGTGTGTGATGGGCCGGCGTGGAGGGAGATTCACTCTGTGTCTGTCCCCGGGTGAGTTTGATGGGAAGGTGTAGAGGAATAATCACTCTGTGTCTGACCCCGGGAGTGTGTGATCGGACGGTGTGGAGGGAGATTAACTCTGTGTCTTACCCCGGGGGCGTGTGATGTGCGGTGTAGAGGAATAATCACTCTGTGTCTGACCCAGGGAATTTGGACGGGACGGTGTGGAGGGAGATCACTCTGTGTCTGACCCCGGGAGTGTTTGATGGGACCGTGTAGAGGAATAATCACTCTGAGTCTGACCCCGGGAGTGTGTTTTGGGACGGTGTAGAGGAATAATCACTCCGTGTCTGACCCCGGGAGTGTGTGATGGGACGGCGTGGAGGGAGATTCACTCTGTGTCTGACCCCGGGAGTGTTTGATGGGACCGTTTAGAGGAATAATCACTGTCTGTCTGATACACGGAGTGTTTGATGCTGCCGTGTAGAGGAATAATCACTCTGTATCTGACCCCGGGAGTGTGTGATGGGCCGGCGTGTAGGGAGATTCACTCTGTGTCTGACCGCGGGTGAGTTTGATGGGAAGGTGTAGAGGAATAATCACTCTGTGTCTGACCCCGGGAGTGTGTGCTGGGACGATGTGGAGGGTGGTTCACTATGTGTCTGATCCCGGGAGTGTGTGATGGGCCGGCGTTAAGGGAGATTCACACTGTGTCTGACCCCGGGTGAGTTTGATGGGAAGGTGTAGAGGAATAATCGCTCTGTGTCTGAACCCGGGAGAGTTTGATGGGACCGTGTAGAGGAATAATCACTCTGTGTCTGACCCCGGGTGAGTTTGATGGGAAGGTGTAGAGGAATAATCACTCTGTGTCTGACCCCGGGAGTGTTTGATGGGACCGTGTAGAGGAATAATCTCTCTGTGTCTGACCCCGGGAGTGTGTGATGGGACGGTGTGGAGGGAGATTAACTCTGTGTCTGACCCCGGGAGACTGTGATGGGCGGTGTAGAGGAATAATCTCTCTGTGTCTGACCCAGGGAGTTTGTGACGGGACGGTGTGGAGGGAGATTCACTCTGTGTCTGACCCCGGGAGTGTTTGATGGGAACGAGTAGAGGTATAATCACTCTGAGTCTGACCCCGGGAGTGTGTGTTGGGACGGTGTGGACGGAGATTCACTTTGTGTCTGACCCCGGGAGTGTTTGATGTGACCGTGTAGAGGAATAATCACACTGTGTCTGACCCAGGGAGTTTGTGACGGGACGGTGTGGAGGAATAATCACTCTGAGTCTGACCCCGGGTGTGTGTGTTGGGACGGTGTAGAGGAATAATCACTCTGTGTCTGACCATTAGAATGTGTGATGGGACGGTGTGGAGGGAGATTCACTGTGTGTCTAACCCCGGGAGTATGTGATGGGCGGTGTAGAGGAATAATCACTTGTGTCTGACCCCGGGAGTGTGTGCTGGGACGATGTGGAGGGTGGTTCACTATGTGTCTGATCCAGGGAGTGTGTGATGGGCGGGCGTTAAGGGAGATTCACTCTGTGTCTGACCCCGGGTGAGTTTGATGGGAAGGTGTAGAGGAATAATCGCTCTGTGTCTGAACCCGGGAGAGTTTGATGGGACCGTGTAGAGGAATAATCACTCTGTGTCTGACCCCGGGTGAGTTTGATGGGACCGTGTAGAGGAATAATCACTCTGTGTCTGACCCCGGGTGGGTTTGATGGGAAGGTGTAGAGGAATAATCACTCTGTGTCTGACCCCGGGAATGTTTGATGGGACCGTGTAGAGGAATAATCTCTCTGTGTCTGACCCCGGGAGTGTGTGATGGGACGGTGTGGAGGGAGATTAACTCTGTGTCTGTCCCCGGGAGAGTGTGATGGGAGGTGTAGAGGAATAATCACTCTGTGTCTGACCCAGGGAGTTTGTGACGGGACGGTGTGGAGGGAGATTCACTCTGTGTCTGACCCCGGGAGTGTTTGATGGGAACGCGTAGAGGTATTATCACTCTGAGTCTGACCCCGGGAGTGTGTGTTGGGAAGGTGTGGACGGAGATTCACTTTGTGTCTGACCCCGGGAGTGTTTGATGTGACCGTGTAGAGGAATAATCACACTGTGTCTGACCCCGGGAGTTTGTGACGGGACGGTGTGGAGGGAGATTCACTCTGTGTCTGACCCCGGGTGTGTTTGATGGGACCGTGTAGAGGAATAATCACTCTGAGTCTGACCCCGGGTGTGTGTGTTGGGACGGTGTAGAGGAATAATCACTCTGTGTCTGACCATTAGAAAGTGTGATGGGACGGTGTGGAGGGAGATTCACTGTGTGTCTGACCCCGGGAGTGTGTGATGGGCGGTGTAGAGGAATAATCACTCTGTGTCTGACCCCGGGAGTGTGTGCAGGGACGATGTGGAGGGTGGTCCACTATGTGTCTGATCCCGGGAGTGTGTGATGGGCAGGCGTTAAGGGAGATTCACAATGTGTCTGACCCGGGGTGAGTTTGATGGGAAGGTGTAGAGGAATAATCGCTCTGTGTCTGGACCCGGGAGAGTTTGATGGGACCGTGTAGAGGAATAATCACTCTGTGTCTGACCCCGGGTGAGTTTGATGGGAAGGTGTAGAGGAATAATCACTCTGTGTCTGACCCCGGGAATGTTTGATGGACCGTGTAGAGGAATAATCACTCTGTGTCTGACCCCGGGAGTGTGTGATGGGACGGTGTGGACGGAGATTCACTTTGTGTCTGACCCCGGGAGTGTTTGATGGACCGTGTAGAGGAATAATCACTCTGTGTCTGACCCCGGGAGAGTTTGATGGGAAGGTGTAGAGGAATAATCACTCTGTGTCTGACCCCGGGAGAGTTTGATGGGACCGTGTAGAGGAATAATCTCTCTGTGTCTGACCCCGGGAGTGTGTGATCGGACGGTGTGGAGGGAGATTCACTCTCTGTCTGACCCCGGGAGAGTGTGATGGGTGGTGTAGAGGAATAATCACTCTGTGTCTGACCCAGGGAATTTGGACGGGACGGTGTGGAGGGAGATTCACTCTGTGTCTGACCCCGGGAGAGTGTGATGTGACCGTGTAGAGGAATAATCACTCTGTGTCTGACCCCGGGAGAGTGTGATGGGTGGTGTAGAGGAATAATCACTCTGTGTCTGACCCAGGGAATTTGGACGGGACGGTGTGGAGGGAGATTCACTCTGTGTCTGACCCCGGGAGAGTGTGATGTGACCGTGTAGAGGAATAATCACTCTGTGTCTGACCCAGGGAGTGTTTGATGGGAACGTGTAGAGGAATAATCACTCTGAGTCTGACCCCGGCAGTGTGTGTTGGGACGGTGTGGACGGAGATTCACTTTGTGTCTGACCCCGGGAGTGTTTGATGGGACCGTGTAGAGGAATAATCACTCTGTGTCTGACCCCGGGAGTGTGTGATGGGACGGTATGAAGGGAGATTCACTGTGTCTGACCCGGGAGTGTTTGATGGGACCGTGTAGAGGAATAATCACTCTGTGTCTGACCCCGGGAGTGTGTGATGGGCCGGCGTGGAGGGAGATTCACTCTGACTCTGACGCCGGGTGAGTTTGATGGGAAGGTGCAGAGGAATAATCAATCTGTGTCTGACCCCGGGAGAGTTTGATGGGACCGTGTAGAGGAATAATCACTCTGTGTCTTACCCCGGGAGTGTGTGATGGGCCGGCGTGGAGGGAGATTCACTCTGTGTCTGACCCCGGGTGAGTTTGATGGGAAGGTGTAGAGGAATAATCACTCTGTGTCTGACCCCGGGAGTGTGTGATCGGACGGTGTGGAGGGAGATTAACTCTGTGTCTGACCCCGGGGGCGTGCGATGTGCGGTGTAGAGGAATAATCACTCTGTGTCTGACCCAGGGAATTTGGACGGGACGGTGTGGAGGGAGATCACTCTGTGTCTGACCCCGGGAGTGTGTTTTGGGACGGTGTAGAGGAATAATCACTCCGTGTCTGACCCCGGGAGTGTGTGATGGGACGGCGTGGAGGGAGATTCACTCTGTGTCTGACCCCGGGAGTGTTTGATGGGACCGTTTAGAGGAATAATCACTGTCTGTCTGATACACGGAGTGTTTGATGCTGCCGTGTAGAGGAATAATCACTCTGTATCTGACCCCGGGAGTGTGTGATGGGCCGGCGTGTAGGGAGATTCACTCTGTGTCTGACCGCGGGTGAGTTTGATGGGAAGGTGTAGAGGAATAATCACTCTGTGTCTGACCCCGGGAGTGTGTGCTGGGACGATGTGGAGGGTGGTTCACTATGTGTCTGATCCCGGGAGTGTGTGATGGGCCGGCGTTAAGGGAGATTCACACTGTGTCTGACCCCGGGTGAGTTTGATGGGAAGGTGTAGAGGAATAATCGCTCTGTGTCTGAACCCGGGAGAGTTTGATGGGACCGTGTAGAGGAATAATCACTCTGTGTCTGACCCCGGGTGAGTTTGATGGGAAGGTGTAGAGGAATAATCACTCTGTGTCTGACCCCGGGAATGTTTGATGGACCGTGTAGAGGAATAATCACTCTGTGTCTGACCCCGGGAGTGTGTGATAGGACGGTGTGGACGGAGATTCACTTTGTGTCTGACCCCGGGAGTGTTTGATGGACCGTGTAGAGGAATAATCACTCTGTGTCTGACCCCGGGAGTGTGTGATGGGACGGTGTGGAGGGAGATTCACTGTGTCTGACGCCGGGAGTGTTTGATGGGAAGGTGTAGAGGAATAATCACTCTGTGTCTGACCCCGGGAGAGTTTGATGGGACCGTGTAGAGGAATAATCTGTCTGTGTCTGACCCCGGGAGTGTGTGCTGGGACGATGTGGAGGGTGGTTCACTTTTTGTCTGATCACGGGAGTGTGTGATGGGCCGGCGTTAAGGGAGATTCACTCTGTGTCTGACCCCGGAGTGTTTGATGGGACCGTGTACAGGAATAATCACTCTGTGTCTGACCGCCGGGAGTATTTGATGGGACCGTGTAGAGGAATAATCACTCTGTGTCTGACCCCGGGAGTGTTTGATGGGACCGTTTAGAGGAATAATCACTCTGTGTCTGACCATTGGAGTGTGTGATGGGACGGTGTGGAGGGAGATTCACTGTGTGTCTGACCCCGGGAGTGAGTGATGGGCCGTGTAGAGGGAGATTCACTCTGTGTCTGACCCAGGGCGTGTGTGATGGGACAGTGTAGAGAAATAATCACTCTGTGTCTGACCCCGGGAGTGTGTGATGGGACGGTGTTGAGGGAGATTCACTCTGTGTCTGAACCCGGGAGTGTTTGATGGGACCGAGTATAGGAATAATCACTATGTGTCTGACCCAGGGAGTGTGTGATGGGCCGGCGTTAAGGTAGATTCACTCTGTGTCTGACCCCGGGTGAGTTTGATGGGAAGGTGTAGAGGAATAATCACTCTGTGTCTGACCCCGGTAGTGTTTGATGGGACCGTGTGGAGGAATAATCACTCTGTGTCTGACCCCGAGTGAGTTTGATGGGAAGGTGTAGAGGAATAATCACTCTGTGTCTGACCCCGGGAGTGTTTGATGGGACCGTGTAGAGGAATAATCTCTCTGTGTCTGACCCAGGGAGTGTGTGATGGGACGGTGTGGAGGGAGATTAACTCTGTGTCTGACACCGGGAGACTGTGATGGGCGGTGTAGAGGAATAATCTGTCTGTGTCTGACCCAGGGAGTTTGTGACGGGACGGTGTGGAGGGAGATTCACTCTGTGTCTGACCCCGGGAGTGTTTGATGGGAACGTGTAGAGGTATAATCACTCTGAGTCTGACCCCGGGAGTGTGTGTTGGGTCGGTGTGGACGGTGATTCACTTTGTGTCTGACCCCGGGAGTGTTTGATGTGACCGTGTAGAGGAATAATCACACTGTGTCTGACCCCGGGAGTGTGTGATAGGCCGGCGTGGAGGGAGATTCACTCTGTGTCTGACCCCGGGTGAGTTTGATGGGAAGGTGTAGAGGAATAATCAGTCTGTGTCTGACCCAGTCAGAGTTTGATGGGACCGTGTAGAGGAATAATCTCTCTGTGTCTGACCCCGGGAGTGTGTGTTCGGACGGTGTGGAGGGAGATTAACTCTGTGTCTGACCCCGGGAGAGTGTGATGGGCGGTGTAGAGGAATAATCACTCTGTGTCTGACCCAGGGAGTTTGTGACGGGACGGTGTGGAGGAATAATCACTCTGTGTCTGACCCCGGGAGTGTTTGATGGGACCGTGTAGAGGAATAATCACTCTGTGTCTGACCCCGGTAGTGTTTGATGGGACCGTGTGGAGGAATAATCACTCTGTGTCTGACCCCGGGAGTGTTTGATGGGACCGTGTAGAGGAATAATCTCTCTGTGTCTGACCCCGGGAGTGTGTGATGGGACGGTGTGGAGGGAGATTAACTCTGTGTCTGACCCCGGGAGACTGTGATGGGCGGTGTAGAGGAATAATCTCTCTGTGTCTGACCCAGGGAGTTTGTGACGGGACGGTGTGGAGGGAGATTCACTCTGTGTCTGACCCCGGGAGTGTTTGATGGGAACGAGTAGAGGTATAATCACTCTGAGTCTGACCCCGGGAGTGTGTGTTGGGACGGTGTGGACGGAGATTCACTTTGTGTCTGACCCCGGGAGTGTTTGATGTGACAGTGTAGAGGAATAATCACACTCTGTCTGACCCAGGGAGTTTGTGACGGGACGGTGTGGAGGAATAATCACTCTGAGTCTGACCCCGGGTGTGTGTGTTGGGACGGTGTAGAGGAATAATCACTCTGTGTCTGACCATTAGAATGTGTGATGGGACGGTGTGGAGGGAGATTCACTGTGTGTCTAACCCCGGGAGTATGTGATGGGCGGTGTAGAGGAATAATCACTCTGTGTCTGACCCCGGGAGTGTGTGCTGGGACGATGTGGAGGGTGGTTCACTATGTGTCTGATCCAGGGAGTGTGTGATGGGCGGGCGTTAAGGCAGATTCACTCTGTGTCTGACCCCGGGTGAGTTTGATGGGAAGGTGTAGAGGAATAATCGCTCTGTGTCTGAACCCGGGAGAGTTTGATGGGACCGTGTAGAGGAATAATCACTCTGTGTCTGACCCCGGGTGAGTTTGATGGGAAGGTGTAGAGGAATAATCACTCTGTGTCTGACCCCGGGAATGTTTGATGGGACCGTGTAGAGGAATAATCTCTCTGTGTCTGACCCCGGGAGTGTGTGATGGGACGGTGTGGAGGGAGATTAACTCTGTGTCTGTCCCCGGGAGAGTGTGATGGGAGGTGTAGAGGAATAATCACTCTGTGTCTGACCCAGGGAGTGTTTGATGGGAACGTGTAGAGGAATAATCACTCTGAGTCTGACCCCGGGAGTGTGTGTTGGGACGGTGTGGACGGAGATTCACTTTGTGTCTGACCCCGGGAGTGTTTGATGGACCGTGTAGAGGAATAATCACTCTGTGTCTGACCCCGGGAGTGTGTGATGGGACGGTGTGGAGGGAGATTCACTGTGTCTGACCCCGGGAGTGTTTGATGGGAAGGTGTAGAGGAATAATCACTCTGTATCTGAACCCGGGAGAGTTTGATGGGACCGTGTAGAGGAATAATCTCTCTGTGTCTGACCCCGGGAGTGTGTGATCGGACGGTGTGGAGGGAGATTCACTCTGTGTCTGAACACGGGAGTGTTTGTTGGGACCGAGTAGAGGAATAATCACTCTGTGTCTGACCCAGGGAGAGTGTGATGGGCCGGCGTTAAGGTAGATTCACTCTGTGTCTGACCCCGGGTGTGTTTGATGGGAAGGTGTAGAGGAATAATCACTCTGTGTCTGACCCCGGGTGAGTTTGATGGGAAGGTGTAGAGGAATAATCACTCTGTGTCTGATCCCGGGAGTGTTTGATGGGAACGTGTAGAGGAATAATCTCTCTGTGTCTGACCCCGGGAGTGTGTGATGGGACGGTGTGGAGGGAGATTAACTCTGTGTCTGACACCGGGAGACTGTGATGGGCGGTGTAGAGGAATAATCACTCTGTGTCTGACCCAGGGAGTTTGTGACGGGACGGTGTGGAGGGAGATTCACTCTGTGTCTGACCCCGGGAGTGTTTGATGGGAACGCGTAGAGGTATAATCACTCTGAGTCTGACCCCGGGAGTGTGTGTTGGGACGGTGTGGACGGAGATTCACTTTGTGTCTGACCCCGGGAGTGTTTGATGGACCGTGTAGAGGAATAATCACTCTGTGTCTGACCCCGGGAGTGTGTGATGGGACGGTGTGGAGGGAGATTCACTGTATCTGACCCCGGGAGTGTTTGATGGGAAGGTGTAGAGGAATAATCACTCTGTATCTGAACCCGGGAGAGTTTGATGGGACCGTGTAGAGGAATAATCTCTCTGTGTCTGACCCCGGGAGTGTGTGATCGGACGGTGTGGAGGGAGATTCACTCTGTGTCTGAACACGGGAGTGTTTGTTGGGACCGAGTAGAGGAATAATCACTCTGTGTCTGACCCAGGGAGAGTGTGATGGGCCGGCGTTAAGGTAGATTCACTCTGTGTCTGACCCCGGGTGTGTTTGATGGGAAGGTGTAGAGGAATAATCACTGTGTCTGACCCCGGTAGTGTTTGATGGGACCGTGTGGAGGAATAATCACTCTGTGTCTGACCCCGGGAGTGTGTGATGGGACGGTGTGGAGGGAGATTCACTGTGTCTGACCCCGGGAGTGTTTGATGGGAAGGTGTAGAGGAATAATCACTCTGTATCTGAACCCGGGAGAGTTTGATGGGACCGTGTAGAGGAATAATCTCTCTGTGTCTGACCCCGGGAGTGTGTGATCGGACGGTGTGGAGGGAGATTCACTCTGTGTCTGAACACGGGAGTGTTTGTTGGGACCGAGTAGAGGAATAATCACTCTGTGTCTGACCCAGGGAGAGTGTGATGGGCCGGCGTTAAGGTAGATTCACTCTGTGTCTGATCCCGGGAGTGTTTGATGGGAACGTGTAGAGGAATAATCTCTCTGTGTCTGACCCCGGGAGTGTGTGATGGGACGGTGTGGAGGGAGATTAACTCTGTGTCTGACACCGGGAGACTGTGATGGGCGGTGTAGAGGAATAATCACTCTGTGTCTGACCCAGGGAGTTTGTGACGGGACGGTGTGGAGGGAGATTCACTCTGTGTCTGACCCCGGGAGTGTTTGATGGGAACGCGTAGAGGTATAATCACTCTGAGTCTGACCCCGGGAGTGTGTGTTGGGACGGTGTGGACGGAGATTCACTTTGTGTCTGACCCCGGGAGTGTTTGATGGACCGTGTAGAGGAATAATCACTCTGTGTCTGACCCCGGGAGTGTGTGATGGGACGGTGTGGAGGGAGATTCACTGTATCTGACCCCGGGAGTGTTTGATGGGAAGGTGTAGAGGAATAATCACTCTGTATCTGAACCCGGGAGAGTTTGATGGGACCGTGTAGAGGAATAATCTCTCTGTGTCTGACCCCGGGAGTGTGTGATCGGACGGTGTGGAGGGAGATTCACTCTGTGTCTGAACACGGGAGTGTTTGTTGGGACCGAGTAGAGGAATAATCACTCTGTGTCTGACCCAGGGAGAGTGTGATGGGCCGGCGTTAAGGTAGATTCACTCTGTGTCTGACCCCGGGTGTGTTTGATGGGAAGGTGTAGAGGAATAATCACTGTGTCTGACCCCGGTAGTGTTTGATGGGACCGTGTGGAGGAATAATCACTCTGTGTCTGACCCCGGGTGAGTTTGATGGGAAGGTATAGAGGAATAATCACTCTGTGTCTGATCCCGGGAGTGTTTGATGGGACCGTGTAGAGGAATAATCTCTCTGTGTCTGACCCCGGGAGTGTGTGATGGGACGGTGTGGAGGGAGATTAACTCTGTGTCTGACCCCGGGAGACTGTGATGGGCGGTGTAGAGGAATAATCACTCTGTGTCTGACCCAGGGAGTTTGTGACGGGACGGTGTGGAGGGAGATTCACTCTGTGTCTGACCCCGGGAGTGTTTGATGGGAACGCGTAGAGGTATAATCACTCTGAGTCTGACCCCGGGAGTGTGTGTTGGGACGGTGTGGACGGAGATTCACTTTGTGTCTGACCCCGGGAGTGTTTGATGTGACCGTGTAGAGGAATAATCACACTGTGTCTGACCCCGGGAGTGTGTGATGGGCCGGCGTGGAGGGAGATTCACTCTGTGTCTGACCCCGGGTGAGTTTGATGGGAAGGTGTAGAGGAATAATCAGTCTGTGTCTGACCCAGTCAGAGTTTGATGGGACCGTGTAGAGGAATAATCTCTCTGTGTCTGACCCCGGGAGTGTGTGTTCGGACGGTGTGGAGTGAGATTAACTCTGTGTCTGACCCCGGGGGAGTGTGATGTGCGGTGTAGAGGAATAACCACTCTGTGTCTGACCTAGGGAGTTTGTGACGGGACGGTGTGGAGGGAGATTCACTCTGTGTCTGACCCCGGGAGTGTTTGATGGGACCGTGTAGAGGAATAATCACTCTGAGTCTGACCCCGGGTGTGTGTGTTGGGACGGTGTAGAGGAATAATCACCTTGTGTCTGACCATTAGAAAGTGTGATGGGACGGTGTGGAGGGAGATTCACTGTGTGTCTGACCCCGGGAGTGTGTGATGGGCGGTGTAGAGGAATAATCACTCTGTGTCTGACCCCGGGAGTGTGTGCTGGGACGATCTGGAGGGTGGTTCACTAAGTGTCTGATCCCGGGAGTGTGCGATGGTCCGGCGTTAAGGGAGATTCACACTCTGTCTGTCCCCGGGTGAGTTTGATGGGAAGGTGTAGAGGAATAATCGCTCTGTGTCTTAACCCGGGAGAGTTTGATGGGACCGTGTAGAGGAATAATCACTCTGTGTCTGACCCCGGGTGAGTTTGATGGGAAGGTGTAGAGGAATAATCACTCTGTGTCTGACCCCGGGAATGTTTGATGGACCGTATAGAGGAATAATCACTCTGTGTCTGACCCCGGGAGTGTGTGATGGGACGGTGTGGACGGAGATTCACTTTGTGTCTGACCCCGGGAGTGTTTGATGGACCGTGTAGAGGAATAATCACTCTGTGTCTGACCCCGGGAGTGTGTGATGGGACGGTGTGGAGGGAGATTCACTGTGTCTGACCCCGGGAGTGTTTGATGGGAAGGTGTAGAGGAATAATCACTCTGTGTCTGACCCCGGGAGAGTTTGATGGGACCGTGTAGAGGAATAATCTCTCTGTGTCTGACCCCGGGAGTGTGTGATCGGACGGTGTGGAGGGAGATTCACTCTGTGTCTGACCCCGGGAGAGTGTGATGGGTGGTGGAGAGGAATAATCACTCTGTGTCTGACCCAGGGAATTTGGACGGGACGGTGTGGAGGGAGATTCACTCTGTGTCTGACCCCGGGAGAGTGTCATGTGACCGTGTAGAGGAATAATCACTCTGTGTCTGGCCCCGGGAGTGTGTGATGGGACGGTGTGGAGGGAGATTCACTGTGTCTGACCCCGGGAATGTTTGATGGGACCGTGTAGAGGAATAATCACTCTGTGTCTGACCCCGGGTGAGTTTGATGGGAAGGTGTAGAGGAATAATCACTCTGTGTCTGACCCCGGGAATGTTTGATGGACCGTGTAGAGGAATAATCACTCTGTGTCTGACCCCGGGAGTGTGTGATAGGACGGTGTGGACGGAGATTCACTTTGTGTCTGACCCCGGGAGTGTTTGATGGACCGTGTAGAGGAATAATCACTCTGTGTCTGACCCCGGGAGTGTGTGATGGGACGGTGTGGAGGGAGATTCACTGTGTCTGACGCCGGGAGTGTTTGATGGGAAGGTGTAGAGGAATAATCACTCTGTGTCTGACCCCGGGAGAGTTTGATGGGACCGTGTAGAGGAATAATCTGTCTGTGTCTGACCCCGGGAGTGTGTGCTGGGACGATGTGGAGGGTGGTTCACTTTTTGTCTGATCACGGGAGTGTGTGATGGGCCGGCGTTAAGGGAGATTCACTCTGTGTCTGACCCCGGAGTGTTTGATGGGACCGTGTACAGGAATAATCACTCTGTGTCTGACCGCCGGGAGTATTTGATGGGACCGTGTAGAGGAATAATCACTCTGTGTCTGACCCCGGGAGTGTTTGATGGGACCGTTTAGAGGAATAATCACTCTGTGTCTGACCATTGGAGTGTGTGATGGGACGGTGTGGAGGGAGATTCACTGTGTGTCTGACCCCGGGAGTGAGTGATGGGCCGTGTAGAGGGAGATTCACTCTGTGTCTGACCCAGGGCGTGTGTGATGGGACAGTGTAGAGAAATAATCACTCTGTGTCTGACCCCGGGAGTGTGTGATGGGACGGTGTTGAGGGAGATTCACTCTGTGTCTGAACCCGGGAGTGTTTGATGGGACCGAGTATAGGAATAATCACTATGTGTCTGACCCAGGGAGTGTGTGATGGGCCGGCGTTAAGGTAGATTCACTCTGTGTCTGACCCCGGGTGAGTTTGATGGGAAGGTGTAGAGGAATAATCACTCTGTGTCTGACCCCGGTAGTGTTTGATGGGACCGTGTGGAGGAATAATCACTCTGTGTCTGACCCCGAGTGAGTTTGATGGGAAGGTGTAGAGGAATAATCACTCTGTGTCTGACCCCGGGAGTGTTTGATGGGACCGTGTAGAGGAATAATCTCTCTGTGTCTGACCCAGGGAGTGTGTGATGGGACGGTGTGGAGGGAGATTAACTCTGTGTCTGACACCGGGAGACTGTGATGGGCGGTGTAGAGGAATAATCTGTCTGTGTCTGACCCAGGGAGTTTGTGACGGGACGGTGTGGAGGGAGATTCACTCTGTGTCTGACCCCGGGAGTGTTTGATGGGAACGTGTAGAGGTATAATCACTCTGAGTCTGACCCCGGGAGTGTGTGTTGGGTCGGTGTGGACGGTGATTCACTTTGTGTCTGACCCCGGGAGTGTTTGATGTGACCGTGTAGAGGAATAATCACACTGTGTCTGACCCCGGGAGTGTGTGATAGGCCGGCGTGGAGGGAGATTCACTCTGTGTCTGACCCCGGGTGAGTTTGATGGGAAGGTGTAGAGGAATAATCAGTCTGTGTCTGACCCAGTCAGAGTTTGATGGGACCGTGTAGAGGAATAATCTCTCTGTGTCTGACCCCGGGAGTGTGTGTTCGGACGGTGTGGAGGGAGATTAACTCTGTGTCTGACCCCGGGAGAGTGTGATGGGCGGTGTAGAGGAATAATCACTCTGTGTCTGACCCAGGGAGTTTGTGACGGGACGGTGTGGAGGAATAATCACTCTGTGTCTGACCCCGGGAGTGTTTGATGGGACCGTGTAGAGGAATAATCACTCTGTGTCTGACCCCGGTAGTGTTTGATGGGACCGTGTGGAGGAATAATCACTCTGTGTCTGACCCCGGGAGTGTTTGATGGGACCGTGTAGAGGAATAATCTCTCTGTGTCTGACCCCGGGAGTGTGTGATGGGACGGTGTGGAGGGAGATTAACTCTGTGTCTGACCCCGGGAGACTGTGATGGGCGGTGTAGAGGAATAATCTCTCTGTGTCTGACCCAGGGAGTTTGTGACGGGACGGTGTGGAGGGAGATTCACTCTGTGTCTGACCCCGGGAGTGTTTGATGGGAACGAGTAGAGGTATAATCACTCTGAGTCTGACCCCGGGAGTGTGTGTTGGGACGGTGTGGACGGAGATTCACTTTGTGTCTGACCCCGGGAGTGTTTGATGTGACAGTGTAGAGGAATAATCACACTCTGTCTGACCCAGGGAGTTTGTGACGGGACGGTGTGGAGGAATAATCACTCTGAGTCTGACCCCGGGTGTGTGTGTTGGGACGGTGTAGAGGAATAATCACTCTGTGTCTGACCATTAGAATGTGTGATGGGACGGTGTGGAGGGAGATTCACTGTGTGTCTAACCCCGGGAGTATGTGATGGGCGGTGTAGAGGAATAATCACTCTGTGTCTGACCCCGGGAGTGTGTGCTGGGACGATGTGGAGGGTGGTTCACTATGTGTCTGATCCAGGGAGTGTGTGATGGGCGGGCGTTAAGGCAGATTCACTCTGTGTCTGACCCCGGGTGAGTTTGATGGGAAGGTGTAGAGGAATAATCGCTCTGTGTCTGAACCCGGGAGAGTTTGATGGGACCGTGTAGAGGAATAATCACTCTGTGTCTGACCCCGGGTGAGTTTGATGGGAAGGTGTAGAGGAATAATCACTCTGTGTCTGACCCCGGGAATGTTTGATGGGACCGTGTAGAGGAATAATCTCTCTGTGTCTGACCCCGGGAGTGTGTGATGGGACGGTGTGGAGGGAGATTAACTCTGTGTCTGTCCCCGGGAGAGTGTGATGGGAGGTGTAGAGGAATAATCACTCTGTGTCTGACCCAGGGAGTGTTTGATGGGAACGTGTAGAGGAATAATCACTCTGAGTCTGACCCCGGGAGTGTGTGTTGGGACGGTGTGGACGGAGATTCACTTTGTGTCTGACCCCGGGAGTGTTTGATGGACCGTGTAGAGGAATAATCACTCTGTGTCTGACCCCGGGAGTGTGTGATGGGACGGTGTGGAGGGAGATTCACTGTGTCTGACCCCGGGAGTGTTTGATGGGAAGGTGTAGAGGAATAATCACTCTGTATCTGAACCCGGGAGAGTTTGATGGGACCGTGTAGAGGAATAATCTCTCTGTGTCTGACCCCGGGAGTGTGTGATCGGACGGTGTGGAGGGAGATTCACTCTGTGTCTGAACACGGGAGTGTTTGTTGGGACCGAGTAGAGGAATAATCACTCTGTGTCTGACCCAGGGAGAGTGTGATGGGCCGGCGTTAAGGTAGATTCACTCTGTGTCTGATCCCGGGAGTGTTTGATGGGAACGTGTAGAGGAATAATCTCTCTGTGTCTGACCCCGGGAGTGTGTGATGGGACGGTGTGGAGGGAGATTAACTCTGTGTCTGACACCGGGAGACTGTGATGGGCGGTGTAGAGGAATAATCACTCTGTGTCTGACCCAGGGAGTTTGTGACGGGACGGTGTGGAGGGAGATTCACTCTGTGTCTGACCCCGGGAGTGTTTGATGGGAACGCGTAGAGGTATAATCACTCTGAGTCTGACCCCGGGAGTGTGTGTTGGGACGGTGTGGACGGAGATTCACTTTGTGTCTGACCCCGGGAGTGTTTGATGGACCGTGTAGAGGAATAATCACTCTGTGTCTGACCCCGGGAGTGTGTGATGGGACGGTGTGGAGGGAGATTCACTGTATCTGACCCCGGGAGTGTTTGATGGGAAGGTGTAGAGGAATAATCACTCTGTATCTGAACCCGGGAGAGTTTGATGGGACCGTGTAGAGGAATAATCTCTCTGTGTCTGACCCCGGGAGTGTGTGATCGGACGGTGTGGAGGGAGATTCACTCTGTGTCTGAACACGGGAGTGTTTGTTGGGACCGAGTAGAGGAATAATCACTCTGTGTCTGACCCAGGGAGAGTGTGATGGGCCGGCGTTAAGGTAGATTCACTCTGTGTCTGACCCCGGGTGTGTTTGATGGGAAGGTGTAGAGGAATAATCACTGTGTCTGACCCCGGTAGTGTTTGATGGGACCGTGTGGAGGAATAATCACTCTGTGTCTGACCCCGGGTGAGTTTGATGGGAAGGTATAGAGGAATAATCACTCTGTGTCTGATCCCGGGAGTGTTTGATGGGACCGTGTAGAGGAATAATCTCTCTGTGTCTGACCCCGGGAGTGTGTGATGGGACGGTGTGGAGGGAGATTAACTCTGTGTCTGACCCCGGGAGACTGTGATGGGCGGTGTAGAGGAATAATCACTCTGTGTCTGACCCAGGGAGTTTGTGACGGGACGGTGTGGAGGGAGATTCACTCTGTGTCTGACCCCGGGAGTGTTTGATGGGAACGCGTAGAGGTATAATCACTCTGAGTCTGACCCCGGGAGTGTGTGTTGGGACGGTGTGGACGGAGATTCACTTTGTGTCTGACCCCGGGAGTGTTTGATGTGACCGTGTAGAGGAATAATCACACTGTGTCTGACCCCGGGAGTGTGTGATGGGCCGGCGTGGAGGGAGATTCACTCTGTGTCTGACCCCGGGTGAGTTTGATGGGAAGGTGTAGAGGAATAATCAGTCTGTGTCTGACCCAGTCAGAGTTTGATGGGACCGTGTAGAGGAATAATCTCTCTGTGTCTGACCCCGGGAGTGTGTGTTCGGACGGTGTGGAGTGAGATTAACTCTGTGTCTGACCCCGGGGGAGTGTGATGTGCGGTGTAGAGGAATAACCACTCTGTGTCTGACCTAGGGAGTTTGTGACGGGACGGTGTGGAGGGAGATTCACTCTGTGTCTGACCCCGGGAGTGTTTGATGGGACCGTGTAGAGGAATAATCACTCTGAGTCTGACCCCGGGTGTGTGTGTTGGGACGGTGTAGAGGAATAATCACCTTGTGTCTGACCATTAGAAAGTGTGATGGGACGGTGTGGAGGGAGATTCACTGTGTGTCTGACCCCGGGAGTGTGTGATGGGCGGTGTAGAGGAATAATCACTCTGTGTCTGACCCCGGGAGTGTGTGCTGGGACGATCTGGAGGGTGGTTCACTAAGTGTCTGATCCCGGGAGTGTGCGATGGTCCGGCGTTAAGGGAGATTCACACTCTGTCTGTCCCCGGGTGAGTTTGATGGGAAGGTGTAGAGGAATAATCGCTCTGTGTCTTAACCCGGGAGAGTTTGATGGGACCGTGTAGAGGAATAATCACTCTGTGTCTGACCCCGGGTGAGTTTGATGGGAAGGTGTAGAGGAATAATCACTCTGTGTCTGACCCCGGGAATGTTTGATGGACCGTATAGAGGAATAATCACTCTGTGTCTGACCCCGGGAGTGTGTGATGGGACGGTGTGGACGGAGATTCACTTTGTGTCTGACCCCGGGAGTGTTTGATGGACCGTGTAGAGGAATAATCACTCTGTGTCTGACCCCGGGAGTGTGTGATGGGACGGTGTGGAGGGAGATTCACTGTGTCTGACCCCGGGAGTGTTTGATGGGAAGGTGTAGAGGAATAATCACTCTGTGTCTGACCCCGGGAGAGTTTGATGGGACCGTGTAGAGGAATAATCTCTCTGTGTCTGACCCCGGGAGTGTGTGATCGGACGGTGTGGAGGGAGATTCACTCTGTGTCTGACCCCGGGAGAGTGTGATGGGTGGTGGAGAGGAATAATCACTCTGTGTCTGACCCAGGGAATTTGGACGGGACGGTGTGGAGGGAGATTCACTCTGTGTCTGACCCCGGGAGAGTGTCATGTGACCGTGTAGAGGAATAATCACTCTGTGTCTGGCCCCGGGAGTGTGTGATGGGACGGTGTGGAGGGAGATTCACTGTGTCTGACCCCGGGAATGTTTGATGGGACCGTGTAGAGGAATAATCTCTCTGTGTCTGACCCCGGGAGTGTGTGATGGGACGGTGTGGAGGGAGATTAACTCTGTGTCTGTCCCCGGGAGAGTGTGATGGGCGGTGTAGAGGAATAATCACTCTGTGTCTGACCCAGGGAGTGTTTGATGGGAACGTGTAGAGGAATAATCACTCTGAGTCTGACCCCGGGAGTGTGTGTTGGGACGGTGTGGACGGAGATTCACTTTGTGTCTGACCCCGGGAGTGTTTGATGGGACCGTGTAGAGGAATAATCACTCTGTGTCTGACCCCGGGAGTGTGTGATGGGACGGTGTGGAGGGAGATTCACTCTTTGTCTGACCCCGGGAGTGTTTGATGGGACCGTGTAGAGGAATAATCACTCTGTGTCTGACCCCGGGAGTGTGTGATGGGCCGGCGTGGAGGGAGATTCACTCTGTCTCTGACGCCGGGTGAGTTTGATGGGAAGGTGCAGAGGAATAATCACTCTGTGTCTGACCCCGGGAGAGTTTGATGGGACCGTGTAGAGGAATAATCACTCTGTGTCTGACCCCGGGAGTGTGTGATGGGACGGCGTGGAGGGAGATTCACTCTGTGTCTGACCCCGGGTGAGTTTGATGGGAAGGTGCAGAGGAATAATCACTCTGTGTCTGACCCCGGGAGAGTTTGATGGGACCGTGTAGAGGAATAATCACTCTGTGTCTGACCCCGGGAGTGTGTGATGGGACGGCGTGGAGGGAGATTCACTCTGTGTCTGACCCCGGATGAGTTTGATGGGAAGGTGTAGAGGAATAATCACTCTGTGTCTGACCCCGGGAGTTTGTGATCGGACGGTGTGGAGGGAGATTAACTCTGTGTCTGACCCCGGGGTCGTGTGATGTGCGGTGTAGAGGAATAATCACTCTGTGTCTGACCCAGGGAATTTGGACGGGACTTTGTGGACGGAGATTCACTCTGTGTCTGACCCCGGGAGTGTTTGATGGGACCGTGCAGAGGAATAATCACTCTGAGTCTGACCCCGGGAGTGTGTTTTGGGACGGTGTAGAGGAATAATCACTCCGTGTCTGACCCCGGGAGTGTGTGATGGGACGGCGTGAAGGGAGATTCACTCTGTGTCTGACCCCGGGAGTGTTTGATGGGACCGTTTAGAGGAATAATCACTGTCTGTCTGATACACGGAGTGTTTGATGCTGCCGTGTAGAGGAATAATCACTCTGTATCTGACCCCGGGAGTGTGTGATGGGCCGGCGTGTAGGGAGATTCACTCTGTGTCTGACCGCGGGTGAGTTTGATGGGAAGGTGTAGAGGAATAATCAGTCTGTGTCTGACCCAGTCAGAGTTTGATGGGACCGTGTAGAGGAATAATCTCTCTGTGTCTGACCCCGGGAGTGTGTGTTCGGACGGTGTGGAGGGAGATTCACTCTGTGTCTGACCCCGGGAGTGTTTGATGGGACCGTGTAGAGGAATAATCACTCTGAGTCTGACCCCGGGTGTGTGTGTTGGGACGGTGTAGAGGAATAATCACCTTGTGTCTGACCATTAGAAAGTGTGATGGGACGGTGTGGAGGGAGATTCACTGTGTGTCTGACCCCGGGAGTGTGTGATGGGCGGTGTAGAGGAATAATCACTCTGTGTCTGACCCCGGGAGTGTGTGCTGGGACGATCTGGAGGGTGGTTCACTAAGTGTCTGATCCCGGGAGTGTGCGATGGTCCGGCGTTAAGGGAGATTCACACTCTGTCTGTCCCCGGGTGAGTTTGATGGGAAGGTGTAGAGGAATAATCGCTCTGTGTCTTAACCCGGGAGAGTTTGATGGGACCGTGTAGAGGAATAATCACTCTGTGTCTGACCCCGGGTGAGTTTGATGGGAAGGTGTAGAGGAATAATCACTCTGTGTCTGACCCCGGGAATGTTTGATGGACCGTATAGAGGAATAATCACTCTGTGTCTGACCCCGGGAGTGTGTGATGGGACGGTGTGGACGGAGATTCACTTTGTGTCTGACCCCGGGAGTGTTTGATGGACCGTGTAGAGGAATAATCACTCTGTGTCTGACCCCGGGAGTGTGTGATGGGACGGTGTGGAGGGAGATTCACTGTGTCTGACCCCGGGAGTGTTTGATGGGAAGGTGTAGAGGAATAATCACTCTGTGTCTGACCCCGGGAGAGTTTGATGGGACCGTGTAGAGGAATAATCTCTCTGTGTCTGACCCCGGGAGTGTGTGATCGGACGGTGTGGAGGGAGATTCACTCTGTGTCTGACCCCGGGAGAGTGTGATGGGTGGTGGAGAGGAATAATCACTCTGTGTCTGACCCAGGGAATTTGGACGGGACGGTGTGGAGGGAGATTCACTCTGTGTCTGACCCCGGGAGAGTGTCATGTGACCGTGTAGAGGAATAATCACTCTGTGTCTGGCCCCGGGAGTGTGTGATGGGACGGTGTGGAGGGAGATTCACTGTGTCTGACCCCGGGAATGTTTGATGGGACCGTGTAGAGGAATAATCTCTCTGTGTCTGACCCCGGGAGTGTGTGATGGGACGGTGTGGAGGGAGATTAACTCTGTGTCTGTCCCCGGGAGAGTGTGATGGGCGGTGTAGAGGAATAATCACTCTGTGTCTGACCCAGGGAGTGTTTGATGGGAACGTGTAGAGGAATAATCACTCTGAGTCTGACCCCGGGAGTGTGTGTTGGGACGGTGTGGACGGAGATTCACTTTGTGTCTGACCCCGGGAGTGTTTGATGGGACCGTGTAGAGGAATAATCACTCTGTGTCTGACCCCGGGAGTGTGTGATGGGACGGTGTGGAGGGAGATTCACTCTGTGTCTGACCCCGGGAGTGTTTGATGGGACCGTGTAGAGGAATAATCACTCTGTGTCTGACCCCGGGAGTGTGTGATGGGCCGGCGTGGAGGGAGATTCACTCTGTCTCTGACGCCGGGTGAGTTTGATGGGAAGGTGCAGAGGAATAATCACTCTGTGTCTGACCCCGGGAGAGTTTGATGGGACCGTGTAGAGGAATAATCACTCTGTGTCTGACCCCGGGAGTGTGTGATGGGACGGAGTGGAGGGAGATTCACTCTGTGTCTGACCCCGGGTGAGTTTGATGGGAAGGTGCAGAGGAATAATCACTCTGTGTCTGACCCCGGGAGAGTTTGATGGGACCGTGTAGAGGAATAATCACTCTGTGTCTGACCCCGGGAGTGTGTGATGGGACGGCGTGGAGGGAGATTCACTCTGTGTCTGACCCCGGATGAGTTTGATGGGAAGGTGTAGAGGAATAATCACTCTGTGTCTGACCCCGGGAGTTTGTGATCGGACGGTGTGGAGGGAGATTAACTCTGTGTCTGACCCCGGGGTCGTGTGATGTGCGGTGTAGAGGAATAATCACTCTGTGTCTGACCCAGGGAATTTGGACGGGACTTTGTGGACGGAGATTCACTCTGTGTCTGACCCCGGGAGTGTTTGATGGGACCGTGCAGAGGAATAATCACTCTGAGTCTGACCCCGGGAGTGTGTTTTGGGACGGTGTAGAGGAATAATCACTCCGTGTCTGACCCCGGGAGTGTGTGATGGGACGACGTGAAGGGAGATTCACTCTGTGTCTGACCCCGGGAGTGTTTGATGGGACCGTTTAGAGGAATAATCACTGTCTGTCTGATACACGGAGTGTTTGATGCTGCCGTGTAGAGGAATAATCACTCTGTATCTGACCCCGGGAGTGTGTGATGGGCCGGCGTGTAGGGAGATTCACTCTGTGTCTGACCGCGGGTGAGTTTGATGGGAAGGTGTAGAGGAATAATCACTCTGTGTCTGACCCCGGGAGTGTGTGCTGGGTCGATGTGGAGGGTGGTTCACTATGTGTCTGATCCCGGGAGTGTGTGATGGGCCGGCGTTAAGGGAGATTCACACTGTGTCTGACCCCGGGTGAGTTTGATGGGAAGGTGTAGAGGAATAATCGCTCTGTGTCTGAACCCGGGAGAGTTTGATGGGACCGTGTAGAGGAATAATCACTCTGTGTCTGACCCCGGGTGAGTTTGATGGGAAGGTGTAGAGGAATAATCACTCTGTGTCTGACCCCGGGAATGTTTGATGGACCGTGTAGAGGAATGATCACTCTGTGTCTGACCCCGGGAGTGTGTGATGGGACGGTGTGGAGGGAGATTCACTGTGTCTGACCCCGGGAGTGTTTGATGGGAAGGTGTAGAGGAATAATCACTCTGTGTCTGACCCCGGGAGAGTTTGATGGGACCGTGTAGAGGAATAATCTCTCTGTGTCTGACCCCGGGAGTGTGTGATCGGACGGTGTGGAGGGAGATTCACTCTGTGTCTGACCCCGGGAGAGTGTGATGGGTGGTGTAGAGGAATAATCACTCTGTGTCTGACCCAGGGAATTTGGACGGGACGGTCTGGAGGGAGATTCACTCTGTGTCTGACCCCGGGAGAGTGTGATGTGACCGTGTAGAGGAATAATCACTCTGTGTCTGACACAGGGAGTGTGTGATGGGACGGTGTGGAGGGAGATTCACTGTGTCTGACCCCGGGAATGTTTGATGGGACCGTGTAGAGGAATAATCTCTCTGTGTCTGACCCCGGGAGTGTGTGATGAGACTGTGTGGAGGGAGCTTAACTCTGTGTCTGTCCCCGGGAGAGTGTGATGGGCGGTGTAGAGGAATAATCACTCTGAGTCTGACCCCGGGAGTGTGTGTTGGGACGGTGTGGACGGAGATTCACTTTGTGTCTGACCCCGGGAGTGTTTGATGGGACCGTGCAGAGGAATAATCACTCTGTGTCTGACCCCGGGAGTGTGTGATGGGACGGTGTGGAGGGAGATTCACTGTGTCTGACCCAGGGAGTGATTGATGGGACCGTGTAGAGGAATAATCACTCTGTGTCTGACACCGGGAGTGTGTGATGGGCCGGCGTGGAGGGAGATTCACTCTGTCTCTGACGCCGGATGAGTTTGATGGGAAGGTGTAGAGGAATTATCACTCTGTGTCTGACCCTGGGAGAGTTTGATGGGACCGTGTAGAGGAATAATCACTCTGTGTCTGACCCCGGGAGTGTGTGATGGGCCGGCGTGGAGGGAGATTCACTCTGTGTCTGACCCCGGGTGAGTTTGATGGGAAGGTGTAGAGGAATAATCACTCTGTGTCTGACCCCGGGAGTGTGTGATCGGACGGTGTGGAGGGAGATTAACTCTGTGTCTGACCCCGGGGGAGTGTGATGTGCGGTGTAGAGGAATAATCACTCTGTGTCTGACCCAGGGAATTTGGACGGGACGGTGTGGAGGGAGATTCACTCTGTGTCTGACCCCGGGAGTGTTTGATGGGACCGTGTAGAGGAATAATCACTCTGAGTCTGACCCCGGTAGTGTGTTTTGGGACGGTGTAGAGGAATAATCACTCCGTGTCTGACACCCGGGAGTGTGTGATGGGACGGCGTGGAGGGAGATTCACTCTGTGTCTGACCCCGGGAGTGTTTGATGGGACCGTTTAGAGGAATAATCACTGTTTGTCTGATACACGGAGTGTTTGATGCTGCCGTGTAGAGGAATAATCACTCTGTATCTGACCCCGGGAGTGTGTGATGGGCCGGCGTGTAGGGAGATTCACTCTGTGTCTGACCGCGGGTGAGTTTGATGGGAAGGTGTAGAGGAATATTCACTCTGTGTCTGTCCCCGGGAGTGTTTGATGGGACCGTGTAGAGGAATAATCTCTCTGTGTCTGACCCCGGGAGTGTGTGATTGGACGGTGTGGAGGGACATTAACTCTGTGTCTGACCCCGGGAGAGTGTGATGGGCGGTGTAGAGGAATAATCACTCTGAGTCTGACCCCGGGAGTGTGTGTTGGGACGGTGAGGACGGTGATTAACTCTGTTTCTGACCCCGGGAGAGTGTGATGTGACCGTGTAGAGGAATAATCACTCTGTGTCTGACCCCGGGAGTGTGTGATGGGACGGTGTGGAGGGAGATTCACTGTGTCTCACCCCGGGAGTGTTTGATGGGACCGTGTAGAGGAATAATCACTCTGTGTCTGACCCCGGGAGTGTGTGATGGGCCGGCGTGGAGGGAGATTCACTCTGTGTCTGACCCCGGGTGAGTTTGATGGGTCCGTGTAGAGGAATAATCATTCTGAGTCTGAACCCGGGAGTGTGTTTTGGGACGGTGTGGACGGAGATTCACTTTGTGTCTGACCCCGGGAGTGTTTGATTGGACCGTGTACAGGAATAATCACTCTGTGTCTGAACGCCGGGAGTGTTTGATGGGACCGTGTAGAGGAATAATCACTCTGTGTCTGACCCCGGGAGTGTTTGATGTGCCGTGTAGAGGAATAATCACTCTGTGTCTGATCCCGGGAGTGTGTGATGGGCCGTGTACAGGGAGATTCACTCTGTGTCTGACCCAGGGCGTGTGTGATGGGACAGTGTAGAGAAATAATCACTCTGTGTCTGACCCCGGGAGTGTGTGATGGGACGGTGTGGAGGGAGATTCACTCTGTGTCTGAACCCGGGAGTGGTTGATGGGAGCGAGTAGAGGAATAATCACTCTGTGTCTGACCCAGGGAATTTGGACGGGACGGTGTGGAGGGAGATTCACTCTGTGTCTGACCCCGGGTGAGTTTGATGGGAAGGTGTAGAGGAATAATCACTCTGTGTCTGACCCCGGGAGAGATTGATGGGACCGTGTAGAGGAATAATCTCTCTGTGTCTGACCCCGGGAGAGTGTGATGGGCGGTGTAGAGGAATAATCACTCTGTGTCTGACCCAGGGAATTTGGACGGGACGGTGTGGAGGGAGATTCACTCTGTGTCTGACCCCGGGAGTGTTTGATGGCACCGTGTAGAGGAATAATCACTCTGAGTCTGACCCCGGGAGTGTGTGTTGGGACGGTGTAGAGGAATAATCACTCTGTGTCTGACCCCGGGAGTATGTGATGGGATGGCGGGGAGGGAGATTCACTCTGTGTCTGACCACGGGAGTGTTTGATGGGACCGTTTAGAGGAATAATCACTGTCTGTCTGACACACGGAGTGTTTGATGCTACCGTGTAGAGGAATAATCACTCTGTATCTGACCCCGGGAGTGTGTGATGGGCCGGCGTGGAGGGAGATTCACTCTGTGTCTGACCCCGGGTGAGTTTGATGGGAAGGTGTAGAGGAATAATCAGTCTGTGTCTGACCCAGTCAGAGTTTGATGGGACCGTGTACAGGAATAATCACTCTGTGTCTGACCGCCGGGAGTGTTTGATGGGACCGTGTAGAGGAATAATCACTCTGTGTCTGACTCCGGGAGTGTTTGATGGGACCGTTTAGAGGAATAATCACTCTGTGTCTGACCATTGGAGTGTGTGATGGGACGGTGTGGAGGGAGATTCACTGTGTGTCTGACCCCGGGAGTGAGTGATGGGACGGTGTGGACGGAGATTCACTTTGAGTCTGACCCCGGGAGTGTTTGATGTGACCGTGTAGAGGAATAATCACACTGTGTCTGACCCCGGGAGTGTGTGATGGGCCGGCGTGGAGGGAGATTCACTCTGTGTCTGACCCCGGGTGAGTTTGATGGGAAGGTGTAGAGGAATAATCAGTCTGTGTCTGACCCAGTCAGAGTTTGATGGGACAGTGTAGAGGAATAATCTCTCTGTGTCTGACCCCGGGAGTGTGTGTTCGGACGGTGTGGAGGGAGATTAACTCTGTGTCTGACCCCGGGAGAGTGTGATGGGCGGTGTAGAGGAATAATCACTCTGTGTCTGACCCAGGGAGTTTGTGACGGGACGGTGTGGAGGAATAATCACTCTGTGTCTGACCCCGGGTGTGTGTGTTGGGACGGTGTAGAGGAATAATCACTCTGTGTCTGACCCCGGGAGTGTGTGCTGGGACGATGTGGAGGGTGGTTCACTATGTGTCTGATCCCGGGAGTGTGTGATGGGCCGGCGTTAAGGGAGATTCACTCTGTGTCTGACCCCGGGTGAGTTTGATGGGAAGGTGTAGAGGAATAATCGCTCTGTGTCTGAACCCGGGAGAGTTTGATGGGAAGGTGTAATCACTCTGTGTCTGACCCCGGGAATGTTTGATGGGACCGTGTAGAGGAATAATCTCTCTGTGTCTGACCCCGGGAGTGTGTGATGGGACGGTGTGGAGGGAGATTAACTCTGTGTCTGTCCCCGGGAGAGTGTGATGGGAGGTGTAGAGGAATAATCACTCTGTGTCTGACCCAGGGAGTGTGTGATGGGACGGTGTGGAGGGAGATTAACTCTGTGTCTGTCCCCGGGAGAGTGTGATGGGAGGTGTAGAGGAATAATCACTCTGTGTCTGACCCAGGGAGTGTTTGATGGGAACGTGTAGAGGAATAATCACTCTGAGTCTGACCCCGGGAGTGTGTGTTGGGACGGTGTGGACGGAGATTCATTTTGTGTCTGACCCCGGGAGTGTTTGATGGACCGTGTAGAGGAATAATCACTCTGTGTCTGACCCCGGGAGTGTGTGATGGGACGGTGTGGAGGGAGATTCACTGTGTCTGACCCCGGGAGAGTGTGATGGGTGGTGTAGAGGAATAATCACTCTGTGTCTGACCCCGGGAGAGTGTGATGGGACCGTGTAGAGGAATAAACTCTCTGTGTCTGACCCCGGGCGTGTGTGATCAGACGGTGTGGAGGGAGATTCACTCTGTGTCTGACCCCGGGAGAGTGTGATGGGTGGTGTAGAGGAATAATCACTCTGTGTCTGACCCCGGGAGAGTGTGATGGGACGGTGTGGAGGGAGATTCACTCTGTGACTGAACCCGGGAGTGTTTGATGGGACCGAGTAGAGGAATAATCACTCTGTGTCTGACCCAGGGAGTGTGGGATGGGCCGGCGTTAAGGTAGATTCACTCTGTGTCTGACCCCGGGTGAGTTTGATGGGAAGGTGTAGAGGAATAATCACTCTGTGTCTGACCCAGGGAGTTTGTGACGGGACGGTGTGGAGGGAGATTCACTCTGTGTCTGACCCCGGGAGTGTTTGATGGGAACGTGTAGAGATATAATCACTCTGAGTCTGACCCCGGGAGTGTGTGTTGGGACGGTGTGGACGGAGATTCACTTTGTGTCTGACCCCGGGAGTGTTTGATGTGACCGTGTAGAGGAATAATCACACTGTGTCTGACCCCGGGTGTGTGTGATGGGCCGGCGTGGAGGGAGATTCACTCTGTGTCTGACCCCGGGTGAGTTTGATGGGAAGGTGTAGAGGAATAATCAGTCTGTGTCTGACCCAGTCAGAGTTTGATGGGACCGTGTAGAGGAATAATCTCTCTGTGTCTGACCCCGGGAGTGTGTGTTCGGACGGTGTGGAGGGAGATTAACTCTGTGTCTGACCCCGGGAGAGTGTGATGGGAGGTGTAGAGGAATAATCACTCTGTGTCTGACCCCGGGAGTTTGTAACGGGACGGTGTGGAGGGAGATTCACTCTGTGTCTGACCCCGGGAGTGTTTGATGGGACCGTGTAGAGGAATAATCACTCTGAGTCTGAACCCGGGTGTGTGTGTTGGGACGGTGTAGAGGAATAATCACTCTGTGTCTGACCATTAGAATGTGTGATGGGACGGTGTGGAGGGAGATTCACTGTGTGTCTGACCCCGGGAGTGTGTGATGGGCGGTGTAGAGGAATAATCACACTGTGTCTGAACCCGGGAGTGTGTGCTGGGACGATGTGGAGGGTGGTTCACTATGTGTCTGATCCCGGGAGTGTGTGATGGGCCGGCGTTAAGGGAGATTCACTCTGTGTCTGACCCCGGGTGAGTTTGATGGGAAGGTGTAGAGGAATAATCGCTCTGTGTCTGAACCCGGGAGAGTTTGATGGGACCGTGTAGAGGAATAATCACTCTGTGTCTGACCCCGGGTGAGTTTGATGGGAAGGTGTAGAGGAATAATCACTCTGTGTCTGGCCGCGGGAATGTTTGATGGGACCGTGTAGAGGAATAATCTCTCTGTGTCTGACCCCGGGAGTGTGTGATGGGACGGTGTGGAGGGAGATTAACTCTGTGTCTGTCCCCGGGAGAGTGTGTTGGGACGGTGTGGACGGAGATTCACTTTGTGTCTGACCCCGGGAGTGTTTGATGGACCGTGTAGAGGAATAATCACTCTGTGTCTGACCCCGGGAGTGTGTGATGGGACGGTGTGGAGGGAGATTCACTGTGTCTGACCCCGGGAGTGTTTGATGGGAAGGTGTAGAGGAATAATCACTCTGTGTCTGACCCCGGGAGAGTTTGATGGGACCGTGTAGAGGAATAATCTCTCTGTGTCTGACCCCGGGAGTGTGTGTTGGGACGGTGTGGAGGGAGATTCACTCTGTGTCTGACCCCGGGAGAGTGTGATGGGTGGTGTAGAGGAATAATCACTCTGTGTCTGACCCAGGGAATTTGGACGGGACGGTGTGGACGGAGATTAACTCTGTGTCTGACCCCGGGAGAGTGTGATGACACCGTGTAGAGGAATAATCACTCTGTGTCTGACACAGGGAGTGTGTGATGGGACGGTGTGGAGGGAGATTCACTGTGTCTGACCCCGGGAATGTTTGATGGGACCGTTTAGAGGAATAATCTCTCTGTGTGTGACCTCGGGAGTATGTGATGGGACGGTGTGGAGGGAGATTAACTCTGTGTCTGTCCCCGGGAGAGTGTGATGGGCGGTGTAGAGGAATAATCACTCTGTGTCTGACCCAGGGAGTGTTTGATGGGAACGGGTAGATGAATAATCACTCTGAGTCTGACCCCGGGAGTGTGTGATGGGACGGTGTGGAGGGAGATTCACTGTGTCTGACCCCGGGAGTGTTTGATGGGACCGTTTAGAGGAATAATCACTGTCTGTCTGACACACGGAGTGTTTGATGCTGCCGTGTAGAGGAATAATCACTCTGTATCTGACCCCGGGAGTGTGTGATGGGCCGGCGTGTAGGGAGATTCACTCTGTGTCTGACCGCGGGTGAGTTTGATGGGAAGGTGTAGAGGAATAATCACTCTGTGTCTGACCCCGGGAGTGTTTGATGGGCCGTGTAGAGGAATAATCTCTCTGTGTCTGACCCCGGGAGTGTGTGATGGGACGGTGTGGAGGGACATTAACTCTGTGTCTGACCCCGGGAGAGTGTGATGGGCGGTGTAGAGGAATAATCACTCTGAGTCTGACCCCGGGAGTGTGTGTTGGGACGGTGTGGACGGTGATTAACTCTGTGTCTGACCCCGGGAGAGTGTGATGTGACCGTGTAGAGGAATAATCACTCTGTGTCTGACCCCGGGAGTGTGTGATGGGAAGGTGTGGAGGGAGATTCACTGTGTCTCACCCCGCGAGTGTTTGATGGGACCGTGTAGAGGAATAATCACTCTGTGTCTGACCCCGGGAGTGTGTGATGGGCCGGAGTGGAGGGAGATTCACTCTGTGTCTGACCCCGGGTGAGTTTGATGGGACCGTGTAGAGGAATAATCATTCTGAGTCTGACCACGGGAGTGTGTGATGGGACGGTGTGGACGGAGATTAACTCTGTGTCTGACCCCGGGAGACTGTGATGGGCGGTGTAGAGGAATAATCACTCTGTGTCTGACCCAGGGAGTTTGTGACGGGACGGTGTGGAGGGAGATTCACTCTGTGTCTGACCCCGGGAGTGTTTGATGGGAACGCGTAGAGGTATAATCACTCTGAGTCTGACCCCGGGAGTGTGTGTTGGGACGGTGTGGACGGAGATTCACTTTGTGTCTGACCCCGGGAGTGTTTGATGTGACCGTGTAGAGGAATAATCACACTGTGTCTGACCCCGGGAGTGTGTGATGGGCCGGCGTGGAGGGAGATTCACTCTGTGTCTGACCCCGGGTGAGTTTGATGGGAAGGTGTAGAGGAATAATCAGTCTGTGTCTGACCCAGTCAGAGTTTGATGGGACCGTGTAGAGGAATAATCTCTCTGTGTCTGACCCCGGGAGTGTGTGTTCGGACGGTGTGGAGTGAGATTAACTCTGTGTCTGACCCCGGGGGAGTGTGATGTGCGGTGTAGAGGAATAACCACTCTGTGTCTGACCTAGGGAGTTTGTGACGGGACGGTGTGGAGGGAGATTCACTCTGTGTCTGACCCCGGGAGTGTTTGATGGGACCGTGTAGAGGAATAATCACTCTGAGTCTGACCCCGGGTGTGTGTGTTGGGACGGTGTAGAGGAATAATCACCTTGTGTCTGACCATTAGAAAGTGTGATGGGACGGTGTGGAGGGAGATTCACTGTGTGTCTGACCCCGGGAGTGTGTGATGGGCGGTGTAGAGGAATAATCACTCTGTGTCTGACCCCGGGAGTGTGTGCTGGGACGATCTGGAGGGTGGTTCACTAAGTGTCTGATCCCGGGAGTGTGCGATGGTCCGGCGTTAAGGGAGATTCACACTCTGTCTGTCCCCGGGTGAGTTTGATGGGAAGGTGTAGAGGAATAATCGCTCTGTGTCTTAACCCGGGAGAGTTTGATGGGACCGTGTAGAGGAATAATCACTCTGTGTCTGACCCCGGGTGAGTTTGATGGGAAGGTGTAGAGGAATAATCACTCTGTGTCTGACCCCGGGAATGTTTGATGGACCGTATAGAGGAATAATCACTCTGTGTCTGACCCCGGGAGTGTGTGATGGGACGGTGTGGACGGAGATTCACTTTGTGTCTGACCCCGGGAGTGTTTGATGGACCGTGTAGAGGAATAATCACTCTGTGTCTGACCCCGGGAGTGTGTGATGGGACGGTGTGGAGGGAGATTCACTGTGTCTGACCCCGGGAGTGTTTGATGGGAAGGTGTAGAGGAATAATCACTCTGTGTCTGACCCCGGGAGAGTTTGATGGGACCGTGTAGATGAATAATCTCTCTGTGTCTGACCCCGGGAGTGTGTGATCGGACGGTGTGGAGGGAGATTCACTCTGTGTCTGACCCCGGGAGAGTGTGATGGGTGGTGGAGAGGAATAATCACTCTGTGTCTGACCCAGGGAATTTGGACGGGACGGTGTGGAGGGAGATTCACTCTGTGTCTGACCCCGGGAGAGTGTCTTGTGACCGTGTAGAGGAATAATCACTCTGTGTCTGGCCCCGGGAGTGTGTGATGGGACGGTGTGGAGGGAGATTCACTGTGTCTGACCCCGGGAATGTTTGATGGGACCGTGTAGAGGAATAATCTCTCTGTGTCTGACCCCGGGAGTGTGTGATGGGACGGTGTGGAGGGAGATTAACTCTGTGTCTGTCCCCGGGAGAGTGTGATGGGCGGTGTAGAGGAATAATCACTCTGTGTCTGACCCAGGGAGTGTTTGATGGGAACGTGTAGAGGAATAATCACTCTGAGTCTGACCCCGGGAGTGTGTGTTGGGACGGTGTGGACGGAGATTCACTTTGTGTCTGACCCCGGGAGTGTTTGATGGGACCGTGTAGAGGAATAATCACTCTGTGTCTGACCCCGGGAGTGTGTGATGGGACGGTGTGGAGGGAGATTCACTGTGTCTGACCCCGGGAGTGTTTGATGGGACCGTGTAGAGGAATAATCACTCTGTGTCTGACCCCGGGAGTGTGTGATGGGCCGGCGTGGAGGGAGATACACTCTGTCTCTGACGCCGGGTGAGTTTGATGGGAAGGTGCAGAGGAATAATCACTCTGTGTCTGACCCCGGGAGAGTTTGATGGGACCGTGTAGAGGAATAATCACTCTGTGTCTGACCCCGGGAGTGTGTGATGGGACGGCGTGGAGGGAGATTCACTCTGTGTCTGACCCCGGGTGAGTTTGATGGGAAGGTGCAGAGGAATAATCACTCTGTGTCTGACCCCGGGAGAGTTTGATGGGACCGTGTAGAGGAATAATCACTCTGTGTCTGACCCCGGGAGTGTGTGATGGGACGGCGTGGAGGGAGATTCACTCT
Source organism: Hypanus sabinus (assembly GCF_030144855.1). Taxonomy (NCBI): domain Eukaryota; kingdom Metazoa; phylum Chordata; class Chondrichthyes; order Myliobatiformes; family Dasyatidae; genus Hypanus; species Hypanus sabinus. The sequence continues at coordinate 908,363 of NW_026779177.1, forward strand.
GTGTCTGACCCCGGATGAGTTTGATGGGAAGGTGTAGAGGAATAATCACTCTGTGTCTGACCCCGGGAGTTTGTGATCGGACGGTGTGGAGGGAGATTAACTCTGTGTCTGACCCCGGGGTCGTGTGATGTGCGGTGTAGAGGAATAATCACTCTGTGTCTGACCCAGGGAATTTGGACGGGACTTTGTGGACGGAGATTCACTCTGTGTCTGACCCCGGGAGTGTTTGATGGGACCGTGCAGAGGAATAATCACTCTGAGTCTGACCCCGGGAGTGTGTTTTGGGACGGTGTAGAGGAATAATCACTCCGTGTCTGACCCCGGGAGTGTGTGATGGGACGGCGTGAAGGGAGATTCACTCTGTGTCTGACCCCGGGAGTGTTTGATGGGACCGTTTAGAGGAATAATCACTGTCTGTCTGATACACGGAGTGTTTGATGCTGCCGTGTAGAGGAATAATCACTCTGTATCTGACCCCGGGAGTGTGTGATGGGCCGGCGTGTAGGGAGATTCACTCTGTGTCTGACCGCGGGTGAGTTTGATGGGAAGGTGTAGAGGAATAATCACTCTGTGTCTGACCCCGGGAGTGTGTGCTGGGTCGATGTGGAGGGTGGTTCACTATGTGTCTGATCCCGGGAGTGTGTGATGGGCCGGCGTTAAGGGAGATTCACACTGTGTCTGACCCCGGGTGAGTATGATGGGAAGGTGTAGAGGAATAATCGCTCTGTGTCTGAACCCGGGAGAGTTTGATGGGACCGTGTAGAGGAATAATCACTCTGTGTCTGACCCCGGGAGTGTGTGTTGGGACGGTGTGGACGGAGATTCACTTTGTGTCTGACCCCGGGAGTGTTTGATGGACCGTGTAGAGGAATAATCACTCTGTGTCTGACCCCGGGAGTGTGTGATGGGACGGTGTGGAGGGAGATTCACTGTGTCTGACCCCGGGAGTGTTTGATGGGAAGGTGTAGAGGAATAATCACTCTGTGTCTGACCCCGGGAGAGTTTGATGGGACCGTGTAGAGGAATAATCTCTCTGTGTCTGACCCCGGGAGTGTGTGTTGGGACGGTGTGGAGGGAGATTCACTCTGTGTCTGACCCCGGGAGAGTGTGATGGGTGGTGTAGAGGAATAATCACTCTGTGTCTGACCCAGGGAATTTGGACGGGACGGTGTGGAGGGAGATTCACTCTGTGTCTGACCCCGTGAGTGTTTGATGGGACCGTGTAGAGGAATAATCACTCTGAGTCTGACCCCGGGAGTGTGTGTTGGGACGGTGTGGACGGAGATTAACTCTGTGTCTGACCCCGGGAGAGTGTGATGACACCGTGTAGAGGAATAATCACTCTGTGTCTGACACAGGGAGTGTGTGATGGGACGGTGTGGAGGGAGATTCACTGTGTCTGACCCCGGGAATGTTTGATGGGACCGTTTAGAGGAATAATCTCTCTGTGTGTGACCTCGGGAGTATGTGATGGGACGGTGTGGAGGGAGATTAACTCTGTGTCTGTCCCCGGGAGAGTGTGATGGGCGGTGTAGAGGAATAATCACTCTGTGTCTGACCCAGGGAGTGTTTGATGGGAACGGGTAGATGAATAATCACTCTGAGTCTGACCCCGGGAGTGTGTGATGGGACGGTGTGGAGGGAGATTCACTGTGTCTGACCCCGGGAGTGTTTGATGGGACCGTTTAGAGGAATAATCACTGTCTGTCTGACACACGGAGTGTTTGATGCTGCCGTGTAGAGGAATAATCACTCTGTATCTGACCCCGGGAGTGTGTGATGGGCCGGCGTGTAGGGAGATTCACTCTGTGTCTGACCGCGGGTGAGTTTGATGGGAAGGTGTAGAGGAATAATCACTCTGTGTCTGACCCGGGAGTGTTTGATGGGCCGTGTAGAGGAATAATCTCTCTGTGTCTGACCCCGGGAGTGTGTGATGGGACGGTGTGGAGGGACATTAACTCTGTGTCTGACCCCGGGAGAGTGTGATGGGCGGTGTAGAGGAATAATCACTCTGAGTCTGACCCCGGGAGTGTGTGTTGGGACGGTGTGGACGGTGATTAACTCTGTGTCTGACCCCGGGAGAGTGTGATGTGACCGTGTAGAGGAATAATCACTCTGTGTCTGACCCCGGGAGTGTGTGATGGGAAGGTGTGGAGGGAGATTCACTGTGTCTCACCCCGCGAGTGTTTGATGGGACCGTGTAGAGGAATAATCACTCTGTGTCTGACCCCGGGAGTGTGTGATGGGCCGGAGTGGAGGGAGATTCACTCTGTGTCTGACCCCGGGTGAGTTTGATGGGACCGTGTAGAGGAATAATCATTCTGAGTCTGACCACGGGAGTGTGTGATGGGACGGTGTGGACGGAGATTAACTCTGTGTCTGACCCCGGGAGACTGTGATGGGCGGTGTAGAGGAATAATCACTCTGTGTCTGACCCAGGGAGTTTGTGACGGGACGGTGTGGAGGGAGATTCACTCTGTGTCTGACCCCGGGAGTGTTTGATGGGAACGCGTAGAGGTATAATCACTCTGAGTCTGACCCCGGGAGTGTGTGTTGGGACGGTGTGGACGGAGATTCACTTTGTGTCTGACCCCGGGAGTGTTTGATGTGACCGTGTAGAGGAATAATCACACTGTGTCTGACCCCGGGAGTGTGTGATGGGCCGGCGTGGAGGGAGATTCACTCTGTGTCTGACCCCGGGTGAGTTTGATGGGAAGGTGTAGAGGAATAATCAGTCTGTGTCTGACCCAGTCAGAGTTTGATGGGACCGTGTAGAGGAATAATCTCTCTGTGTCTGACCCCGGGAGTGTGTGTTCGGACGGTGTGGAGTGAGATTAACTCTGTGTCTGACCCCGGGGGAGTGTGATGTGCGGTGTAGAGGAATAACCACTCTGTGTCTGACCTAGGGAGTTTGTGACGGGACGGTGTGGAGGGAGATTCACTCTGTGTCTGACCCCGGGAGTGTTTGATGGGACCGTGTAGAGGAATAATCACTCTGAGTCTGACCCCGGGTGTGTGTGTTGGGACGGTGTAGAGGAATAATCACCTTGTGTCTGACCATTAGAAAGTGTGATGGGACGGTGTGGAGGGAGATTCACTGTGTGTCTGACCCCGGGAGTGTGTGATGGGCGGTGTAGAGGAATAATCACTCTGTGTCTGACCCCGGGAGTGTGTGCTGGGACGATCTGGAGGGTGGTTCACTAAGTGTCTGATCCCGGGAGTGTGCGATGGTCCGGCGTTAAGGGAGATTCACACTCTGTCTGTCCCCGGGTGAGTTTGATGGGAAGGTGTAGAGGAATAATCGCTCTGTGTCTTAACCCGGGAGAGTTTGATGGGACCGTGTAGAGGAATAATCACTCTGTGTCTGACCCCGGGTGAGTTTGATGGGAAGGTGTAGAGGAATAATCACTCTGTGTCTGACCCCGGGAATGTTTGATGGACCGTATAGAGGAATAATCACTCTGTGTCTGACCCCGGGAGTGTGTGATGGGACGGTGTGGACGGAGATTCACTTTGTGTCTGACCCCGGGAGTGTTTGATGGACCGTGTAGAGGAATAATCACTCTGTGTCTGACCCCGGGAGTGTGTGATGGGACGGTGTGGAGGGAGATTCACTGTGTCTGACCCCGGGAGTGTTTGATGGGAAGGTGTAGAGGAATAATCACTCTGTGTCTGACCCCGGGAGAGTTTGATGGGACCGTGTAGAGGAATAATCTCTCTGTGTCTGACCCCGGGAGTGTGTGATCGGACGGTGTGGAGGGAGATTCACTCTGTGTCTGACCCCGGGAGAGTGTGATGGGTGGTGGAGAGGAATAATCACTCTGTGTCTGACCCAGGGAATTTGGACGGGACGGTGTGGAGGGAGATTCACTCTGTGTCTGACCCCGGGAGAGTGTCATGTGACCGTGTAGAGGAATAATCACTCTGTGTCTGGCCCCGGGAGTGTGTGATGGGACGGTGTGGAGGGAGATTCACTGTGTCTGACCCCGGGAATGTTTGATGGGACCTTGTAGAGGAATAATCTCTCTGTGTCTGACCCCGGGAGTGTGTGATGGGACGGTGTGGAGGGAGATTAACTCTGTGTCTGTCCCCGGGAGAGTGTGATGGGCGGTGTAGAGGAATAATCACTCTGTGTCTGACCCAGGGAGTGTTTGATGGGAACGTGTAGAGGAATAATCACTCTGAGTCTGACCCCGGGAGTGTGTGTTGGGACGGTGTGGACGGAGATTCACTTTGTGTCTGACCCCGGGAGTGTTTGATGGGACCGTGTAGAGGAATAATCACTCTGTGTCTGACCCCGGGAGTGTGTGATGGGACGGTGTGGAGGGAGATTCACTGTGTCTGACCCCGGGAGTGTTTGATGGGACCGTGTAGAGGAATAATCACTCTGTGTCTGACCCCGGGAGTGTGTGATGGGCCGGCGTGGAGGGAGATACACTCTGTCTCTGACGCCGGGTGAGTTTGATGGGAAGGTGCAGAGGAATAATCACTCTGTGTCTGACCCCGGGAGAGTTTGATGGGACCGTGTAGAGGAATAATCACTCTGTGTCTGACCCCGGGAGTGTGTGATGGGACGGCGTGGAGGGAGATTCACTCTGTGTCTGACCCCGGGTGAGTTTGATGGGAAGGTGCAGAGGAATAATCACTCTGTGTCTGACCCCGGGAGAGTTTGATGGGACCGTGTAGAGGAATAATCACTCTGTGTCTGACCCCGGGAGTGTGTGATGGGACGGCGTGGAGGGAGATTCACTCTGTGTCTGACCCCGGATGAGTTTGATGGGAAGGTGTAGAGGAATAATCACTCTGTGTCTGACCCCGGGAGTTTGTGATCGGACGGTGTGGAGGGAGATTAACTCTGTGTCTGACCCCGGGGTCGTGTGATGTGCGGTGTAGAGGAATAATCACTCTGTGTCTGACCCAGGGAATTTGGACGGGACTTTGTGGACGGAGATTCACTCTGTGTCTGACCCCGGGAGTGTTTGATGGGACCGTGCAGAGGAATAATCACTCTGAGTCTGACCCCGGGAGTGTGTTTTGGGACGGTGTAGAGGAATAATCACTCCGTGTCTGACCCCGGGAGTGTGTGATGGGACGGCGTGAAGGGAGATTCACTCTGTGTCTGACCCCGGGAGTGTTTGATGGGACCGTTTAGAGGAATAATCACTGTCTGTCTGATACACGGAGTGTTTGATGCTGCCGTGTAGAGGAATAATCACTCTGTATCTGACCCCGGGAGTGTGTGATGGGCCGGCGTGTAGGGAGATTCACTCTGTGTCTGACCGCGGGTGAGTTTGATGGGAAGGTGTAGAGGAATAATCACTATGTGTCTGATCCCGGGAGTGTGTGATGGGCCGGCGTTAAGGGAGATTCACACTGTGTCTGACCCCGGGTGAGTTTGATGGGAAGGTGTAGAGGAATAATCGCTCTGTGTCTGAACCCGGGAGAGTTTGATGGGACCGTGTAGAGGAATAATCACTCTGTGTCTGACCCCGGGTGAGTTTGATGGGAAGGTGTAGAGGAATAATCACTCTGTGTCTGACCCCGGGAATGTTTGATGGACCGTGTAGAGGAATGATCACTCTGTGTCTGACCCCGGGAGTGTGTGATGGGACGGTGTGGAGGGAGATTCACTGTGTCTGACCCCGGGAGTGTTTGATGGGAAGGTGTAGAGGAATAATCACTCTGTGTCTGACCCCGGGAGAGTTTGATGGGACCGTGTAGAGGAATAATCTCTCTGTGTCTGACCCCGGGAGTGTGTGATCGGACGGTGTGGAGGGAGATTCACTCTGTGTCTGACCCCGGGAGAGTGTGATGGGTGGTGTAGAGGAATAATCACTCTGTGTCTGACCCAGGGAATTTGGACGGGACGGTCTGGAGGGAGATTCACTCTGTGTCTGACCCCGGGAGAGTGTGATGTGACCGTGTAGAGGAATAATCACTCTGTGTCTGACACAGGGAGTGTGTGATGGGACGGTGTGGAGGGAGATTCACTGTGTCTGACCCCGGGAATGTTTGATGGGACCGTGTAGAGGAATAATCTCTCTGTGTCTGACCCCGGGAGTGTGTGATGAGACTGTGTGGAGGGAGCTTAACTCTGTGTCTGTCCCCGGGAGAGTGTGATGGGCGGTGTAGAGGAATAATCACTCTGAGTCTGACCCCGGGAGTGTGTGTTGGGACGGTGTGGACGGAGATTCACTTTGTGTCTGACCCCTGGAGTGTTTGATGGGACCGTGCAGAGGAATAATCACTCTGTGTCTGACCCCGGGAGTGTGTGATGGGACGGTGTGGAGGGAGATTCACTGTGTCTGACCCCGGGAGTGATTGATGGGACCGTGTAGAGGAATAATCACTCTGTGTCTGACACCGGGAGTGTGTGATGGGCCGGCGTGGAGGGAGATTCACTCTGTCTCTGACGCCGGATGAGTTTGATGGGAAGGTGTAGAGGAATTATCACTCTGTGTCTGACCCTGGGAGAGTTTGATGGGACCGTGTAGAGGAATAATCACTCTGTGTCTGACCCCGGGAGTGTGTGATGGGCCGGCGTGGAGGGAGATTCACTCTGTGTCTGACCCCGGGTGAGTTTGATGGGAAGGTGTAGAGGAATAATCACTCTGTGTCTGACCCCGGGAGTGTGTGATCGGACGGTGTGGAGGGAGATTAACTCTGTGCCTGACCCCGGGGGAGTGTGATGTGCGGTGTAGAGGAATAATCACTCTGTGTCTGACCCAGGGAATTTGGACGGGACGGTGTGGAGGGAGATTCACTCTGTGTCTGACCCCGGGAGTGTTTGATGGGACCGTGTAGAGGAATAATCACTCTGAGTCTGACCCCGGGAGTGTGTTTTGAGACGGTGTAGAGGAATAATCACTCCGTGTCTGACCCCGGGAGTGTGTGATGGGACGGCGTGGAGGGAGATTCACTCTGTGTCTGACCCCGGGAGTGTTTGATGGGACCGTTTAGAGGAATAATCACTGTTTGTCTGATACACGGAGTGTTTGATGCTGCCGTGTAGAGGAATAATCACTCTGTATCTGACCCCGGGAGTGTGTGATGGGCCGGCGTGTAGGGAGATTCACTCTGTGTCTGACCGCGGGTGAGTTTGATGGGAAGGTGTAGAGGAATATTCACTCTGTGTCTGTCCCCGGGAGTGTTTGATGGGACCGTGTAGAGGAATAATCTCTCTGTGTCTGACCCCGGGAGTGTGTGATTGGACGGTGTGGAGGGACATTAACTCTGTGTCTGACCCCGGGAGAGTGTGATGGGCGGTGTAGAGGAATAATCACTCTGAGTCTGACCCCGGGAGTGTGTGTTGGGACGGTGAGGACGGTGATTAACTCTGTTTCTGACCCCGGGAGAGTGTGATGTGACCGTGTAGAGGAATAATCACTCTGTGTCTGACCCCGGGAGTGTGTGATGGGACGGTGTGGAGGGAGATTCACTGTGTCTCACCCCGGGAGTGTTTGATGGGACCGTGTAGAGGAATAATCACTCTGTGTCTGACCCCGGGAGTGTGTGATGGGCCGGCGTGGAGGGAGATTCACTCTGTGTCTGACCCCGGGTGAGTTTGATGGGTCCGTGTAGAGGAATAATCATTCTGAGTCTGAACCCGGGAGTGTGTTTTGGGACGGTGTGGACGGAGATTCACTTTGTGTCTGACCCCGGGAGTGTTTGATTGGACCGTGTACAGGAATAATCACTCTGTGTCTGAACGCCGGGAGTGTTTGATGGGACCGTGTAGAGGAATAATCACTCTGTGTCTGACCCCGGGAGTGTTTGATGTGCCGTGTAGAGGAATAATCACTCTGTGTCTGATCCCGGGAGTGTGTGATGGGCCGTGTACAGGGAGATTCACTCTGTGTCTGACCCAGGGCGTGTGTGATGGGACAGTGTAGAGAAATAATCACTCTGTGTCTGAACCCGGGAGTGTGTGATGGGACGGTGTGGAGGGAGATTCACTCTGTGTCTGAACCCGGGAGTGGTTGATGGGAGCGAGTAGAGGAATAATCACTCTGTGTCTGACCCAGGGAATTTGGACGGGACGGTGTGGAGGGAGATTCACTCTGTGTCTGACGCCGGGTGAGTTTGATGGGAAGGTGTAGAGGAATAATCACTCTGTGTCTGACCCCGGGAGAGATTGATGGGACCGTGTAGAGGAATAATCTCTCTGTGTCTGACCCCGGGAGAGTGTGATGGGCGGTGTAGAGGAATAATCACTCTGTGTCTGACCCAGGGAATTTGGACGGGACGGTGTGGAGGGAGATTCACTCTGTGTCTGACCCCGGGAGTGTTTGATGGCACCGTGTAGAGGAATAATCACTCTGAGTCTGACCCCGGGAGTGTGTGTTGGGACGGTGTAGAGGAATAATCACTCTGTGTCTGACCCCGGGAGTATGTGATGGGATGGCGGGGAGGGAGATTCACTCTGTGTCTGACCACGGGAGTGTTTGATGGGACCGTTTAGAGGAATAATCACTGTCTGTCTGACACACGGAGTGTTTGATGCTACCGTGTAGAGGAATAATCACTCTGTATCTGACCCCGGGAGTGTGTGATGGGCCGGCGTGGAGGGAGATTCACTCTGTGTCTGACCCCGGGTGAGTTTGATGGGAAGGTGTAGAGGAATAATCAGTCTGTGTCTGACCCAGTCAGAGTTTGATGGGACCGTGTACAGGAATAATCACTCTGTGTCTGACCGCCGGGAGTGTTTGATGGGACCGTGTAGAGGAATAATCACTCTGTGTCTGACTCCGGGAGTGTTTGATGGGACCGTTTAGAGGAATAATCACTCTGTGTCTGACCATTGGAGTGTGTGATGGGACGGTGTGGAGGGAGATTCACTGTGTGTCTGACCCCGGGAGTGAGTGATGGGACGGTGTGGACGGAGATTCACTTTGAGTCTGACCCCGGGAGTGTTTGATGTGACCGTGTAGAGGAATAATCACACTGTGTCTGACCCCGGGAGTGTGTGATGGGCCGGCGTGGAGGGAGATTCACTCTGTGTCTGACCCCGGGTGAGTTTGATGGGAAGGTGTAGAGGAATAATCAGTCTGTGTCTGACCCAGTCAGAGTTTGATGGGACAGTGTAGAGGAATAATCTCTCTGTGTCTGACCCCGGGAGTGTGTGTTCGGACGGTGTGGAGGGAGATTAACTCTGTGTCTGACCCCGGGAGAGTGTGATGGGCGGTGTAGAGGAATAATCACTCTGTGTCTGACCCAGGGAGTTTGTGACGGGACGGTGTGGAGGAATAATCACTCTGTGTCTGACCCCGGGTGTGTGTGTTGGGACGGTGTAGAGGAATAATCACTCTGTGTCTGACCCCGGGAGTGTGTGCTGGGACGATGTGGAGGGTGGTTCACTATGTGTCTGATCCCGGGAGTGTGTGATGGGCCGGCGTTAAGGGAGATTCACTCTGTGTCTGACCCCGGGTGAGTTTGATGGGAAGGTGTAGAGGAATAATCGCTCTGTGTCTGAACCCGGGAGAGTTTGATGGGAAGGTGTAATCACTCTGTGTCTGACCCCGGGAATGTTTGATGGGACCGTGTAGAGGAATAATCTCTCTGTGTCTGACCCCGGGAGTGTGTGATGGGACGGTGTGGAGGGAGATTAACTCTGTGTCTGTCCCCGGGAGAGTGTGATGGGAGGTGTAGAGGAATAATCACTCTGTGTCTGACCCAGGGAGTGTGTGATGGGACGGTGTGGAGGGAGATTAACTCTGTGTCTGTCCCCGGGAGAGTGTGATGGGAGGTGTAGAGGAATAATCACTCTGTGTCTGACCCAGGGAGTGTTTGATGGGAACGTGTAGAGGAATAATCACTCTGAGTCTGACCCCGGGAGTGTGTGTTGGGACGGTGTGGACGGAGATTCATTTTGTGTCTGACCCCGGGAGTGTTTGATGGACCGTGTAGAGGAATAATCACTCTGTGTCTGACCCCGGGAGTGTGTGATGGGACGGTGTGGAGGGAGATTCACTGTGTCTGACCCCGGGAGAGTGTGATGGGTGGTGTAGAGGAATAATCACTCTGTGTCTGACCCCGGGAGAGTGTGATGGGACCGTGTAGAGGAATAAACTCTCTGTGTCTGACCCCGGGCGTGTGTGATCAGACGGTGTGGAGGGAGATTCACTCTGTGTCTGACCCCGGGAGAGTGTGATGGGTGGTGTAGAGGAATAATCACTCTGTGTCTGACCCCGGGAGAGTGTGATGGGACGGTGTGGAGGGAGATTCACTCTGTGACTGAACCCGGGAGTGTTTGATGGGACCGTGTAGAGGAATAATCACTCTGTGTCTGACCCAGGGAGTGTGTGATGGGCCGGCGTGGAGGGAGATTCACTCTGTGTCTGACCCCGGGTGAGTTTGATGGGAAGGTGTAGAGGAATAATCACTCTGTGTCTGACCCCGGGAGAGTTTGATGGGACCGTGTAGAGGAATAATCACTCTGTGTCTGACCCCGGGAGTGTGTGATGGGCCGGCGTGGAGGGAGATTCACTCTGTGTCTGACCCCGGGTGAGTTTGATGGGAAGGTGTAGAGGAATAATCACTCTGTGTCTGACCCCGGGAGTGTGTGATCGGACGGTGTGGAGGGAGATTAACTCTGTGTCTGACCCCGGGAGAGTGTGATGTGCGGTGTAGAGGAATAATCACTCTGTATCTAACCCAGGGAATTTGGACGGGACGGTGTGGAGGGAGATTCACTCTGTGTCTGACCCGGGGAGTGTTTGATGGGACCGTGTAGAGGAATAATCACTCTGAGTCTGACCCCGGGAGTGTGTGTTGGGACGGTGCAGAGGAATAATCACTCTGTGTCTGACCCCGGGATTGTTTGATGGTACCGTGTAGCGGAATAATCACTCTGTGTCTGACCCCGGGAGTGTGTGATGGGACGGCGTGGAGGGAGATTCACTCTGTGTCTGACCCCGGGAGTGTTTGATGGGACCGTTTAGAGGAATAATCACTGTCTGTCTGACACACGGAGTGTTTGATGCTGCCGTGTAGAGGAATAATCACTCTGTATCTGACCCCGGGAGTGTGTGATGGGCCGGCGTGTAGGGAGATTCACTCTGTGTCTGACCCCGGGAGTGTTTGATGGGACCGTTTAGAGGAATAATCACTCTGTGTCTGACCATTGGAGTGTGTGATGGGACGGTGTGGAGGGAGATTCACTGTGTGTCTGACCCCGGGAGTGTGTGATGGGCGCTGTAGTGCAATAATCACTCTGTGTCTGACCCCGGGAGTGTGTGCTGGGACGATGTGGAGGATGGTTCAATATGTGTCTGATCCCGGGAGTGTGTGATGGGCCGTGTAGAGGGACATTCACTCTGTGTCTGACCCAGGGCGTGTGTGATGGGACAGTGTAGAGAAATAATCACTCTGTGTCTGACCCCGGGAGTGTGTGATGGGACGGTGTGGAGGGAGATTCACTCTGTGTCTGAACCCGGGAGTGGTTGATGGGACCGAGTAGAGGAATAATCACTCTGTGTCTGACCCAGGGAATTTGGACGGGACGGTGTGGAAGGAGATTCACTCTGTGTCTGACCCCGGGTGAGTTTGATGGGAAGGTGTAGAGGAATAATCACTCTGTGTCTGACCCCGGGATTGTTTGATGGTACCGTGTAGCGGAATAATCACTCTGTGTCTGACCCCGGGAGTTTTTGATGGGACCGTTTAGAGGAATAATCACTGTCTGTCTGACACACGGAGTGTTTGATGCTGCCGTGTAGAGGAATAATCACTCTGTATCTGACCCCGGGAGTGTGTGATGGGCCGGCGTGTAGGGAGATTCACTCTGTGTCTGACCGCGGGTGAGTTTGATGGGAAGGTGTAGAGGAATAATCACTCTGTGTCTGACCCCGGGAGTGTTTGATAGGACGGTGTGGAGGGACATTAACTCTGTGTCTGACCCCGGGAGAGGGTGATGTGACAGTGTAGAGGAATAATCACTCTGTGTCTGACCCCGGGAGTGTGTGACGGGACGGTGTGGAGGGAGATTCACTCTGTCTCTGACCCCGGGTGAGTTTGATGGGAAGGTGTAGAGGAATAATCACTCTGTGTCTGACCCCGGGAGTGTGTGATGGGCCGGCGTGGAGGGAGATTCACTCTGTCTCTGACCCCGGGTGAGTTTGATGGGAAGGTGTAGAGGAATAATCACTCTGTGTCTGACCCAGGGAGTGTGTGATGGGACGGTGTGGAGGGAGATTAACTCTGTGTCTGTCCCCGGGAGAGTGTGATGGGAGGTGTAGAGGAATAATCACTCTGTGTCTGACCCAGGGAGTGTTTGATGGGAACGTGTAGAGGAATAATCACTCTGTCTGACCCCGGGAGTGTGTGTTGGGACGCTGTGGACGGAGATTCACTTTGTGTCTGACCCCGGGAGTGTTTGATGGACCGTGTAGAGGAATAATCACTCTGTGTCTGACCCCGGGAGTGTGTGATGGGACGGTGTGGAGGGAGATTCACTGTGTCTGACCCCGGGAGTGTTTGATGGGAAGGTGTAGAGGAATAATCACTCTGTCTCTGACCCCGGGAGAGTTTGATGGGACCGTGTAGAGGAATAATCTCTCTGTGTCTGACCCCGGGAGTGTGTGTTGGGACGGTGTGGAGGGAGATTCACTCTGTGTCTGACCCCGGGAGAGTGTGATGGGTGGTGTAGAGGAATAATCACTCTGTGTCTGACCCAGGGAATTTGGACGGGACGGTGTGGAGGGAGATTCACTCTGTGTCTGACCCCGTGAGTGTTTGATGGGACCGTGTAGAGGAATAATCACTCTGAGTCTGACCCCGGGAGTGTGTGTTGGGACGGTGTGGACGGAGATTAACTCTGTGTCTGACACCGGGAGTGTGTGATGGGACGGTGTGGAGGGAGATTCACTGTGTCTGACCCCGGGAATGTTTGATGGGACCGTTTAGAGGAATAATCTCTCTGTGTCTGACCCCGGGAGTATGTGATGGGACGGTGTGGAGGGAGATTAACTCTGTGTCTGTCCCCGGGAGAGTGTGATGGGCGGTGTAGAGGAATAATCACTCTGTGTCTGACCCAGGGAGTGTTTGATGGGAACGTGTAGATGAATAATCACTCTGAGTCTGACCCCGGGAGTGTGTGTTGGGACAGTGTGGACGGAGATTCACTTTGTGTCTGACCCGGGAGTGTTTGATGGGACCGTGTAGAGGAATATTCACTCTGTGTCTGACCCCGGGAGTGTGTGATGGGACGGTGTGGAGGGAGATTCACTGTGTCTGACCCCGGGAGTGTTTGATGGGACCGTGTAGAGGAATAATCACTCTGTGTCTGACCCAGGGAGTGTGTGATGGGCCGGCGTGGAGGGAGATTCACTCTGTGTCTGACCCCGGGTGAGTTTGATGGGAAGGTGTAGAGGAATAATCACTCTGTGTCTGACCCCGGGAGAGTTTGATGGGACCGTGTAGAGGAATAATCACTCTGTGTCTGACCCCGGGAGTGTGTGATGGGCCGGCGTGGAGGGAGATTCACTCTGTGTCTGACCCCGGGTGAGTTTGATGGGAAGGTGTAGAGGAATAATCACTCTGTGTCTGACCCCGGGAGTGTGTGATCGGACGGTGTGGAGGGAGATTAACTCTGTGTCTGACCCCGGGAGAGTGTGATGTGCGGTGTAGAGGAATAATCACTCTGTATCTAACCCAGGGAATTTGGACGGGACGGTGTGGAGGGAGATTCACTCTGTGTCTGACCCGGGGAGTGTTTGATGGGACCGTGTAGAGGAATAATCACTCTGAGTCTGACCCCGGGAGTGTGTGTTGGGACGGTGCAGAGGAATAATCACTCTGTGTCTGACCCCGGGATTGTTTGATGGTACCGTGTAGCGGAATAATCACTCTGTGTCTGACCCCGGGAGTGTGTGATGGGACGGCGTGGAGGGAGATTCACTCTGTGTCTGACCCCGGGAGTGTTTGATGGGACCGTTTAGAGGAATAATCACTGTCTGTCTGACACACGGAGTGTTTGATGCTGCCGTGTAGAGGAATAATCACTCTGTATCTGACCCCGGGAGTGTGTGATGGGCCGGCGTGTAGGGAGATTCACTCTGTCTGACCCCGGGAGTGTTTGATGGGACCGTTTAGAGGAATAATCACTCTGTGTCTGACCATTGGAGTGTGTGATGGGACGGTGTGGAGGGAGATTCACTGTGTGTCTGACCCCGGGAGTGTGTGATGGGCGCTGTAGAGCAATAATCACTCTGTGTCTGACCCCGGGAGTGTGTGCTGGGACGATATGGAGGGTGGTTCAATATGTGTCTGATCCCGGGAGTGTGTGATGGGCCGTGTAGAGGGACATTCACTCTGTGTCTGACCCAGGGCGTGTGTGATGGGACAGTGTAGAGAAATAATCACTCTGTGTCTGACCCCGGGAGTGTGTGATGGGACGGTGTGGAGGGAGATTCACTCTGTGTCTGAACCCGGGCGTGGTTGATGGGACCGAGTAGAGGAATAATCACTCTGTGTCTGACCCAGGGAATTTGGACGGGACGGTGTGGAAGGAGATTCACTCTGTGTCTGACCCCGGGTGAGTTTGATGGTACCGTGTAGCGGAATAATCACTCTGTGTCTGACCCCGGGAGTTTTTGATGGGACCGTTTAGAGGAATAATCACTGTCTGTCTGACACACGGAGTGTTTGATGCTGCCGTGTAGAGGAATAATCACTCTGTGTCTGACCCCGGGAGTGTTTGATAGGACGGTGTGGAGGGACATTAACTCTGTGTCTGACCCCTGGAGAGTGTGATGGGCGGTGTAGAGGAATAATCACTCTGAGTCTGACCCCGGGAGTGTGTGTTGGGACGGTGTGGACGGTGATTAGCTCTGTGTCTGACCCCGGGAGAGTGTGATGTGACCGTGTAGAGGAATAATCACTCTGTGTCTGACCCCGGGAGTGTGTGACGGGACGGTGTGGAGGGAGATTCACTCTGTCTCTGACCCCGGGTGAGTTTGATGGGAAGGTGTAGAGGAATAATCACTCTGTGTCTGACCCCGGGAGTGTGTGATGGGCCAGCGTGGAGGGAGATTCACTCTGTCTCTGACCCCGGGTGAGTTTGATGGGAAGGTGTAGAGGAATAATCACTCTGTGTCTGACCCCGGGTTTGTTTGATGGTACCGTGTAGCGGAATAATCACTCTGTGTCTGACCCCGGGAGTGTGTGATGGGACGGCGTGGAGGGAGAATCACTCTGTGTCTGACCCCGGGAGTTTTTGATGGGACCGTTTAGAGGAATAATCACTGTCTGTCTGACACACGGAGTGTTTGATGCTGCCGTGTAGAGGAATAATCACTCTGTATCTGACCCCGGGAGTGTGTGATGGGCCGGCGTGTAGGGAGATTCACTCTGTGTCTGACCGCGGGTGAGTTTGATGGGAAGCTGTAGAGGAATAATCACTCTGTGTCTGACCCCGGGAGTGTTTGATGGGACCGTGTAGAGGAATAATCTCTCTGTGTCTGACCCCGGGAGTGTGTGATAGGACGGTGTGGAGGTACATTAACTCTGTGTCTGACCCCGGGAGAGTGTGATGGGCGGTGTAGAGGAATAATCACTCTGAGTCTGACCCCGGGAGTGTGTGTTGGGACGGTGTGGACGGTGATTAACTCTGTGTCTGACCCCGGGAGAGTGTGATGTGACCGTGTAGAGGAATAATCACTCTGTGTCTGACCCCGGGAGTGTGTGACGGGACGGTGTGGACGGAGATTCACTTTGTGTCTGACCCCGGGAGTGTTTGATGGGACCGTGTACAGGAATAATCACTCTGTGTCTGACCGCCGGGAGTGTTTGATGGGTCCGTGTAGAGGAATAATCACTCTGTGTCTGACCCCGGGAGTGTTTGATGGGACCGTTTAGAGGAATAATCACTCTGTGTCTGACCATTGGAGTGTGTGATGGGACGGTGTGGAGGGAGATTCACTGTGTGTCTGACCCCGGGACTGTGTTATGGGCGCTGTAGAGCAATAATCACTCTGTGTCTGACCCCGGGAGTGTGTGCTGGGACGATGTGGAGGGTGGTTCAATATGTGTCTGATCCCGGGAGTGTGTGATGGGCCGTGTAGAGGGAGATTCACTCTGTGTCTGACCCAGGGCGTGTGTGATGGGACAGTGTAGAGAAATAATCACTCTGTCTCTGACCCCGGGAGTGTGTGATGGGACGGTGTGGAGGGAGATTCACTCTGTGTCTGAACCCGGGAGTGGTTGATGGGACCGAGTAGAGGAATAATCACTCTGTGTCTGACCCAGGGAATTTGGACGGGACGGTGTGGAGGGAGATTCACTCTGTGTCTGACCCCGGGTGAGTTTGATGGGAAGGTGTAGAGGAATAATCACTCTGAGTCTGACCCCGGGAGTGTGTGTTGGGACGGTGTGGACGGTGATTAACTCTGTGTCTGACCCCGGGAGAGTGTGATGTGACCGTGTAGAGGAATAATCACTCTGTGTCTGACCCCGGGAGTGTGTGACGGGACGGTGTGGACGGAGATTCACTTTGTGTCTGACCCCGGGAGTGTTTGATGGGACCGTGTACAGGAATAATCACTCTGTGTCTGACCGCCGGGAGTGTTTGATGGGTCCGTGTAGAGGAATAATCACTCTGTATGTGACCCCGGGAGTGTTTGATGGGACCGTTTAGAGGAATAATCACTCTGTGTCTGACCATTGGAGTGTGTGATGGGACGGTGTGGAGGGAGATTCACTGTGTGTCTGACCCCGGGAGTGTGTGATGGGCGCTGTAGAGCAATAATCACTCTGTGTCTGACCCCGGGAGTGTGTGCTGGGAGGATGTGGAGGGTGGTTCAATATGTGTCTGATCCCGGGAGTGTGTGATTGGCCGTGTAGAGGGAGATTCACTCTGTGTCTGACCCAGGGCGTGTGTGATGGGACAGTGTAGAGAAATAATCACTCTGTGTCTGACCCCGGGAGTGTGTGATGGGACGGTGTGGAGGGAGATTCACTCTGTGTCTGAACCCGGGAGTGGTTGATGGGACCGAGTAGAGGAATAATCACACTGTGTCTGACCCAGGGAATTTGGACGGGACGGTGTGGAGGGAGATTCACTCTGTGTCTGACCCCGGGTGAGTTTGATGGGAAGGTGTAGAGGAATAATCACTCTATGTCTGACCCGGGATTTTTTGATGGTACCGTGTAGCGGAATAATCACTCTGTGTCTGACCCCAGGAGTTTCTGATGGGACCGTTTAGAGGAATAATCACTGTCTGTCTGACACACGGAGTGTTTGATGCTGCCGTGTAGAGGAATAATCACTCTGTATCTGACCCCGGGAGTGTGTGATGGGCCGGCGTGTAGGGAGATTCACTCTGTGTCTGACCGCGGGTGAGTTTGATGGGAAGGTGTAGAGGAATAATCACTCTGTGTCTGACCCCGGGAGTGTTTGATGGGACCGTGTAGAGGAATAATCTCTCTGTGTCTGACCCCGGGAGTGTGTGATAGGACGGTGTGGAGGGACATTAACTCTGTGTCTTACCCCTGGAGAGTGTGATGGGCGGTGTAGAGGAATAATCACTCTGAGTCTGACCCCGGGAGTTTGTGTTGGGACGGTGTGGACGGTGATTAGCTCTGTGTCTGACCCCGGGAGAGTGTGATGTGACCGTGTAGAGGAATAATCACTCTGTGTCTGACCCCGGGAGTGTGTGACGGGACGGTGTGGAGGGAGATTCACTCTGTCTCTGACCCCGGGTGAGTTTGATGGGAAGGTGTAGAGGAATAATCACTCTGTGTCTGACCCCGGGAGTGTGTGATGGGACGGCGTGGAGGGAGATTCACTCTGTGTCTGACCCCGGGAGTTTTTGATGGGACCGTTTAGAGGAATAATCACTGTCTGTCTGACACACGGAGTGTTTGATGCTGCCGTGTAGAGGAATAATCACTCAGTATCTGACCCCGGGAGTGTGTGATGGGCCGGCGTGTAGGGAGATTCACTCTGTGTCTGACCGCGGGTGAGTTTGATGGGAAGGTGTAGAGGAATAATCACTCTGTGTCTGAACCCGGGAGTGTTTGATGGGACCGTGTAGAGGAATAATCTCTCTGTGTCTGACCCCGGGAGTGTGTGATAGGACGGTGTGGAGGGACATTAACTCTGTGTCTGACCCCGGGAGAGTGTGATGGGCGGTGTAGAGGAATAATCACTCTGAGTCTGACCCCGGGAGTGTGTGTTGGGACGGTGTGGACGGTGATTAACTCTGTGTCTGACCCCGGGAGAGTGTGATGTGACCGTGTAGAGGAATAATCACTCTGTGTCTGACCCCGGGAGTGTGTGACGGGACGGTGTGGAGGGAGATTCACTGTGTCTGACCCCGGGAATGTTTGATGGGACCGTGTAGAGGGATAATCTCTCTGTGTCTGTCCCCGGGAGAGTGTGATGGGCGGTGTAGAGGAATAATCACTCTGTGTCTGACCCAGGGTGTGTTTGATGGGAACGTGTAGAGGAATAATCACTCTGAGTCTGACCCCGGGAGTGTGTGATGGGACGGTGTGGAGGGAGATTCACTGTGTCTGACCCCGGGAGTGTTTGATGGGACCGTGTAGAGGAATAATCACTCTGCGTCTGACCCCGGGAGTGTGTGATGGGCCGGCGTGGAGGGAGATTCACACTGTGTCTGACCCCGGGTGAGTTTGATGGGAAGGTGTAGAGGGAGATTCACTGTGTCTGACCCCGGGAATGTTTGATGGGACCGTGTAGAGGAATAATCTCTCTGTGTCTGACCCCGGGAGTGTGTGATGGGACGGTGTGGAGGGAGATTAACTCTGTGTCTGTCCCCGGCAGAGTGTGATGGGCGGTGTAGAGGAATAATCACTCTGTGTCTGAACCAGGGAGTGTTTGATGTGAACGTGTAGAGGAATAATCACTCTGAGTCTGACCCCGGGAGTATGTGTTGGGACTGTGTGGACGGAGATTCACTTTGTGTCTGACCCCGGGAGTGTTTGATGGGACCGTGTAGAGGAATAATCTCTCTGTGTCTGACCCCGGGAGTGTGTGATGGGACGGTGTGGAGGGTGATTAACTCTGTGTCTGTCCCCGGGAGAGTGTGATGGGCGGTGTAGAGGAATAATCACTCTGTGCCTGACCCAGGGAGTGTTTGATGGGAACGTCTAGAGGAATAATCACTCTGAGTCTGACCCCGGGAGTGTGTGTTGGGACTGTGTGGACGGAGATTCTCTTTGTGTCTGACCCCGGGAGTGTGTGATGGGACGGTGTGGAGGGAGATTCACTGTGTCTGACCCCGGGAGTGTTTGATGGGACCGTGTAGAGGAATATTCACTCTGTGTCTGACCCCGGGAGTGTGTGATGGGCCGGCGTGGAGGGAGATTCACTCTGTGTCTGACCCCGGGTGAGTTTGATGGGAAGGTGTAGAGGGAGATTCACTGTGTCTGACCTCGGGAATGTTTGATGGGACCGTGTAGAGGAATAATCTCTCTGTGTCTGACCCCGGGAGTGTGTGATGGGACGGTGTGGAGGGAGATTAACTCTGTGTCTGTCCCCGGGAGAGTGTGATGGGCGGTGTAGAGGAATAATCACTCTGTGTCTGACCCAGGGAGTGTTTGATGGGAACGTGTAGAGGAATAATCACTCTGAGTCTGACCCCGGGAGTGTGTGTTGGGACTGTGTGGACGGAGATTCACTTTGTGTCTGACCCCGGGAGTGTTTGATGGGACCGTGTAGAGGAATAATCACTCTGTGTCTGACCCCGGGAGTGTGTGATGGGACGGTGTGGAGGGAGATTCACTGTGTCTGACCCCGGGAGTGTTTGATGGGACCGTGTAGAGGAATTATCACTCTGTGTCTGACACCGGGAGTGTGTGATGGGCCGGCGTGGAGGGAGATTCACTCTGTCTCTGACCCCGGGTGAGTTTGATGGGAAGGTGTAGAGGAATAATCACTCTGTGTCTGACCCCGGGAGAGTTTGATGGGACCGTGTAGAGGAATAATCACTCTGTGTCTGACCCCGGGAGTGTGTGATCGGACGGTGTGGAGGGAGATTAACTCTTGTCTGACCCCCGGGAGAGTGTGATGTGCGGTGTAGAGGAATAATCACTCTGTGTCTGACCCCGGGAGTGTGTGATGGGACGGCGTGGAGGGAGATTCACTCTGTGTCTGACCCCGGGAGTGTTTGATGGGACCGTTTAGAGGAATAATCACTGTCTGTCTGACACACGGAGTGTTTGATGCTGCCGTGTAGAGGAATAATCACTCTGTTTCTAGCCCCGGGAGTGTGTGATGGGCCGGCGTGTAGGGAGATTCACTCTGTGTCTGACCGCGGGTGAGTTTGATGGGAAGGTGTAGAGGAATAATCACTCTGTGTCTGACCCCGGGAGTGTTTGATGGGACCGTGTAGAGGAATAATCTCTCTGTGTCTGACCCCGGGAGTGTGTGATGGGACGGTGTGGAGGGACATTAACTCTGTGTCTGACCCCGGGAGTGTTTGATGGGACCGTGTAGAGGAATAATCACTCTGTGTCTGACCCCGGGAGTGTGTGATGGGCCGGCGTGGAGGGAGATTCACTCTGTGTCTGACCCCGGGTGAGTTTGCTGGGAAGGTGTAGAGGAATAATCACCCTGTGTCTGACCCCGGGAAAGTTTGATGGGACCGTGTAGAGGAATAATCACTCTGTGTCTGTCCCCGGGAGTGTGTGATGGGACGGTGTGGAGGGAGATTCACTGTGTCTGACCCCGGGAATGTTTGATGGGACCGTGTAGAGGAATAATCTCTCTGTGTCTGACCCCGGGAGTGTTTGATGGGACCGTGTAGAGGAATAATCTCTCTGTGTCTGACCCCGGGAGTGTGTGATAGGACGGTGTGGAGGGACATTAACTCTGTGTCTGACCCCGGGAGAGTGTGATGGGCGGTGTAGAGGAATAATCACTCTGAGTCTGACCCCGGGAGTGTGTGATGGGCCGGCGTGTAGGGAGATTCACTCTGTGTCTGACCGCGGGTGAGTTTGATGGGAAGGTGTAGAGGAATAATCACTCTGTGTCTGACCCCGGGAGTGTTTGATGGGACCGTGTAGAGGAATAATCTCTCTGTGTCTGACCCCGGGAGTGTGTGATAGGACGGTGTGGAGGGACATTAACTCTGTGTCTTACCCCTGGAGAGTGTGATGGGCGGTGTAGAGGAATAATCACTCTGAGTCTGACCCCGGGAGTTTGTGTTGGGACGGTGTGGACGGTGATTAGCTCTGTGTCTGACCCCGGGAGAGTGTGATGTGACCGTGTAGAGGAATAATCACTCTGTGTCTGACCCCGGGAGTGTGTGACGGGACGGTGTGGACGGAGATTCACTTTGTGTCTGACCCCGGGAGTGTTTGATGGGACCGTGTACAGGAATAATCACTCTGTGTCTGACCGCCGGGAGTGTTTGATGGGTCCGTGTAGAGGAATAATCACTCTGTATCTGACCCCGGGAGTGTTTGATGGGACCGTTTAGAGGAATAATCACTCTGTGTCTGACCATTGGAGTGTGTGATGGGACGGTGTGGAGGGAGATTCACTGTGTGTCTGACCCCGGGAGTGTGTGATGGGCGCTGTAGAGCAATAATCACTCTGTGTCTGACCCCGGGAGTGTGTGCTGGGACGATGTGGAGGGTGATTCAATATGTGTCTGATCCCGGGAGTGTGTGATGGGCCGTGTAGAGGGAGATTCACTCTGTGTCTGACCCAGGGCGTGTGTGATGGGACAGTGTAGAGAAATAATCACTCTGTGTCTGACCCCGGGAGTGTGTGATGGGACGGTGTGGAGGGAGATTCACTCTGTGTCTGAACCCGGGAGTAGTTGATGGGACCGAGTAGAGGAATAATCACTCTGTGTCTGACCCAGGGAATTTGGACGGGACGGTGTGGAGGGAGATTCACTCTGTGTCTGACCCCGGGTGAGTTTGATGGGAAGGTGTAGAGGAATAATCACTCTGTGTCTGACACCGGGATTTTTTGATGGTACCGTGTAGCGGAATAATCACTCTGTGTCTGACCCCGGGAGTGTGTGATGGGACGGCGTGGAGGGAGATTCACTCTGTGTCTGACCCCGGGAGTTTCTGATGGGACCGTTTAGAGGAATAATCACTGTCTGTCTGACACACGGAGTGTTTGATGCTGCCGTGTAGAGGAATAATCACTCTGTATCTGACCCCGGGAGTGTGTGATGGGCCGGCGTGTAGGGAGATTCACTCTGTGTCTGACCGCGGGTGAGTTTGATGGGAAGGTGTAGAGGAATAATCACTCTGTGTCTGACCCCGGGAGTGTTTGATGGGACCGTGTAGAGGAATAATCTCTCTGTGTCTGACCCCGGGAGTGTGTGATAGGACGGTGTGGAGGGACATTAACTCTGTGTCTTACCCCTGGAGAGTGTGATGGGCGGTGTAGAGGAATAATCACTCTGAGTCTGACCCCGGGAGTTTGTGTTGGGACGGTGTGGACGGTGATTAGCTCTGTGTCTGACCCCGGGAGAGTGTGATGTGACCGTGTAGAGGAATAATCACTCTGTGTCTGACCCCGGGAGTGTGTGACGGGACGGTGTGGTGGGAGATTCACTCTGTCTCTGACCCTGGGTGAGTTTGATGGGAAGGTGTAGAGGAATAATCACTCTGTGTCTGACCCCGGGTTTGTTTGATGGTACCGTGTAGCGGAATAATCACTCTGTGTCTGACCCCGGGAGTGTGTGATGGGACGGCGTGGAGGGAGATTCACTCTGTGTCTGACCCCGGGAGTTTTTGATGGGACCGTTTAGAGGAATAATCACTGTCTGTCTGACACACGGAGTGTTTGATGCTGCCGTGTAGAGGAATAATCACTCTGTATCTGACCCCGGGAGTGTGTGATGGGCCGGCGTGTAGGGAGATTCACTCTGTGTCTGACCGCGGGTGAGTTTGATGGGAAGGTGTAGAGGAATAATCACTCTGTGTCTGACCCCGGGAGTGTTTGATGGGACCGTGTAGAGGAATAATCTCTCTGTGTCTGACCCCGGGAGTGTGTGATAGGACGGCGTGGAGGGACATTAACTCTGTGTCTGACCCCGGGAGAGTGTGATGGGCGGTGTAGAGGAATAATCACTCTGAGTCTGACCCCGGGAGTGTGTGTTGGGACGGTGTGGACGGTGATTAACTCTGTGTCTGACCCCGGGAGAGTGTGATGTGACCGTGTAGAGGAATAATCACTCTGTGTCTGACCCCGGGAGTGTGTGACGGGACGGTGTGGAGGGAGATTCACTGTGTCTGACCTCGGGAATGTTTGATGGGACCGTGTAGAGGGATAATCTCTCTGTGTCTGTCCCCGGGAGAGTGTGATGGGCGGTGTAGAGGGAGATTCACTCTGTGTCTGACCCCGGGTGAGTTTGATGGGACCGTGTAGAGGAATAATCATTCTGAGTCTGACCCCGGGAGTGTGTTTTGGGACGGTGTGGACGGAGATTCACTTTGTGTCTGACCCCGGGAGTGTTTGATTGGACCGTGTAGAGGAATAATCACTCTGTGTCTGACCCCGGGAGTGTGTGATGGGCCGTGTAGAGGGAGATTCACTCTGTGTCTGACCCAGGGCGTGTGTGATGGGACAGTGTAGAGAAATAATCACTCTGTGTCTGACCCTGGGAGTGTGTGATGGGCCGGCGTGGAGGGAGATTCACTCTGTGTCTGACCCCGGGTGAGTTTGCTGGGAAGGTGTAGAGGAATAATCACCCTGTGTCTGACCCCGGGAAAGTTTGATGGGACCGTGTAGAGGAATAATCACTCTGTGTCTGTCCCCGGGAGTGTGTGATGGGACGGTGTGGAGGGAGATTCACTGTGTCTGACCCCGGGAATGTTTGATGGGACCGTGTAGAGGAATAATCTCTCTGTGTCTGACCCCGGGAGTGTTTGATGGGACCGTGTAGAGGAATAATCTCTCTGTGTCTGACCCCGGGTGTGTGTGATAGGACGGTGTGGAGGGACATTAACTCTGTGTCTGACCCCGGGAGAGTGTGATGGGCGGTGTAGAGGAATAATCACTCTGAGTCTGACCCCGGGAGTGTGTGTTGGGACGGTGTGGACGGTGATTAACTCTGTGTCTGACCCCGGGAGAGTGTGATGTGACCGTGTAGAGGAATAATCACTCTGTGTCTGACCCCGGGAGTGTGTGACGGGACGGTGTGGACGGAGATTCACTTTGTGTCTGACCCCGGGAGTGTTTGATGGGACCGTGTACAGGAATAATCACTCTGTGTCTGACCGCCGGGAGTGTTTGATGGGTCCGTGTAGAGGAATAATCACTCTGTATCTGACCCCGGGAGTGTTTGATGGGACCGTTTAGAGGAATAATCACTCTGTGTCTGACCATTGGAGTGTGTGATGGGACGGTGTGGAGGGAGATTCACTGTGTGTCTGACCCCGGGAGTGTGTGATGGGCGCTGTAGAGCAATAATCACTCTGTGTCTGACCCCGGGAGTGTGTGCTGGGACGATGTGGAGGGTGGTTCAATATGTGTCTGATCCCGGGAGTGTGTGATGGGCCGTGTAGAGGGAGATTCACTCTGTGTCTGACCCAGGGCGTGTGTGATGGGACAGTGTAGAGAAATAATCACTCTGTGTCTGACCCCGGGAGTGTGTGATGGGACGGTGTGGAGGGAGATTCACTCTGTGTCTGAACCCGGGAGTGGTTGATGGGACCGAGTAGAGGAATAATCACTCTGTGTCTGACCCAGGGAATTTGGACGGGACGGTGTGGAGGGAGATTCACTCTGTGTCTGACCCCGGGTGAGTTTGATGGGAAGGTGTAGAGGAATAATCACTCTGTGTCTGACACCGGGATTTTTTGATGGTACCGTGTAGCGGAATAATCACTCTGTGTCTGACCCCGGGAGTGTGTGATGGGACGGCGTGGAGGGAGATTCACTCTGTGTCTGACCCCGGGAGTTTCTGATGGGACCGTTTAGAGGAATAATCACTGTCTGTCTGACACACGGAGTGTTTGATGCTGCCGGGTAGAGGAATAATCACTCTGTATCTGACCCCGGGAGTGTGTGATGGGCCGGCGTGTAGGGAGATTCACTCTGTGTCTGACCGCGGGTGAGTTTGATGGGAAGGTGTAGAGGAATAATCACTCTGTGTCTGACCCCGGGAGTGTTTGATTGGACCGTGTAGAGGAATAATCTCTCTGTGTCTGACCCCGGGAGTGTGTGATAGGACGGTGTGGAGGGTCATTAACTCTGTGTCTTACCCCTGGAGAGTGTGATGGGCGGTGTAGAGGAATAATCACTCTGAGTCTGACCCCGGGAGTTTGTGTTGGGACGGTGTGGACGGTGATTAGCTCTGTGTCTGACCCCGGGAGAGTGTGATGTGACCGTGTAGAGGAATAATCACTCTGTGTCTGACCCCGGGAGTGTGTGACGGGACGGTGTGGTGGGAGATTCACTCTGTCTCTGACCCTGGGTGAGTTTGATGGGAAGGTGTAGAGGAATAATCACTCTGTGTCTGACCCCGGGTTTGTTTGATGGGAACGTGTAGCGGAATAATCACTCTGTGTCTGACCCCGGGAGTGTGTGATGGGACGGCGTGGAGGGAGATTCACTCTGTGTCTGACCCCGGGAGTTTTTGATGGGACCGTTTAGAGGAATAATCACTGTCTGTCTGACACACGGAGTGTTTGATGCTGCCGTGTAGAGGAATAATCACTCTGTATCTGACCCCGGGAGTGTGTGATGGGCCGGCGTGTAGGGAGATTCACTCTGTGTCTGACCGCGGGTGAGTTTGATGGGAAGGTGTAGAGGAATAATCACTCTGTGTCTGACCCCGGGAGTGTTTGATGGGACCGTGTAGAGGAATAATCTCTCTGTGTCTGACCCCGGGAGTGTGTGATAGGACGGCGTGGAGGGACATTAACTCTGTGTCTGACCCCGGGAGAGTGTGATGGGCGGTGTAGAGGAATAATCACTCTGAGTCTGACCCCGGGAGTGTGTGTTGGGACGGTGTGGACGGTGATTAACTCTGTGTCTGACCCCGGGAGAGTGTGATGTGACCGTGTAGAGGAATAATCACTCTGTGTCTGACCCCGGGAGTGTGTGACGGGACGGTGTGGAGGGAGATTCACTGTGTCTGACCCCGGGAATGTTTGATGGGACCGTGTAGAGGGATAATCTCTCTGTGTCTGTCCCCGGGAGAGTGTGATGGGCGGTGTAGAGGAATAATCACTCTGTGTCTGACCCAGGGTGTGTTTGATGGGACCGTGTAGAGGAATAATCTCTCTGCGTCTGACCCCGGGAGTGTGTGATGGGCCGGCGTGGAGGGAGATTCACACTGTGTCTGACCCCGGGTGAGTTTGATGGGAAGGTGTAAGGGAGATTCACTGTGTCTGACCCCGGAAATGTTTGATGGGACCGTGTAGAGGAATAATCTCTCTGTGTCTGACCCCGGGAGTGTGTGATGTGACGGTGTGGAGGGAGATTAACTCTGTGTCTGTCCCCGGCAGAGTGTGATGGGCGGTGTAGAGGAATAATCACTCTGTGTCTGAACCAGGGAGTGTTTGATGGGAACGTGTAGAGGAATAATCACTCTGAGTCTGACCCCGGGAGTGTGTGTTGGGACTGTGTGGACGGAGATTCACTTTGTGTCTGACCCCGGGAGTGTTTGATGGGACCGTGTAGAGGAATAATCTCTCTGTG